>NC_092719.1:224977472-225289752 GCF_047496885.1 Scyliorhinus torazame
AGTTTGAAACATGCTAGTCCATTTGACACATTGAGCAGAGGCTACATTTCACAAATACTGCATGGTGTAAAGATTTTGGGATTTTTTCATGTATTTTAATTAATAATCTTTATTATCACAAGTAGGCTTACATTAACACTGCAATGAAGTTACAGTGAAAAGCCCCTAGTCGCCACATTCCAGCGCCTGTTCGGTACACAGAGGGAGAATTCAGAATGTCCAATTCACCTAACAGCACATCTTTCGGGACTTGTGGGAGGAAACCGGAGCACCCGGAGGAAACCCACGCAGACACGGGGAGAACATGCAGACTCCGCACAGACAGTGACCCAAGCCGGGAATCGAACCCAGGGCCCTGGAGCTGTGAAGCAACAGTGCTAGCCACTGTGCTACCGAGCCGCCCATAGAGAATCAGAAACACTTCAGAATATGTTTCATTTGCCATTAGAATAGAGAGAAATTTCAGAGAAAAATGTCAGCTAATAAATCACATGAATCCTTCCTCCAGGTCATTTATAAAGTGCTGGATCCTGCCATCAAAGTCAGCGATCCCTATAGCCTGGACATCCAAGGTGAGAGAATGCAGCATTCCATGTTTCTATCTGTGTTGCTGTTGTTTGATTTTCAAAGCTGATTTAAAGTTGTTGGTTTTCCATCAGCTCCTGGCGCAGTTTTAGATTCAGAATTTTGTTTCAGCATCTTGTAAATCAGCTTTTGCACAAAGAGAATGTATTGCGAATGTTAGTGTCGTTGGAGAGGGGACTGGCCCTTTGTCCACATGGGGAGTCTGCTCAGTGTAAGGTGGCAGCCTCCCTGGAGCTTCAGGGCACCTGCAGCCTCTTGATCTGGTTCCCTTTGACCCTCAGAAGGTCCTGCCTGATAGCAAGCCTGCCCCCCCCCCCCCCCCCCCCCCCCCCACCGTCCTCAGCACAAACACCCCTAACAGAGCGACCTGTCCTGCTTTCTTTAGTTCCAGGGCCTCTTCCATGTTGCTGGCCTGGGTCTCCTGCAGTAGCAGCAGTGGCCACCACTCCTGGTGGCGCTGTTGTACTGAAGCGCTGTTGGCTCTCCGATTGGCCTGGGGGAAGAGATCTCTGCCTTACAGGAGCCCCAATGGCAGGCAGCTATTTGCCTGATGGGCACTGAATCACACCAGGGTTTCTGAGAATGTCCATGGCGGAGATGCCCCCGGCTTTCCAGCCTCTGGCATCAAATTTAGCCCAGAGAGTGCACTGGACTGGAGAGTCATACTGCACGGAAAGAGGCCCACCTTGCATGAAAGTACAATTCAATTAGTCCCACTCTCCTAACCCTGTAAATATTTCCTTGTATTCCCCCAAATTCTTTCAAAATTCATTTGCGGGATGTGTGTGTCGCTGACAAGTCCAGCATTTGTTGCCCTTCCCTAATTGCCCTTGAGAAGGTGGTGGAGAGCTGCCTTCTTGAGCTGCTGCAGTCTATGTGGTGTAGGTACACCCACTGTGCTGTTAGGCTCCTACTGCCCTTCCAGTCAGTGCATTCCACATCACAACAGCTCCTTCTGTTGTCTGAACCCAGCTGGGCAATTTCTGTTAGGTCTGGGGCTGGAGGGGGGAGACATTGCCCCAGAGGTCACAGCAAAGAAGTTGAAGTGTTTCCAGACATGGCTTGCTGAGTGAATGATGCTCGTTTCACCTTGACACATGATTGTACATCCTGTTGTGTCACCCCTTTGCGATTTTATTGCCTCTAGATCTCCTGAGAATCACTAATTTAAAAATACACTTCACCAAACTGCATACCCTTGGAGATAACCTATTGGACAGGCGAATGGAGGTCCTACAGAAGTATTATTACGCTGTGTATGAGTTGGTGGTCCGTGGCAGCTGCTTCTGTTATGGACATGCCTCCGAATGTTCTCCTGTGGCGGGGATACAAGGAGGAGTTCTGGGAATGGTAAGCCTCGTGTAGAAATGGTAGATATGTGTAAATTCTCCACCAGTTCTCTATGCTGTGGATTGAGTGAGGAGAGTGAGCGAACGCTGTAAGTGTCACAGTTTGAGACGTGTTTAATTCTGCCTGGTCCTTCCAGGTCCTGACTGGTATAGTCAGTAAACACTAAAGGCCCCATCACAACAGTTCAGAGAACAACAGGAAAATGTCTTAATGTTTACGTTTCTGTGGAAGCGGGACATACAATTCCACTTTGTTACCAAATTCAGGTGAATCATAGTCTGGAAGGTTGTGACCATATCCTTCACTGAAGATCACAGCTCCTCCTCACATTTAATCCTTTCTAACATCTCAGCTGGTTTCTCCCCACATTCTTGCCCAGATTCACGGAAGGTGTACCTGTAAACACAACACTAAAGGGTTAAACTGCGAGCAGTGCAAGAACTTCTACCATGAGTTGCCATGGAGACCAGCGGAGGTGGATAACCCACACACCTGTAAAGGTTTGGCTGATTTGCAATTCCCTCCTTCTCCTCGGGAGGTTGTTGCCTCGCTGAGTTTCTTATCTTTACACCTCCACCTGACATTGTTGTGTTTTTAAACTCCTGATTCCCCAGCCCCCTCTCGCTCCCCTCTCGCTCTATCTCTCTCTCTGGAATCTTTATTATATAAAGAGACAGATGTTGGGCAGGAATTGGGTCGAAAGTGTGTAGCAGGCTGTTTGTCCAGCTGTGGACGAGTGTTCCCTTGTGCTGATTGGACTGGGATTTAACCATATTTGTATAATCGGCCTGCCTCTGCCATAGCTGAGAGCAAGTACCCAGCAATGTGTAATCGGGCCTGTGTATGTGCCGCTGTAAAACTAATAAACATCTCCCTGTGAACCCGCTGGACGCCCCTTCTCGTTACTGCTATGTTTTTTAAAAACAATTCCGTGCTGTTTCGTTCTGTGTTAGAAGGGTGTGGGTTCAAATCTCATGCCAGAGCTTTGAGTGTATAATCCAGGCCAACACTCTTGGTGCATCAATGAGGGAGTGCAGCATTGTGGGAGATACTGGATGGGATTTGCTGGTTCAGAAACTAAGTGCTCACGCCAGCGGAGAATCGGAACATTTTCACGCTGCCACTAGGGGTGCTGTGGATGTGCGATTCCACCCATGCAAATGGGCCAGCACCTTACCAATGTGCACCCCACCTGAGTCCCAATTCTCCAAGAGTGTGATTGCTGGGGTTGGGAGCAGCGTTTAAGCGCTCCACTCACCCCAGACACTCATTCCAGCCAAGAAGATGGCTGGCCTTGCTGCGGCCGTCTGGGGTCTCCGCATAGGTGACATTAGCTATGACCTCAGTGGGTAGGCCTTGTTACCCACGAGCCAACCCCTTGCCCAAGGGAGCACCTAAAAGTTCTGGGAATCTCAGTGTGCCCGGGATGTATAGGTCATGCAAGCTGCCTGGATATCGTGCATAGGAATATAGGAACTAGGGGCAGAAGTCGGCAATCAGCCCTTCGACCCTGCTCCACCATCCAATCAGATCCTGGCTGATCTCCTCCTGGTCTCACATCCACCTCCCCACCTGTTCCCCAAATCCCTTTAACCCGTTTTAAAATCAGAAATATATCCATCTCCCTTTTGAAACCATTTAATGATTCAGACTCCCGCGCACTGTGGGGTAGCGAGTTCCACAAATTCACCACCCTCTGCGAGAAGTAGTTCCTCCTCATCTCAGTTCTGAATCCATCGCCTCCCAACCTATATCTGTGACCTCTCGTTCTAGATTTCCCCACAAGGGGGAACATTTGGTCTATATTTACTTTATCAATCCCTTTTAGTATTTCATACACCTCGATCAGATCCCCTCTCGTCCTTCTAAACTCCAGCGAGTATAATCCCAGACTGTTTAATCTCTCCTCGTACGTCAACCCTTTCATCCCCAGGATCAATCTGGTGAACCTCCTCTGAACTGCCTCCAATGTCCCACATCCTTCCTCAAATAAGGAGACCAAAACTGGGCACAATACTCCAGATGTGGTCTCACCAACACCCTGTACAATTGCAACAACACTTCTTCACTGCCCGCTTTCCCATCTATTTTAGCATCACCTGCAATGTTTGCTATGGTACACTCTGTCCCTGCTTGCAGATCATTTCTATAGATTGTAAACAGTTGAGGTCCGAGGACTGACCCCTGCGGCACCCCCACTAGTTACAGTTCACCAGCCAGAGAAGGACCCATTTACCCCGACCCTCTGCTTTCTGTCAGCCAGCCAATCCTCAATCCACTCTAGTACTCTACCCCAATCCCCTGCGTTCTTAACTTCTAACTCCGTTTTTTATGTAGCACCCTATTAATAAACACCTTCTGGAAGTCTATGATAGCGATGTTTCAGGGGCGACTTGACAAATAGCTGAATAGGATGGGAATATAGGGATAGGGGCTGGAAGTGTAGAAGGTTTTAGATTAGACAGGCAGCATGGTCGGCGCAGGCTTGGAGGGCCGAAGGGCCTGTTCCTGTGCTGTACTTTTCTTTGTCTATATATACCACATCCACAGGTCCCCCATTATCCACTTTGCTGGTTACTGCCTCAAAGAACTCCAGCAAGTTTATCAAGCATGACTTACCCTTCATGAAACCTTGCTGACAACGGTGGATTGAGCGGTGTCTGTGGTATTATCATAAATGTGAGAACTGCAAGGGTTAATGAAGTGTCTAGATCACACAGACTGAAGGAAAGATAGTGTGAGTAAGAGCAGATCATAGTTTATAATAGTGTAGAGATTAGTTGAACGTGAGTGTAGATTATACGTTAATTATCAACTGTGTATTCTTTAGGAGTACATGTCGAATCCAGTTTAGTAGTGTTAATAAATTTATAGCTTTGTTCAAGTTCAAGCTGTGGTCTTTGTGAACACTGCGCCAACCGTCCTGAATTAAGCAACACAAAGAACTCCACGTTGTCTTTCCAAATGTTTAGTCATCTCCTCCTTAATGATTGATTCCAGCAACATCCCCACCACAGAGGTCAAGCTAACCAGCCTATAGTTTCCTACTTTCTGCCTCTCCCTTTTTGAATGGGGCGTCACATTAGCGTGTTTCCAATCCACCGGAACCTTTCCAGAATCCAAGGAATTCTGAAATATCAGAACCAATCCATCCACTATCTCTGCTGTCACCTCCTTTAATACCCTAGGATGCAGGCCATCGGGTCCCGGAGACTTATCTGCCTTTAATCCCATCAGTTTATTCGATACCGTCTCGCTGGTGATGGTTATTGTACCAAGTTCCTCGGCACTAACTGCACTTTTTATCCTCTAGCTGAAGACAGAGGCAAAATATTGGTTCAGTGCCTCCGCCATCTCTGTGTTCCCCATTATTACCTCACCAGTATCGTCCTCTAAAAGGCCAAAATTTACTTTAAATATTTTCTTCCTCTTTATATACTTATAGAAGCTTTTGAAATGAAAAAATGAAAATCGCTTATTGTCACAAGCAGGCTTCAATTAAGTGAAAAGCCCCTAGTCGCTACATTCTGGCGCCTGTTCGGGGAGGCTGGTACGGGAATTGAACCGTGCTGCCGTCCTGCCTTGGTCTGCTTTAAAAGCCAGCGATTTAGCCCTGTGCTAAACCAGTGTTTATGTTTTCTGCTAGTTTCCTGTCATAGTTTATCTTGGCTCTTTTGATTATATTTTTAGTAGCCTTTTGCTGAACCTTAAAGTTCTCCCAATCCTCCATCTTACCACGAGTCTTTGCAATATGGTATTCCCTAGATTTTACCTTTATTATAGAATCCCTACAGTGCAGAAGGAAGCCAAGGAGGGATGTGATAGCCACTGGAAAGGGGGCAGAGGAGATTTACCAGGTTGCTGCCCGGGCTGGAGAGTTTTAGTTATGAAGAGAGATTGGATCGACTTGGGACTGTTTTCCTTGGAGCAGAGGAGGCTGAGGGGGGACAGGATTGAGATGTATAAAATTATGAGGGGCACAGATAGAGTTGACAGGAAGGAACGTTTCCCTTGGGGGAGGGATCAGTGACCAGGGGGCAGAGATTTAAGGTAAGGGGACAGGAGGTTTCGAGGGGATGTGAGGGAAAACCTTTTCACCCAGAGAGGGGTGGGAGTCTGGAACTCGCTGCCTGAAAGGGGGTGGAGGCAGAGACCCTCAGAACATTTAGGAAGTATTTAGAGGTGCGCTTGCGATCCCAGGGCGGACACGGCTATGGGCCGAGTGCTGGGAAATGGGATTAGAATAGTTAGGTGGTCGTGTTTGACCGGTCCAGAGGGGATGGGCCGAAGGGCCTGTTCTGTGCTGTGGACGTGTGACTTTATTCTGAAGCTAGAGATTTACGTATCTGCTTGTTTCACTGGAACATTAATCTGCCTTTAACTGGCCTCAGCATCTGTTACTTGAAGCAATAATACTTTACAGCCTTAAGCAGAAACGAGTTAAACAGCTACACCATTGACCGCTCTGGGACTGTCACAAAACAGTTGGTTTGCGGAGTGCACAAACAGAGGCAGCCATTGGTTCATATCCTGTCAGGAGCATGTGCGATTGGTGTTTCGCTCCCTGCAAACCTCAGCTCCATCAACAGCTTTGTAAAACAACAGCGTTTTGGTGACGCCGCAAAGCTGCCCAATGAATCATCACTCCCTTGATGGGAAAGAAAGGAATAATAGAGGAGTAAATCAATAGGATGGGACAATGAGGAGTGGGGGGAGCCTCGTGTGGAGCACGATCACCAGTGTTGACCAGTTGAATCAAATGGCCTCTTTCTGTGCTCTGCATTCCGTTGTCTAACGATCTGGCGCAGTTGGGAGTTGTACTGTGAACTGGCACAGCTGCAGTGGGCTGAATGGCCTCCTTCTGTACTGTTACCATTCGATAAACCTGGTTAAGTCTGTCACATTTGAAGCTGAAGTGGGTGAGTTGCCAGACACGGATTAGAAAACAGCCCAAGCCTAGCCAACCTCGCTTCATCAATTTGTTAACCTTAAGAAATGGGGGGACAGTAAAAGAAAAAGAAAAACGTCAGGCTTACGTTAGTTTTAATTGTTTGAATCCTACCCACCAAGGACAGGAGGGTTGTTCCACCAATGCAGGTCGGGTTTGACACTGTCCATCAGGCTTGAGGAATTTGACTTGGGATATGTGGCCACCCTGACCCCCAAGAGCAAACCCATGTTAGAGAGGCGGAAAGGGAACGAACCCAACTGGGCTCGCCTCCCAGGCAGTTAACCAGGAAACCTTCACTCTTGTTGAGATTTCATTTAGAACCAGAGAACGGCCCAAAGGTATTCAGCATCTTCATTGTGCCGTGTGTGGAGGGAGTTGTCCGCTGCCCATATGCATTGACTCCCTTAGCATCCATAAATCTACCCCACCTTGAATATACTCAGCGTCGGAACATCTGCAGATGTCTGGGGTAGAGAATTCTCAAACATTCACCGAGTGTCAAAGTGTCTCAGTCTTGACTCTGTGTTTAAGATTCCCCGGCCGGATGTAAAGTTTTCTCATTATGTACCCTGTCCAATCCCTTCAGAACTTTCAATATATTAATTAGATAATTCTCCTTCTTCGAAAGCCCTCTCCCTAATTCTTCAGAACCTGACACACACGCTGAGAAGTAAGGGCTTCATTGGGGTTTGACGATGTTTATCTGGAAACCAATGTTATCCAGTGATTTTATTTCAGATCAGAAGGAAATACTTATCAGCAGAAGTAAACCATTCGGCCCCTCGAGCCTGCTCTGCCATTCTGTGAGATCATCGCTGATCCGATGGGCGGCAGGGTAGCACAGGGGTTAGCACTGTTGCTTCACAGCTCCAGGGTCCCAGGTTCGATTCCCCGTTGGGTCACTGTCTGTGTGGAGTCTGCACGTTCTCCCCGTGTCTGCGTGGGTTTTCTCCGGGGGCTCCGGTTTCCTCCCAGAAGTCCCGAAAGACGTGCTGTTAGGTGAATCGGACATTCTGAATTCTCCCTCGGTGTACCCGAACATGCGCCGGAAAGTGGCGATTCGGGGCTTTTCACAGTAACTTCATTGCAGTGTTAATGTAAGCCTACTTGTGACAATAAATATTCTTATTATTATTTAAGGGGCAGTAACGTTGGTGGAAAGTGTTCCTGGGAACGCTGGCAGTCGGGCATTATATAACAAATTTATCCAAGAGGCAAACGTATGGCCAAATCCATCTCCCGAGAATATCAAAAACATTCCCGCTCCACCGCACAGAAAGAGACCATTCAGCCCACCATATCCATGCTGGTTCTGTGGAAGAGTGATCCAATCAGGCCCTCTGATACTTCTCCTGACGCCCAGCAACTGTCTCTCCATTCCAACTATTCCTCAAATCGTCCAATCTGCCACGGCCTCTTCAGGCAGTGCCTACCCCGATCACCACTCGCTAAATCGACTAAATGATCCTCATCTACTTCTCTGGATTATCTTCCATCTGTGTGCTCAGCCTGTCACTCTCTCTTTCCTCAAAACTCTTCCTGTGTCTGAACACCTCGGTCAAATCTCCGAATCTCCTCCACTCGAAGGAAGACGATCCCAGTTTCCCCAGTCACACTAACCCAAGTCTCTCTTTCCTGATCCCTTTCTAAGAAATCTCCTTTGTATCCTGTCCAGATACGAGGTGCCAGGAAATGCAATACTCCCGCTGAGGCAGAACCGACATTTTACAAAGGGTTTTTCATGAACTAACATGCTATTGTTCCTCTACTTTATGTTCATGTATTAATAACTCTGCTGTGCCATCTGCTGTTAGATCAGCCCTCACAGCTTTCCTGTCACCTTCAAACACTATTCCTGCATCTGGTTTGAAATTGTACCACTTTGATTGTAAGTGCTGTTCAACATTCTGCCTGTTGGTTTCTCCCTCAGAGTGCAACTGTAACAACCACGCAACCAGCTGCCATTTTGACATGGCTGTATTCGTAGCCACGGGCAACCTGAGTGGGGGGGTGTGTGAAGACTGTCAACACAACACGATGGGCAGGAACTGTGAGCTGTGTAAACCCTTTTATTACCGGAATCCCAACGCAGACATCCGCTCCGAGAACGCCTGCATCCGTAAGTCTTGTCTGAAAGATGGCTCCTGTGATAGTGCGGCACTCCCTCAGTACTGACCCTCTGACAGTGCGGCACTCCCTCAGTACTGACCCGCTGACAGTGCGGCTCTCCCTCAGTACTGACCCTCTGACAGTGCGGCACTCCCTCAGTACTGACCCTCTGACAGTGCGGCACTCCCTCAGTACTGACCCTCTGACAGTGCGGCACTCCCTCAGTACTGACCCTCTGACAGTGCGGCTCTCCCTCAGTACTGACCCTCTGACAGTGCAGCACTCCCTCAGTACTGACTCTCTGACAGTGCGGCACTCCCTCAGTGCTGACCCTCTGACAGTGCAGCACTCTCTCAGTACTGACCCTCTGACAGTGCAGCACTCCCTCAGTACTGACCCTCTGACAGTGCAGCACTCCCTGAGTACTGACGCTCTGACAGTGCAGCACTCCCTCAGTACTGACCCTCTGACAGTGCAGCACTCCCTCAGTACTGACCCTCTGACAGTGTAGTTCTCCCTCAGTACTGACCCTCTGACAGTGCGGCACTCCCTCAATACTGACCCTCTGACAGTGCGGCACTCCCTCAGTACTGACCCTCTGACAGTGCAGCACTCCCTCAGTACTGACCCTCTGACAGTGCAGCACTCCCTCAGCACTGACCCTCTGACAGTGCGGCACTCCCTCAGTACTGACCCTCTGACAGTGCGGCACTCCCTCAGTACTGACCCTCTGACAGTGCTGCACTCCCTCAGTACTGACCCTCTGACAGTGCAGCACTCCCTCAGTACTGACCCTCTGACAGTGCAGCACTCCCTCAGCACTGACCCTCTGACAGTGCGGCACTCCCTCAGTACTGACCCTCTGATAGTGCGGCGCTCCCTCAGCACTGACCCTCTGACAGTGCGGCACTCCCTCAGTACTGACCCTCTGACAGTGCAGCACTCCCTCAGTACTGACCCTCTGATAGTGCGGCGCTCCCTCAGCACTGACCCTCTGACAGTGCGGCACTCCCTCAGTACTGACCCTCTGACAGTGCAGCACTCCCTCAGCACTGACCCTCTGACAGTGCAGCACTCCCTCAGTACTGACCCTCTGACAGTGTAGTTCTCCCTCAGTACTGACCCTCTGACAGTGCGGCACTCCCTCAATACTGACCCTCTGACAGTGCGGCACTCCCTCAGTACTGACTCTCTGACAGTGCAGCACTCCCTCAGTACTGACCCTCTGACAGTGCGGCACTCCCTCAGTACTGACCCTCTGACAGTGTAGTTCTCCCTCAGTACTGACCCTCTGACAGTGCAGCACTCCCTCAGTACTGACCCTCTGACAGTGCAGCACTCCCTCAGCACTGACCCTCTGACAGTGCGGCACTCCCTCAGTACTGACCCTCTGACAGTGCGGCACTCCCTCAGTACTGACCCTCTGACAGTGCTGCACTCCCTCAGTACTGACCCTCTGACAGTGCAGCACTCCCTCAGTACTGACCCTCTGACAGTGCAGCACTCCCTCAGCACTGACCCTCTGACAGTGCGGCACTCCCTCAGTACTGACCCTCTGATAGTGCGGCGCTCCCTCAGCACTGACCCTCTGACAGTGCGGCACTCCCTCAGTACTGACCCTCTGACAGTGCAGCACTCCCTCAGTACTGACCCTCTGATAGTGCGGCGCTCCCTCAGCACTGACCCTCTGACAGTGCGGCACTCCCTCAGTACTGACCCTCTGACAGTGCGGCACTCCCTCAGTACTGACCCTCTGGCAGTGCGGCACTCCCTCAGTACTGACCCTCTGACAGTGCAGCACTCCCTCAGTACTGACCCTCTGACAGTGCAGCACTCCCTCAGTACTGACCCTCTGATAGTGCGGCGCTCCCTCAGCACTGACCCTCTGACAGTGCGGCACTCCCTCAATACTGACTCTCTGACAGTGCGGCACTCCCTCAGTACTGACCCTCTGGCAGTGCGGCACTCCCTCAGTACTGACCCTCTGACAGTGCGGCACTCCCTCAGTACTGACCCTCTGGCAGTGCGGCACTCCCTCAGTACTGACCCTCTGACAGTGCAGCACTCCCTCAGTACTGACCCTCTGATAGTGCGGCGCTCCCTCAGCACTGACCCTCTGACAGTGCGGCACTCCCTCAATACTGACTCTCTGACAGTGCAGCACTCCCTCAGTACTGATCCTCTGGCAGTGCGGCACTCCCTCAGTACTGACCCTCTGACAGTGCGGCACTCCCTCAGTACTGACCCTCTGACAGTGCGGCACTCCCTCAGTACTGACCCTCTGGCAGTGCGGCACTCCCTCAGTACTGACCCTCTGGCAGTGCAGCACTCCCTCAGTACTGACCCTCTGACAGTGCAGCACTCCCACAGTACTGACCCTCTGACAGTGCAGCACTCCCTCAGTACTGACCCAGTGACAGTGCAGCACTCCCTCAGTACTGACCCTCTGATAGTGCGGCGCTCCCTCAGCACTGACCCTCTGACAGTGCGGCACTCCCTCAGTACTGACCCTCTGACAGTGCGGCACTCCCTCAGTACTGACCCTCTGGCAGTGCGGCACTCCCTCAGTACTGACCCTCTGACAGTGCGACACTCCCTCAGTACTGACCCTCTGACAGTGCGGCACTCCCTCAGTACTGACCCTCTGACAGTGTAGTTCTCCCTCAGTACTGACCCTCTGACAGTGCGGCACTCCCTCAGCACTGACCCTCTGACAGTGCAGCACTCCCTCAGTACTGACCCTCTGACAGTGCGGCACTCCCTCAGTACTGACCCTCTGACAGTGCGGCACTCCCTCAGTACTGACCCTCTGACAGTGCGGCACTCCCTTAGTACTGACCCTCTGACAGTGCAGCACTCCCTCAGTACTGACCCTCTGACAGTGCAGCACTCCCTCAGTACTGACCCTCACAGTGCAGCACACCCTCAGTACTGACCCTCTGACAGTGCGGCACTCCCTCAGCACTGACCCTCTGACAGTGCGGCACTCCCTCAGTACTGACCCTCTGACAGTGCAGCACTCCCTCAGTACTGACCCTCTGACAGTGCAGCACTCCCTCAGTACTGACCCTCTGACAGTGTGGCACTCCCTCAGTACTGACCCTCTGACAGTGCAGCACTCCCTCAGTACTGACCCTCTGACAGTGCAGCGCTCCCTCAGTACTGACCCCCTGACAGTGCAGTCAGTACTGACCCTCTGATAGTGCGGCACTCCCTCAGTACTGCCCCTCTGACAGTGCGGCACTCCCTCAGTACTGACCCTCTGACAGTGCGGCACTCCCTCAGTACTGACCCTCTGACAGACTCCCTCAGTACTGACCCTCACAGTGCGGCACTCCCTCAGTACTGACCCTCACAGTGCGGCACTCCCTCAGTCCTGACCCTCTGACAGTGCAGCACTCCCTCAGTACTGACCCTCTGACAGTGCAGCACTCCCTCAGTACTGACCCTCTGACAGTGCAGCAATCCCTCAGTACTGACCCTCTGACAGTGCGGCACTCCCTCAGTACTGACCCTCTGACAGTGGAGCACTCCCTCAGTACTGACCCTCTGACAATGCAGCACTCCCTCAGTACGGACCCTCTGACAGTGCAGTACTTCCTCAGTACTGACCCTCTGACATTGCAGCACTCCCTCAGTACTGACCCTCTGACAGTGCAGCAATCCGTCAGTACTGACCCTCTGACAGTGCAGCACTCCCTCAGCACTGACCCTCTGACAGTGCGGCACTCCCTCAGCGCTGACCCTCTGACAGTGCAGCACTCCCTCAGTACTGACTCTCTGACAGTGCAGCACTCCCTCAGTACTGACCCTCTGACAGTGCGGCACTCCCTCAGTGCTGACCCTCTGACAGTGCAGCACTCCCTCAGTACTGACCCTCTGACAGTGCAGCACTCCCTCAGTACTGACCCTCTGACAGTGCGGCACTCCCTCAGTACTGACCCTCTGACAGTGCAGCACTCCCTCAGTACTGACCCTCTGACAGTGCGGCACTCCCTCAGTACTGACCCTCTGACAGTGTGGCACTCCCTCGGTACTGACCCTCTGACAGTGCAGCACTGTAGTGATACTCAGATAACAATATACATGATCAATGTATGCAAATGTAGTACAGTCATTTCAACACTAGATGGCTCACAGTCAGATACTATAAAAACTGGTTTCCCGCCTTTTCTAAGTCAGATGACATGATATGATTCAGAACAGTGAGCAGCAAGCAAGACATATAATAGCTAGAGTGAGAGAAGTTAGAACTAGTGTGTTATAATAGTATATAGTTATATAGTTAGGGTAGCAAGGATAATCCAGTGAACTACAGGCCGGTGAGCCTTACTTCAGTGGTAGGGAAATTACTGGAGAGAATTCTTCGAGACAGGGTCTACTCCCATTTGGAAGCAAATGGACGTATTAGAGAGAGGCAGCATGGTTTTGTGAAGGGGAGGTCGTGTCTCACTAACTTGATAGAGTTTTTCGAGGAGGTCACTAAGATGATTGATGCAGGTAGGGCAGTGGATGTTGTCTATATGGACTTCAGAAAGGCCTTTGACAAGGTCCCTCATGGTAGACTAGTACAAAAGGTGAAGTCACACGGGATCAGGGGTGAGCTGGCAAGGTGGATACAGAACTGGCTAGGTCATAGAAGGCAGAGAGTAGCAATGGAAGGATGCTTTTCTAATTGGAGGGCTGTGACCAGTGGTGTTCCACAGGGATCAGTGCTGGGACCTTTGCTCTTTGTAGTATATATAAATGATTTGGAGGAAAATGTAACTGGTCTGATTAGTAAGTTTGCAGACGACACAAAGGTTGGCGGAATTGCGGATAGCGATGAGGACTGTCAGAGGATACAGTAGGATTTAGATTGTTTGGAGACTTGGGCGGAGAGATGGCAGATGGAGTTTAATCCGGACAAATGTGAGGTAATGCATTTTGGAAGGTCTAATGCAGGTAGGGAATACACAGTGAATGGTCGAACCCTCAAGAGTATTGAAAGTCAAAGAGATCTAGGAGTACAGGTCCACAGGTCATTGAAAGGGGCAACACAGGTGGAGAAGGTAGTCAAGAAGGCATACGGCATGCTTGCCTTCATTGGCCGGGGCATTGAGTATAAGAATTGGCAAGCCATGTTGCAGCTGTATAGAACCTTAGTTAGGCCACACTTGGAGTATAGTGTTCAATTCTGGTCGCCACACTACCAGAAGGATGTGGAGGCTTTAGAGAGGGTGCAGAAGAGATTTACCAGAATGTTGCCTGGTATGGAGGGCATTAGCTATGAGGAGCGGTTGAATAAACTCTGTTTGTTCTCACTGGAACGAAGGGGGTTGAGGGGAGACCTGATAGAGGTCTACAAAATTATGAGGGGCATAGACAGAGTGGATAGTCAGAGGCTTTTCCCCAGGGTAGAGGGGTCAATTACTAGGGGGCATAGGTGAGAGGGGCAAGGTTTAGAGTAGATGTACGAGGCAAGTTTTTTACGCAGAGGGTAGTGGATGCCTGGAACTCGCTACCGGAGGAGGTGGTGGAAGCAGGGACGATAGTGACATTTAAGGGGCATCTTGACAAATACATGAATAGGATGGGAATAGAGGGATACGGACCCAGGAAGTGTAGAAGATTGTAGTTTAGTCGGGCAGCATGGTCGGCACGGGCTTGGAGGGCCGAAGGGCCTGTTCCTGTGCTGTACATTTCTTTGTTCTTTGTTCTTTGTTATCTGTATTGTACTTTAATTCTTTATTGTTAGTTTTGTATTGAGTAAAAGGACTCACTGTTTATTATTTTATTACTCATTAAATAGTTCATCTTTCAACAAGAAGACTATTGGTCATTTTATCATCCTGGTGGATTCAAGAGTAATATATATATTTTAGATAAGTCATTATTTAAAATATAACATGGTACCAGTGAGTTATAAATCTTTTTAGAAAGACTAACAAAGATTTAGTATAGAAAAGAAGAAAGAAGAAAGAATAAACTGATTCAACTATTCGACTTAGCAATCATCGCAACTTTGAAAACTTTGACGCAAACGACCTATTAATGGACCAAGTTCAAGCACCAAGACATCTAAAGACCACTGGTAATTTAAATTGGAAGTTGTTTAAGCAGAAATTTCAACTTTACCTAGAAGCTACTGATTTAAGTGCGGCGCCAGAAGCTCGAAGGATCGCGTTATTTCTGTCCCTAGCAGAACAGCAAGCAATCAAAATATTCAACTTTGATCAAGTGATCACTAAGTTTGATGAAGATTGTAAAATGCAGACAAATAAGATTTTTGAACAACTGAAATTTCACCGGAGAATTCAAAAAACTGCTGAACCTGTGAATAATTTCATCACAGATCTCAAGCTCTTAGCTAAAATGTGTAACCACGGAGATCTGCATGATTCACTTGTCAGAGATCAAATAATATATGGTATACTTGATGATAATGTCAGAGATGCGTTAATTCGTCAAAATGATTTAACTGTACAAATCGAGATTGACAAATGTATAACAGCAGAACAGACCAGACGCCAGTAACTAACATTTTATCCAAAAGAAAAAAGCGTGAACCTCTACCACGAGGCAGAGAAAATTAAAATGATGTCGCAAGCGAAGCAGAAATCTGTAAGGAACGGAAGCGATCCCCTGCAAGCATTTCCGAGCTCTGCACATGCGCACTACGCACCAAAATGCGAGACATTCAAGAAGAAGTCTACGCATGCGTATACGTCACAATTACGTCATGACGACAACGTAATTACGTGTCACAGGTGTGGGAACGCCCACTTAAAGGGGAATTGTCCAGCTTTTGGCAAACAATGTTTAAAATGTCAGAAACTCACCCATTATTCTTCACAATGTCAATCAACTGCTACATACATTCCTCCTGCACACAAAGCGTATCACAAAGTACGAGCTGTGGACAAAACAGAAGAAATCAACAATCAAGAAGATTTCACGGAAGATGACGATATTTTCTCACCTTCTTCGTTGGTGTAGTTGATTTGTCCATCAAGCATGATCTACAAGCAAGCAAGGATCATCTTAAAACAATGAAGTTACTTCATCGAGAGTATGAGAAAAATCTTCAAGCAACGGAAGAACAAAAAGTCAACATAGTAAGAACCGAGTGGATGACTACTGTGTATGTTAACACAATTCCAATCACTTTTAACTTGGATACCGGTGCCTCGGCGAATCTTTTGAATTCCAAGGACCTGTCCAAGATCAAGAGTCATTATGAAATGTTTCCTCCAGAATGCTCATTGCGTGATTACAATGGCAACCCCATTTTTTCCACATGGATCCTGCTACCTAAGTGTCACAAACAGAGACATTCAACAACAAGTAAGGTTCAAGATTGCCAATGATACTTGTTCGTCATTACTTGGAGCACAAGCATGCAAAGATTTGCAACTCATACAGAGAATCGTCATGAATACCTGTCAATCACGTGCACTCAATGATGATGTTCAGCAACTCTTCCAGCAATAGCCAAATGTTTTTCAAGCTATGGGCACGTTACCTTTTCAGTACAAAATCCAACTGAAAAAGGATGCCAAATTAGTGATCCATCCACCTAGACGTGTTCCTTCTCCACTTAAAGATCGACTGAAAGCTGAATTGTCAAGACTTCACACTCGAGGAATAATCTCTAAGGTTACTCAACCTGCTGACTGGGTAAGCTCCCTAGTCTATGTAAAGAAACCTACAGGTGAAATAAGAACCTGCATGGACCCAACAGATCTCAATAAAAGTATCAAGAGAGAGCATTATCCAATACCAAAGAAAGAAGATTTAACTGCTGGGATGGCAAATGCTAAAATATTTTCCAAGCTTTGATGCGTCTGAAGGATTTTGGCAGATGCAGTTAGAAGACTCCAGCAAACTTCTTTGTACTTTTGATACAGCTTTGGGAAGGTACTGTTTCAATAGGATCCCTTTTGGTATCATATCTGCTTCTGAAATTTTTCACAGAACAATGGAACAGATGAGCGAGAACATAAAAGGAGTTTGGGTTTATGTTGACGACATAATCGTCTGGTCAACAAGGCCTGAAGAGCATATCAAGCGTCTTCTGGAGGTTTTCCAGAGAATTGACAACTATGGTTTAAAGTTAAACAAGGCCAAGTGCATGTTTGCGGCCTCACCTTTAAAATTCCGAGGTGACGTTACGGCTGAAGGCCGTATCCAGATCAGATCAAGACAAAGTGCAAGCTATCCAAATGCCCAAAGATAAGAAGGCTGTCTTACGCTTTCTCGGATTTGTCAACTTTCTAGGAAAGTTCATTTCAAATCTATCCTCGAGAACAACTGCTCCACGTCAATTATCAGAAAGACCACAGAATTCATCTGGACTGACAGACATACTGCAGAATGGACTGATTTGAAACAAAACCGACAAAACCAACCAAAGTTTCAACTGATGCAAATAAAAATGGCACAGGTGCTGTTTTACACAACAAGACTGTTTTGACAATTGGGTTCCTATTTCCTATGCGTCAAGATCAATGACTGACACTGCGTGTAGGTACATCCAAATCGAAAAAGGGTGTCGAGGGTTAGTCACGGGGATTTCCAAATTCCACGACTACATATATGGTCTACCCAAATTCACAGTGGAAACTGACCATCGTCCACTCGTACAATTCATAGAACAAAACTTAAATGACATGACTCCCAGACTTCAACGTTTAATGATGAAATTGAGAAGATACGATTTCACACTGAAGTATACACCAGGTGAAGCTGATACTTTATCCAGGTCAGTCAACACTGACATTCTCCAAGAAGAATCCATCAATGATGTTGATTCACATTTGCAGCTATTCAGAGAATTACTACCTGTATCAGATGTCAAATTTCAGCAAATGTGCATTGAGACACAGAAAGATACCATGTTGATGAAAGTTATGAAACATCTTCAAGAAGGATGGCCCAAAGGTAATTGTCCGCAATATCAATCCATTCAGTCAGAACTGACTATTGTAGATGGTATACTGCTGAGACAAGATCGCATTGTAATTCCACAAAGCATGCGTTCTGAAATACTGTCGAGATTACATGAGGGTCATCTGGGCATTGAAAAATGTAGAAGACGTGGCAGACAGTCTTATCTATTGGCCTGGTATCAACAATGATATTGCAAACATGATATCGTCGTGTTCAACATGTCGATCCCATCAAAGTCAGCAATGCAAAGGACCACTGCAGCCACATGATCTAGTAACATCACCATGGATCTAGTAACATCACCATGGATCTAGTAACATCACCATGGATCTAGTAACATCACCATGGATCTAGTAACATCACCATGGATCAAGGTTGGTGCTGATCTTTTTCACATTTTTGGAAAAGACTATCTTGTAGTCATTGACTATTTTTCCAATTTTCCTGAGTTAGTGAAACTGAACGACATCACATCCGACAATGTCATAAAGGCATGCAAGGAGATACTTGCCAGACATGGTATTCCCAGTAGCGTAATGTCTGACAATGGCCCTTGTGTCTCAAGTCATGAATGGCACGATTTCTCATTGAAATACAACTTTCAACGTGTTACTTCAAGCCCACGCTTTCCGCAATCGAATGGAAAAGCAGAGAAAGGTGTTCACATCATGAAATAGCTACTTAGCAAATCTAAAGAATCTGATTCTGATTTTTACTTAGTTTTACTCAATTACAGAACATCTCCTCTATCAACAGGCTCATCTCCATCTCAAATGTTGTACAACAGAGTGTTGAGGACACTCAATTCAGCCAGAGAGTGGTGGGTCTGTGGAATTCATTGCCACAGAGGGCGGTGGAGGCCGGGACGTTGAGTGTCTTTCAGACAGAAGTTGATAAATTCTTGATTTCTCGAGGAATTAAGGGCTATGGAGAGAGAGCGGGTAAATGGAGTTGAAATCAGCCATGATTGAATGGTGGAGTGGACTCGATGGGCCGAATGGCCTTACTTCCGCTCCTATGTCTTATGGTCTTATGGTCAATTACACTTTCCTGATGAAGAACAACAAAATCTTTTTAAAAGAATGCAACAACAGAAAATGAGTCAGAAAATATATTTTGATCAACATTCGAAAGAACTGTCTACTCTATCTGATGATGATATAGTTCGATTCAGACTTCCTGAAGGAGGTTGGTCTGACAAAGCTCACATAATTAGGCAATTCTTACCAAGATCTGATCTGATCAAAACTTCTGATGGAACCATTCGAAGAAGAAAGAGATCTACTTCAAGTCAAAGATACTGTCAACATTTTTCCAGATCTTGATTTGAACCAGACTGTTTCCAAACAGCTTGAGAGAAGACTGCAATCCAATGTACTGATTCACAACACACTGGAAAATTCTTCATCACCTTTGAAGTTGAGAAGATCGACAAGGAGAAGAAGACCCGATCGTCTGAATTGGTGAACTTTTTCAATAATCTAGTGATTACTGGATACTGTTTACACTGCCTTTCTTATGTAAAAAATTTTTTCACATATTTCAAAGAAAATGTTAAAAAGAAAGGGGGATGCAGTGATATTCAGATATCAATATACATGATCAATGAATTACATGTACAGTCATTTCAACACTAGATGGCTCACAGTCAGATACTACAAGAACTGGTTTCCCACCTTTTCTAAGTCAGATGACAAGATGATGTCAGAACAGTGAACTAGCTAGAGTGAGAGAAGTTCGAGCTAGTTTGTTATAATAGTATATAGTTATATAGTTATCTGTATTGTACTTTAATTCTTTATTGTTAGTTTAGTATTGAGTAAAAGGACTCACAGTTTATTATTTTATTACACATTAAATAGTTCATCTTTCAACAAGAAGACAATTGGTGGATTCAAGGGTAAAATGTATATTTTAGATAAGTCATTATTTAAAATATAACACACTCCCTCAGCAGTGACCCTCTGACCGTGCAGCGCTCCCTCAGTACTGATCCTCTGACAGTGCGACACTCCCTCAGTACTGACCCTCTGACAGTGCGGCACTCCCTCAGTACTGACCCTCTGACAGTGCGGCACTCCCTCAGTACTGACCCTCTGACAGTGCAGCACTCCCTCAGTACTGACCCTCTGACAGTGGAGCACTCCCTCAGTACTGACCGTCTGACAGTGCAGCACTCCCTCAATACTGACCCTCTGACAGTGCGGCACTCGCTCAGTACTGACCCTCTGACAGTGCAGCACTCCCTCAGCACTGACCCTCTGACAGTGCAGCACTCCGTCAGTACTGACCCTCTGACAGTGCGGCGCTCCCTCAGTACTGACCCTCTGACAGTGTAGCACTCCCTCAGTACTGACCCTCTGACAGTGCGGCACTCCCTCAGCACTGACCCTCTTACAGTGCAGCACTCCCTCAGTACTGACCCTCTGACAGTGCAGCACTACCTCAGTACTGACCCTCTGACAGTGCAGCACTCCCTCAGTACTGACCCTCTGACAGTGCAGCACTACCTCAGTACTGACCCTCTGACAGTGCAGCACTCCCTCAGTGCTGACCCTCTGACAGTGCAGCACTCCCTCAGTACCGACCCTCTGACAGTGCAGCACTCCCTCGGTACTGACCCTCTGACAGTGCAGCACTCCCTCAGTACTGACCTTCTGACAGTGCAGCGCTCCCTCAGTACTGACCCTCTGACAGTGCAGCACTCCCTCAGTACTGGCCCTCTGACAATGCAGCACTCCCTCAGTACTTACACTCTGACAGTGCAGCACTCACTCAGTACTGACCCTCTGACAGTGCAGCACTCCCTCAGTACTGACCCTCTGACAGTGCAGCACTCCCTCAGTACTGACCCTCTGACAGTGCAGCACTCCCTCAGTATTGACACTCTGACAGTGCGGTACTCCCTCAGTACTGACCCTCTGACAGTGCAGCACTCCCTCAGTACTGACCCTCTGACAGTGCAGCACTACCTCAGTACTGACCCTCTGACAGTGCAGCACTCCCTCAGTATTGACACTCTGACAGTGCGGTACTCCCTCAGTACTGACCCTCTGACAGTGCAGCACTCCCTCAGTACTGACCCTCTGACAGTGCAGCACTCCCTCAGTACTGACCCTCTGACAGTGCAGCACTCCCTCAGTACTGACCCTCTGACAGTGCAGCACTACCTCAGTACTGACCCTCTGACAGTGCAGCACTCCCTCAGTACTGACCCTCTGACAATGCAGCGCTCCCTCAGTACTGACCCTCTGACAGTGCAGCGCTCCCTCAGTACTGACCCTCTGACAATGCAGCGCTCCCTCAGTACTGACCCTCTGACAGTGCAGCGCTCCCTCAGTACTGACCCTCTGACAGTGCAGCACTCCCTCAGTACTGACCCTCTGACAGTGCAGCACTCCCTCAGTATTGACACTCTGACAGTGCGGTACTCCCTCAGTACTGACCCTCTGACAGTGCGGCACTCCCTCAGTACTGACCCTCTGACAGTGCGGCACTCCCTCAGTACTGACCCTCTGACAGTGCAGCACTCCCTCAGTACTGACCCTCTGACAGTGCGGCACTCCCTCAGTACTGACCCTCTGACAGTGCAGCAATCCAGTAGTTTGCTAGGAGTGTTAAAAAACTTAGAGCATTTGGTACAGTCTCTAACCAACTGGAGTTTAATGTTTGTTTTAATTTAATTAATTACTTTAATGTGGGATGGCACCGTGGTTAGCATTGCTGCCTAGCAGTGCCAGAGATCCGGGTTCAATTCTGGCCTTGAGCGACTGCTGGGTCTGCACGTTCTCCTCTGCGTGGGTTTCCTTCGGGGGCTCAAGTTTCCTCCTACAGTCCAAAGATGTGCAAGTTAGGGATTGGCTACGTTAAACTGCCCCTTAATGTCCAGGGATGGGCAGGTTAGGTTAAGGGTATAGGGCGAGGTGGATGTGGCAGTAGACATGGGTAGAGTGCCCTTTCGAAGGATTGGTGCAGACTTGATGGGCTGAATGGTCTCCTTCTGCACTGAGGGATTCTATGAGTATGAACTTTTTGCAGTACAACGAATTTGGGATCATTCGGGGAATGCTGTTGGCTGAACTCTTTCAGCTGAATAGTTCTTGGTGTTTCAGTGAGACAGACACAAGTTCCCAGTTCATTTATTGTTTGTGAACTGATTTCAGTCAAACCACCAGGAACTGGGAGGAAAGTAAAGAGAATTGGGAGCAAATGGGGGTAAATTGGGTCGAGCAAATTTTCAATCTTTAAAAAAATATATTTTTATTCTCCTTTTTCATTTTTTCATCAAAATTTACAACAAGAGATAATCAACAATAACAACAAATCCACTGGCAAACTCCCAGCCAACAATCCCCTCATCCCACCCACCCTCAAATAACTCCCAACATTTCAAATACAAAACACCAGTGAAAAAGAATCATCAATAACTTCTACATTCCAAACCCTCCCGCTTCCCCCCCCTAATGTTCGATGTCATTCAGTTCATGAAAACGCATGATGAATAAGGCCCGTGAGTTGTAGAACCCTCGATCCTCCCCCTCAACTCGAGCTTTACTTTCTCGACTGTTCTGAACTCCAGCAGGTCCCCCCCGCCACGCCGAGGCACGGGGCAGAGAAGCGGACCTCCACCCCAACAGGACCCACCTTCAGGCAATCAGTGAGGCGAAGGCTAAAACATCTGCCTCCGTACCCACTTCCAACCCCAGCCCATCCGATACCCCGAATGTGGCTTCTAGGGGACTCGGTTTGAGTCTCATGTGCACCACCTTTGAGATGACCTTAAAGACCTCCCTCCAATACCCCTCCAGTTTTGGGCAGGACCAAAACACATGAATGTGATTAGTGCCCCCCCCCCCCACACCGTTCACAAACATCCTCTACCCCCTCAAAGAGTTGGCTCACCCTCGCCTTTGTGAGGTGCGCCCTATACACCACCTTCAGCTGTATCAGCCCCAACCTCGCGCACAAAGTTGATGCATTCACCCTCCAGAGCACCTCACACCATGATCCCGCCTCAATATCCTCCCCCAACTCTTCCTCCCACTTTGCCTTAATCTTCTCGAGCGATACCTTATCTTCCCCTAGAATGCATATTTTTAATCTTGACCTAACTGCCACAACACATTCAACAGGCTGAATGACTACTCCTGCTACTGTAAAATGTGTGATGTTCCTCAACTGCACCTTACCATCATGTGACTTCCACCACCAAGAAGGACAAGGGCAGCAGATACCTGGAACCTCACCACCTAGAGGTTCCCCTCCAAGTCAGTCACCACCCTGACTGGGAAATCTATCGCCGTTCCTTCACTGTCGCTGGGTCAAAATCATGGAACTCGCTCCCTAACAGCACAGTGGATGTATCTACACCACATAGACTGCAGCGGTTCAAGAAGGCAGCTCAACACCACCTTCTCAAGGGGCAATTAGGGATGTGGGATAAATGCTGATCTAGGCAAGAGCGAGTTAAAAATCATTTGCTTCTGTAAAGTACTTGCTGCTCCTGTGCTCTGCAGCTTGGTATTCCCTTGGGAAGGAAACCGGTCGCCAACGCTCAAAGCCAGTCCTGCTCCGCCCCAAAGTGAGCAATAGGAATAGGTCATTCCGAATGACCATGGCTGATCTTTGATGTGAGCTCCACTTTCCTGCCCGCTTCCCATATCCCTTGACTCCCTTAGCATCCATAAATCTACCCCACCTTGAATATACTCAGCGTCGGAACATCTGCAGATGTCTGGGGTAGAGAATTCTCAAACATTCACCGAGTGTCAAAGTGTCTCAGTCTTGACTCTGTGTTTAAGATTCCCCGGCCGGATGTAAAGTTTTCTCATTATGTACCCTGTCCAATCCCTTCAGAACTTTCAATATATTAATTAGATAATTCTCCTTCTTCTAAAGCCCTCTCCCTAATTCTTCAGAACCTGACACACACGCTGAGAAGTAAGGGCTTCATTGGGGTTTGACGATGTTTATCTGGAAACCAATGTTATCCAGTGATTTTATTTCAGATCAGAAGGGAATACTTATCAGCAGAAGTAAACCATTCGGCCCCTCGAGCCGGCTCTGCCATTCTGTGAGATCATCACTGATCCGATGGGCGGCAGGGTAGCACAGGGGTTAGCACTGTTGCTTCACAGCTCCAGGGTCCCAGGTTCGATTCCCCGCTGGGTTACTGTCTGTGCGGAATCTGCACGTTCTCCCCGTGTCTGCGTGGGTTTCCTCCGGGTGCTCCGGTTTCCTCCCACAAGTCCCGAAAGACGTGCTTGTTAGGTGAATTGGACATTCTGAATTCTCCGTCTGTGTACCCGAACAGGCGCCGGAATGTGGCGACTAGGGGCTTTTCACAGTAACTTCATTGCAGTGCTAATGTAAGCCTACTTGTGACAATAATAAAGAATATTTATTTATTTGATTGGGATCCCAACACTACTTTTCTTTTCTTTTTAAAATATATTTATTAAAGTTTTTAACACAATTTTTCTCCCTTACAAACAATAACCCCCCCCCCCCCCCGTAACAAAAAAAACAAACTTTTCGACCATAAGATATTGGAGCAGATTTGGGCCATTCAGCCCATCGAGTCCGCTCTGCCATTCGATCGTGGCTGATAGTTTCTCATCCCCATTCTCCTGCCTTCTCCACATCTCCCCTGATCCCCTTAAACTTTCTTCCATCATTTATTCATGTCAGTCATACAGGGAGCACGTTTATGTTTCAGGACATTAATCAGCAGTGACCTGCATTCCATCCCTGCAAAAGGTTAGAACCTCCTCTCAGCTGTGCGTCACCCAATGGATGTCTCTCTCTCTGTCTTCTGCAGCATGTGACTGTGATCCCATTGGCTCCTTGGAGGGTGGCATTTGTGACAGCGATACGGACCTGGACTTTGCTATCATTGGGGGGCAATGCCGCTGCAAAGAGAATGTGTGGGGTGCCCGCTGCGGTCACTGCAAGGAGGGTTTCTATGGTCTAAGCATGGACAATGCACAAGGCTGTCAGGGTAAGTACACTTCACTGTGTTGGAAACAGTCAAACCCTCGTCTCAATAGAGTGACCATGAAACTATTGTCCTAAAAACCCATCTGGTTCACTAATGTGCTTCAGGGAAAGAAATCTGCCGTCCTTACCCGGTCTGGCCTACATGTGACTCCAGGGGCGGGATTCTCCGCCCCCCCCCCCCCCCCCCCCCCCCCCGGCCGGGTCGGAGAATCGCCGGGGGGGGCGGCATGAATCTGACCTCATAATTTAACACTCTTTGCCCTGGCATCATTCTGGTGAATCTGTGTTCCACCTTCCCCACTATCCAAAGCCAATGGGCGGGATTCTCCCGTTTTCGGATTCTCCGTCCCGGCAGCCGCCCAATGGAGTTTCCCATCATGGGCACCCCCACGCCGTCGGGAAACCCGCGGATGTGAGTGCGCTGCCGGCGAAGCTGACCATCCCACTGACGGGGAATCCCGCCTCATATCACTTTCCTGAGGTGTGGAACCCAGAACTGAACACAGGGGTGATCTTTGTGAGAGCTTTCCAGGATGGAAGGCACAGTGATCACAAAGACACTTGAAGCTCCTTTTAACAACTAAACTAATTCTATTTACACGACTAAATTCGATGTGAGATGCACTCATGTGTGCGGAACTTGACTATAACCTGAGTACGGCCTCAACCGGGACCTGGGATTCATGTCACATTACATTCATCCCCCACCATCTGGCCTGCGAAATCCTACCAACTGTCCTGGCTTGACACAATTCACACCTCTTTAACCTGGGGTTACCCCATCTCTGGATCTGTAAAGATTTAATCACCTGCTAATGCTCGCATTCCAAGCATTGTTTGGCATCTTTGAATTTGTCTATATATATGTTTCTGGAACCTACCTCTTCATTCACCTGAGGAAGGAGCAGCGCTCCGAAAGCTAGTGATTCAAAACAAACCTGTTGGACTTTAACCTGGTGTTGTAAAACTTCTTACTGTACTAAATTAGAGTTTGACATTTATTCCCAATAGTAAACACATATATATATAAGAATTAAACTACACTAACACTATCGTTATCTACTAATTATGACTATAATATCTTAACTAGCTCTGCAATACACTTCTAATCTTGTCTTCTTCAGCTCAAATCCACTCTCTCCCAGAAATGCAAGCGCCAGTGCAATATATAGTACTGTCCCTTATCTCCCTCCAGTGGCTAGGCTTAACATAACATTAACGCTTCACATGCTGTACATTTGTATAATGTCACACACAGTTGCTCCAGATGGAGTCTGACCAAGTCTCTGTAGAACTTGAAATAAATTAAAATCTTCCATTCCATTGGTCTTTTCAATGTAATGATTATTCTATAAATGTGAACGACATTATTATTGTAAGAAGTGCTCTGTTTATCCCAGCCTGCAGGTGTGATCCCCGAGGGATTATAATGAGTGAAGCGCCATGTGACCAGATCAGTGGCGACTGCTTTTGCAAGAGGCATGTGACAGGACGCTACTGTGACCTATGTCTGGTAAGCACTGGGGCAGAACAGGATAGTGAACTAGACAGGGTCCTGCGTAAGAGACACTCTGTATTGGATTTATACTCAACCAATCCAGAGTCAATGATAAAGAGTGAATCAGGTTAGTATTTTAAAATTGCAGAGTGGAAAGATAGAAATTTATATTAAAAAAAAGAAATATCCACATATTTAGAGCCCTTCATTTTCTCAGGCCATCCCCAAGCACTTTACACTCAAAGAAGTATTTTGTAATGTTAAAAAGCAACAACCAATTTGCACACAGCAAGTTTCCAAATAGCAATGTGATAATGACCAGCTAACCTGTTTCAGTGCTGTTGATTGAGGGATAAATATTGGCCGGTCGGCAGAGAACTCCTCTTCTCTGCTTCAAAATAATTTCTGGGCTCTCCCAGAAACCCATTAGACTTTTTAAACACCTGAGCCTCAGGGGAAACATTGCTTGATTGACAGCTCTGGCTCCCTGATCCCTGCTATCAATTTCACAATGTTTTTGCAAACAACAAAAAGAGGTTTCAAGGGCTTACTGTTTCTGCTATTGATACTTTAAATGGGTTGCTTAATTGACACTTTTATTGAGCTATAGTAAGAGTTTTGTTTAAGCAAATGGGACATTATCAATGAATGATCGTTTTCTTAAAGTTTTCTTTTTACACATCTTGCTATCACTATAGGGCTCATTGCTCTTATCCAGTGGTGAATGGGTAGGGAAAGTCCTTAACTTGGCATGGGATGCATGAGGATTCCTGGGGGTGAGTGGGAGGCATACCTTGGTATGAAAAGCATTAGGTGCCGCCATAGAGGGTGAGTGGAGAAATAGAGGCCACAAAGTCAAGACAGTGGCTCATACGTGTTGTTACTTGTGGAAGAGCTGTCGAAAACAGGTTAGAAATATACATTTCGAATACATCCAATCAGGAAATAAGGAGAAATGTCTTTTTCAGAGAGTGGTGAGAATGTGAAACTAACTGCCACATAAACCAGTTGAGAGAAATCGAATAAATACTTTCAAAAGGAAACTGGCTGAGAGAAAAGGCGAAAGAGAGCTGATGTTGCAAAGCTCAGATGATGCAGTTGGAATGGGAGGAGGGTCCTGTTTAGTACAAACAGCAGCAGAGATTAGTAGGGACGAGTGGCCTGTTTCTGTACATTTCGTATTATTTCTGAGAATGGATTTGTAAAGAGGAGATTGGAGGGAATTTTACAGGTTAAATCTCTGAGGCTGTCACAGACTAAACCTCAACAAAAGGACATGATAGCGCAGAATCAAACTGGGGAGGGAGGATTTTAGGACAGGGCTTTGTCTGTTTCCAAAGGTTCGACTGACTGAATAAGCACCCACAATGTCCAAGACAATTAATTCTTTCAAAATCAACTTCCATAAATTCCTGGTTCAGAGTGGGATTGCAGGTTAGAGCGAGAGGCACCATTTCAAAACCTTTGTTGGGTGCGACTGTTCATGAATGTCTGTAAAGGCATGCCTTGGTGATCAGCTGACCAGGGTTAGCAATTGTAGTTTTTGAGAATGGGTGGACTTCTGCAACTTGGTCTGTTCCCATTAAGGATTCGGCAGTATGTATTCATCCAAGTGATTAAGTATGTGACTGGAGTCAGTGATCAGGGAGAGTGTACACGGGGCTGTATTTCCAATTCCAACTCCCTTCCCACACCTAGTGGTGCTCAAGGGAACACTTTCACCTGTTTCCGTAGCTGATAATCCTGGGAACAGGTCAGCAGTCCGATTCCAGGGGTTTATAGATTGAGGGTTACCAGTCTGGCTGACCAGGAGTCTCACCCGACCTCACCGCCAGCCATTGGTGTATTTGGAAAGATTTTTCAGGTTAATCCTGAGCTTCTTTGGCCGAGTTATGAACATACTTTCCTTGGCCGTCAAGTCCTGGGTGGGACTTGAACCCAGAGCTTCTGGCTGAGCGGCAGGGACTCCACCCTGCCCCACAGGATCTCTCATGGGGCTGTATACGGAGCGGGTATAACGAGAAACTGGCAATAAGTAGTCTTGCTATTTGCGTGTATTTGGGAATGAGTGAGTGTGGAGAGTGGGTACACTTTGACAAGGGTGAAACTGCTTCTATCTCTCTTTGCCTGAATATTATTTTCTGTTCTTCTCTCTTTTCTTTAGGAAGAATATTGGGGACTCAGCAATGATATGGCAGGCTGCAGACAGTGTGACTGTGACTTCGGAGGCTCGTACAGTAACAGGTATTGCTCTGACAAGAATTTGCATAATCATGGGGACGGGTAAATCAAAATGTGCTTTGTTTCTTTTAGTGTTTCCATTTTAAACAGTCTCCATCTAACTGTTCAAAAGGCGCACTGCTCGATCACAGAGTCAGTGTCATAATATACACCAGTATATCAAGGTGCAGATACGCACACACTGATGGACACACAGTGGGACCAATCAACACACACAACACCGCAGCCAATCACCAGTTAGAGCACACGCACTATAAAGCCAGGGGGCATCAGAGTTCCCGCTGATTCGGGATGCAGCCTCCTAGTAGGACAGAGCCCACAGCCTGCAACACAGATCTTCACCATGTGCTGAGTGCATCGACTGGTTCGGACAGGCATAGGTCTTTATTTCAATCTAATATCGTGCTAACCCACATTGAAAGTATGTTAAACAGTTTCTGACTTAATAAAATCGTGTTGCACTATTTTAAATGTTGGTGGCCTGTATGTGTTCCACAGATCCAGAGCGCCCAACGCAACAGTCAGTACTGAGGGAGTGTTTCACTGTCAGAGGGTCAGTACTGAGGGAGTGCTGCACTGTCAGAGGGTCAGTACTGAGGGAGTGCTGCACTGTCAGAGGCTCAGTACTGAGGGAGTGCTGCACTGTCAGAGGGTCAGTACTGAGGGAGTGCCACACTGTCAGAGGGTCAGTACTGAGGGAGTGTTTCACTGTCAGAGGGTCAGTACTGAGGGAGTGCTGCACTGTCAGAGGGTCAGTACTGAGGGAGTGCTGCACTGTCAGAGGGTCAGTACTGAGGGAGTGCCACATTGTCAGAGGGTCAGTACTGAGGGAGTGCAGCACTGTCAGAGGGTCAGTATTGAGGGAGTGCTGCACTGTCAGAGGCTCAGTACTGAGGGTGTGCTGCACTGTCAGAGGGTCAGTACTGAGGGATTGCTGCACTGTCAGAGGGTCAGTACTGAGGGAGTGCCACACTGTCAGAGGGTCAGTACTGAGGGAGTGCCGCACTGTCAGAGGGTCAGTACTGAGGGAGTGCCACACTGTCAGAGGGTCAGTACTGAGGGAGTGCTGCACTGTCAGAGGGTCAGTACTCAAGGCAGATGAACAGGGAGGATGTCTTTTCTCTGGAGGAGAGAAGGCTGAGGATTCGATAGAGATCTTAAAAAATTCGGAAGGTCTTTGACAGGGTAGCAGAGATGTTGCCATTTGTGGGGAAGTGATAAAAAACGGTCCCAAATAAATCAAACTGGAAATTCGGGGGTGAAGTTCTTTACCCAGAGAGCGGTGAGAATTTGGAATGTGCTCCCACAGGGAGTGGTTGAGGTGACGAGTATCGAGACATTGAAGGAGAAACTAGATAAACACATGAAGGAGCAATGAATGGGTTTCAGTGATCAGGTTAAATGAAGTAGGGAGAGGAACAGGCTTGTGTAGACCAGAGGGATCAGTTTAGCTCGCTTGGCTAGGCAGTTGGTTCGGGATGCAGAGCGAGGCCAGCAGCCTGAGTTCAATTCCCATACCGGCTGGGGCAATAAAACATAGGAGCAGAATTAGGCCACTCGGCCCATCGAGTCTGCTCCGCCATTCAATCACGGCTGATATTTTCTCATCCCCATTCTCCTGCCTTCTCCCCATAACCCCGGATCCCCTTATTAATCAAGAACCTATCTCTCTCTGTCTTAAAGACACTCCGTGATTTGGCCTCCACAGCCTTCTGAGGCAAAGAGTTCCACAGATTCACCACCCTCTGGCTGAAGAAATGCCTCCTCATCTCTGTTTTAAAGGATCGTCCCTTTAGTCTGAGATTGTGTCCTCTGGTTCTAGTTTTTCCTACAAGTGGAAACATCCTCTCCAAGTCCACTCTATCCAAGCCTCGCAGTATCCTGTAAGTTTCAATAAGATCCTCCCTCATCCTTCTAAACTCCAACGAGTACAGACCCAGAGTCCTCTACCGTTCCTCAAACGCCAAGTTCTTCATTCCAGGGATCATTCTTGTGAACCTCCTCTGGACCCTTTCCAAGGCCAGCACATCCTTCCTTAGATACGGGGCCCAAAACTGCTCACAATACTCCAAAGGGGGTCTGACCAGAGCCATATACTGCCTCAGAAATACATCCCTGGTCTTGTATTCTAGCCCTCTTGACATGAATGCTAACATTGCATTTTCCTTCCTAACTGCCGACTGAACCGGCACGTTAACCTTAAGCGAATCGTGAACAAGGACTCCCAAGTCCCTTTGTGCTTCTGATTTCCTAAACCTTTCCCCATTTAGAAAATAGTCTATGTCTAAATTCCTCCTTCCAAAGTGCATCACCTCACACTTTTCCACGTTGTATTCCATTTGCCACTTCATTGCCGCTCTCCTATTCACTCTCCTTCTCAACGTTGTCCTCACCTGAGGTGAGGTGATCTTCAGGTAAAATCACCACCAGTCAGCTCCCCCCCTCACAGGGGAAAGCAGCCTCTGGTCACCTGGGACTGTGGCGAATTTACCTTTTTTAACCTTGCCTGTAGACCAGTTTCTGTTTTCTAAACTCATTGTAACTTTGTGTTCAAGCCCTGAAGTACGTCCATTGGTTTGCCGATAATGTCTGTCCTGTTCCTGTCAGGTGCTCCACGGGGAATGGGCAGTGTGACTGTCGGCCCAACATCATCAGCCGGCAATGCCAGGACGTAGAGCCGGGATTCTTCTGCATGCCTCTAGATTTCTACACGTATGAGGCTGAGACGGCTCAACCTCGATCACCAACCGACCATCTCCCAGTAAGTCAAGCACACGCCACGTTGTACATATTGTACCAGAGTGTGCCAGGCTCGCCACACTATGCCAAACTGTGCCGGGCTCGCCACACTATGCCAGACTGTGCCAGGCTCGCCACACTATGCCAGACTGTGCCAGGCTCGCCACACTATGCCAGACTGTGCCGGGCTCGCCACACTATGCCAGACTGTGCCAGGCTCGCCAAACTATGCCAGACTGTGCCGGGCTCGCCACACTATGCCAGGCTGTGCCACACTGATCCAGGATAAGCCATTCAGTTATTGCTCGGACCGTGTTATCGGTGAGTAGGTGTATATAAAATTGGCAATGGAAGGTGTGCATGGATGGCAGTTTTATCAGAGTGTCGATTGACGCCACTGTATTAGGCAATGATTTGAAGGTGGATAAGATAGAAAGCAAAGTTCATTTATTCAACGGTATATTTTTTAAGTCCCTGTAACTATTTTAAGTCATATGTTCAGAGTTTATTTTTACATTATCGTTATAATTTCCTGTGTCTGCATCTGGAATGGAAAATACCTATGTAAACTTGTCACACCGCTATTACCCCTTCCTACCAGGGGTGGTGCTGCAGAACGCCCATTGATGGAAGGATGTAATCATATATATATTTTTTTTAAATAAATTTTATTCAAAATTTTTCACAGATTATCACAACAGAAAAATAGAACCCCCCCCCCTACACAAATAATAAAACAACAAGAACAAAAGTGCATAAATAAACAAATAAACGTTAAACAGTAAACAATAGTGCATCCCCTACTAGACACGAACTTGCCCCGGTCATGTGCGCCCTGTGCAGCACCTTAAATTGTATCAGGCTGAGCCTCGCGCAAGAGGAGGAAGAGTTTACCCTTCCCAGGGCATCCACCCACTTACCTTTTAACTCCTCCGCCGAGGCCGCCGCCTCCTTCTGCATCACCTGATAAGTTGCCGAGATCCTACCCTCTCCAACCCACCCCCCTGAAAGCACCCTGTCCTGGACCCTGCGCGCCGGCAGCAGCGGAAACTCCACCACCTGTCGCCTAACGAACACCCTTACCTGCATATATCTGAAAGAATTTCCAGGGGGAAGCCCGAATTTCTCCTCCAGTTCCCCAAGGCACCCAAACTTCCCGTCTATGAACAAGTCCCCCATCCTCCTAATACCTGCCCTGCGCCAACTCAGGAACCCCCCATCCATTTTTCCCGGGAAAAAACGATGGTTCTCCCGTATCGGGGACCACACCGAAGCCCCCACCTTCTCCCTGTAGCGTTTCCGTTGCCCCCAGATTTTGAGGGTCGCCGCTACCACCGGGCTATTGGTGTACCTCGTAGGAGGAAGCGGCAGCGGTGCCGTCACCAGCGCCTCCAGGCTCGTGCCCACACAGGATGCCATCTCCAGCCTCTTCCACACCGTCCCCTCCCCCTCCATTACCCATTTACGTATCATCGCCACGTTGGCAGCCCAATAGTACCCACATAAGTTTGGCAACGCTAACCCCCCCGTCCCTGCTCCGCTCCAAGAACACCCTTCTCACCCTCAGGGTCTTCTTCGCCCATACGAACCCCATAACACTCCTGTTAACCCGCTTAAAAAAGGCCTTAGGGATCAGGATGGGGAGGCACTGAAACAAAAACAAAAACCTCGGGAGCACCGTCATTTTAACCGACTGCACCCTACCCGCCAGGGAGAGAGGAAGCATATCCCACCTTTTGAACTCCTCCTCCATTTGCTCCACCAGCCTCGTTAAGTTAAGCTTATGCAGGGCACCCCCGCTCCTAGCCACCTGAACCCCCAGGTACCTGAAACTCCTCTCCGCCCTTTTTAGCGGAAGCTCACCAATCCCCCTTTCCTGGTCTCCCGGGTGCACCGTGAACAGCTCGCTCTTCCCCATGTTGAGCTTATTTCATAGAATTTACAGTGCAGAAGGAGGCCATTCGGCCCATCGAGTCTGCACCGGCTCTTGGAAAGAGCACTCTACACAAGGTCCGCACCTCCACCCTATCCCCATAACCCAGTAAACCCACCCAACACTAAGGGCAATTTTGGACACTAAGGGCAATTTATCATGGCCAATCCACCTAACCTGCACATCTTTGGACTGTGGGAGGAAACCGGAGCACCCGGAGGAAACCCACGCACACACGGGGAGGATGTGCAGACTCCGCACAGACAGTGACCCAAGCCGGAATCGAACCTGGGACCCTGGAGTTGTGAAGCAATTGTGCTATCCACAATGCTACCATGCTGCCCTGAACCCGGAACCCGGAAAAATCCCCAAACTCCCTAAGGATCCGCATCACCTCCGGCATTCCCCCCACCGGGTCCTCCACATTTTTCATTTCATTTCATTTCATTTTTTATTTCACATACAATAGCTGATCGTCTGCATACAACGATACCCGGTGTTCCTCTCTCCCCCCCCCCCCCCCACCCCCCTTCCCCCCGCACCAACTCCCTCCAGTTCCTAGACTCCCACAAAGCCATGGCCAGGGGTTCAATCGCCAATGCAAAGAGCAGGGGGGATAGAGGACACCCTGCCACGTCTCTCGGCATAGCCGGAAATATTCCGACCTCCTCCTGTTCGTGGCCACACTCGCCACTGGGGCCTCGCACAGCAACCTCACCCAGCTGACGAACCCCTCCCCGAACCCAAACCTCCTCAACACCTCCCACAGGTACCCCCATTCCACCCTATCAAAGGCCTTCTCTGCGTCCATAACCGCCACCGTTTCCGCCTCCCCCTCCACCGCCGGCATCATAATTACATTCAGGGGCCTACGTATGTTGGTATTCAACTGCCTCCCTTTCACAAAACCCGTCTGATCCTGGTGTATGACCCCCAGAACACAGTCCTCAATCCTCATGGCCAATACCTTTGCTAGCAGTTTCGCATCCACATTCAGGAGTCAAATCGGCCTATACGATCCGCACTGTACAGGGTCCTTGTCCTGCTTCAGAATTAGAGAAATCAGCGCCCGAGACATCGTTGGGGGCAGGATCCCCCCTCCCTTGCCTCGTTGAAAGTCCTTACCAGCAACGGGCCCAACAGGTCCACGTACTTCCTATAGAATTCCACCGGGAACCCATCTGGCCCCGGTGCCTTCCCTGCCTGCATACTCCCCAGTCCCTTGACCAGTTCCTCCAACCCAACCGGTGCCCCCAGCCCCACCACCTGCCCCTCCTCTACCCTCAGGAACCTCAGCCGGTCCAGAAAGCGATGCATTCCCCCCCCCTCCTCCGAAGGGGGCTCAGACCAATACAGTCCCTCGTAAAAGTTCCTGAAGACCCCATTAATACCCACCGCACTTCGCACCGTGCTCCCCCCCTCCATCCCTAACTCCCCCGATCTCCCTCGCTGCCTCCCGCTTCCGAAGCTGGTGTGCCAGCATCCGGCTAGCCCTCTCTCCGTACTCGGACACCGCCCCTTGCGCCTTCCTCCACTGCACCTCCGCCTTCCTGGTGGTCAACAGGTTGAACTCGGCCTGGAGGCTTTGTCGCTCCTTGAGTAGTCCCTCCTCGGGGGCCTCTGAATACCTCCTATCCACCCTTACCATCTCCCCCACTGGCCTCTCCCTCGCTCTCCTCTCCTTCCCCTCTCTGTGGGCCCTAATGGAGATCAACTCACCCCTGATCACCGCCTTCAGCGCCTCCCAGACCACCCCTACCTGCACCTCCCCATTATCATTGGCCTCCAGGTACCTTTCTATACACCCCTGGACCCGCCCGCTCACGTCCTCGTCTGCCAGCAACCCCACCTCCAAGCACCACAGCGGGCACTGGTCCCTCTCCTCCCCCAGCTCGAGGTCCACCCAATGCGGGCATGGTCAGAGATGGCTATCGCCGAATACTCCGTGTCCTCCACCCTCAGAATCAGCACCCTGCTCATTACAAATAAGGCAATCCGAGAGTAGGCCTAATGAACATGGGAGAAGAATGAGAATTCCCTGCCCCCCCCGGCCTGACAAACCTCCACGGATGCACTCCTCCCATCTGGTCCATGAACCCCCTCAGCACCTTGGCTGCCACCGGCCTCCTGCCCGTCCCAGACCTAGAGCGATCCAGTGCCGGGTCCAGCACCGTGTTGAAATCCCCCCCCGCCCCATTATCAGGCCCCCTGTCTCCAAATCTGCATGAACCCCGCATCGTCCCAATTCGGGGCGTATACATTTACCAAGACCACCCGCACCCCCTGCAGCTTGCCACTCACCATCACATACCTACCGCCATTGTCTGCTACGATGCTCAACGCCTCAAACGACACTCTCTTCCCCACCAAAATTGCGCCCCCACCACCCCCCCCCCCTCGATTTTTTGCATCCAACCCCGAATGGAACACCTGCCCTACCCACCCCTTTCTTACCCTGACCTGATTGACACCCGCAGATGCGTTTCCTGGAGCATGAACACATCTGCCTTCAGCCCCTTCAGGTGCGCGAACACACGGGTCCGTTCAGGCCTCTTACATTCCAGGTTATCAGCCGGATCAGGGGGCTGCCCGCCCCCCCCCCCCCCCCCCCCCCCGCCGATTAGCCATAACCCTTTCTCGGCCACCCACGTGCCCGCGCCCTCCGCACTTCCCGTTCCCCCCAGCGGCAGACCCCCACCCCGACCTCCTCTACAGACTCCAGCTCCCCCTTGGCCATTCCAGCAGCAACCCGGTTCTCCCCCCCCCCCCCCCCCCCCCCCCCCCCAGCTAGGTCTCCCCCCAGCAGCATTTCTCCCCCCATTGCACTCCCATGAGTCAGCTGACTCCTGCTGACCCCGGCCACCCCGCCGCTCCATCGACCCCCCCAGTGTGGGAGTCTCCCCTCCCCCCTCCTGTCCGTCAACGGGCTCTCCCCTCACCCCCCCGACCCCACCCCCTTCCACTCTCAGCCAGGAGAAAGCTTTCCACCCACCTGACCCTGCCTCCTCTGGCGCAGCTCCCTTTCCAGGCCCAGTCCCAATTCCCCCGGCTCGGGCCTCCCCGCCGCGGGGCCCCATCTCCATTTCCAGCCACCGATGCCCACAGACCTTTACCTACCCCACCCCCCTACGAACCCACCCGACAGACAGAGAAGAAACATTGCCCAACCAACCGCACAATCCCCCCAAAACACGACACAACAGTCCCAACCATCCCCCCTCAGCATCCCCTCGCCCCCAGCCCTCAATCCAAGTCCAGCTTTTCAGCCTGAATAAAGGTCCACGCCTCCTCCGGCATCTCGAAGTAATGGTGACGGTCCCTGTAGGTGACCCACAGTCGCGCCGGCTGCAACATGCCGAACTTCACCCCTCTCCGATGCAGCACCGCCTTCGCCCGATTGCACCCGGCCCTCTTCGTAGCCACCTCCGCGCTCCAGTCCTGATAAATCCGGACCTCTGCGTTCTCCCACCTGCTGCTCCGCTCTTTCTTGGCCCACCTTGAGACACATTCTCTGTCCACGAGACGGTGGAATCACACCAGCTGCAGCTCACTGGGCTTGGGCCTCCTCGCCAGCACTCGATGGGCCCTCTCCAGCTCCACGGCCCCTGGAAGGCCCCCGCGCCCATCAGCGTGTTCAACATGGTGACCACGTAGGTTCCGACATCCGATCCTTCCGGCCCCTCCGGGAGACCCAGAATCCGCAGATTCTTTCTTCTCGACCGGTTCTCCATGTCCTCCAACTTCGCCTGCCATTTCTTATGGAGCGCCTCGTGCGCCTCCACCTTCACCGCCAGGCCCAAGATCTCGTCCTCATTCTCCGAGACCTTTTGCCGGACCTCCTGGATCGCCGCCCTTTGGGCCGTCTGAGTCTCAAGCAGCTTGTCGATCGAAGCCTTCATCGGCTCCAGCAGCTCTGCCTTCAGCTCCGTGAAGCAGCACTGGAGAAACTCCTGCTGCTCCTGTGACCACTGCGCCCACTCTGCCTGGTCCCCACCCGCCGCCATCTTGGTCTTCCTCCCTCGCACCTTTCTCTGTTCCAATTCCACTTTTTCCACCGCTCCACTCCTGGTCCAATCCATACAGTGCCGGGGGAATATTGCTGTCCCCTTCCCACACTGGGAATCGTTGAAAAAGTACCGTTGGGGGCCCTAAAAAGAGCCCAAAAGTCCGTTTCTAGCGGGAGCTGCCGAACGTGCGACTTGGCTCCGCATAGCCGCAACCGGAAGTCCTGATGTAATTATAAGCGAACAAGCTGTGAATAAGATGGAGACCAAGGTAAATGGACCAGAGAATTTAAATCAGACTGCAGGACAAAGTCTCATTGGTTAAAATGGAGAATAGATAATCGAGACTGATGTGAGGAGACAAAGTGGTGCCCCTGGGGGACGGGAGAGGAGACAAAGTGATGCCCCTGGGGGACGGGAGAGGAGCAAAGTGATGCCCCTGGGGGACGGGAGAGGAGACAAAGTGATGCCCCTGGGGGACGGGAGAGGAGGATAAATCTCTGGAGTTGTTCAAGAGGCAGCGCATCATTGGGGAAGTCTCATGTCACTGTGGGAGCACGGGGCTTGTTGGGCTGAATGGCCTGTTTGGTGATCTTTGTGATTCGCCTGATAACAGCCATTGGGATAATTTGCCAGTCAGGCTGTGAATGTACATGTGTGTGTATGTGACTGTGTACATGCATTTGCCTGTGTACATTTGTTTGCATGTGTTTCTGTACATGTGTATTCATGTGTCTGTGTACATGTGCCTGTCTGTGTACATGTGTGTGTGTGTCTGTGTACATGTGTGTGTGTCTGTGGACATGTGCAGGTAGGTGTGCACATGTGTGTGTGTTCATGTATCTGTGTACATATGTGTGCATGTATCTGTGTACATGTGTGTGCATGTATCTGTGTACGTGTGTGTGCATGTATCTGTGTATGTGTGTGTGCATGTATCTGTGTACATGTGTGTGCATGTATCTGTGTATGTGTGTGTGCATGTATCTGTGTACATGTGTGTGTGCATGTATCTGTGTACATGTGTGTGTGCATGTATCTGTACATGTGTGTGTGCATGTATCTGTGTACATGTGTGTGTGCACGTATATGTGTGCACGTGTATGCATGTATCTGTGTACATGTGTGTGTGCATGAATCTGTACATGTGTGTGTGCACGTATCTGTGTACATGTGTATGCATGTATCTGTGTACATGTGTGTGTGCATGTATCTGTGTATGTTTGTGTGCATGTATCTGTGTATGTGTGTGTGCATGTATCTGTATGTGTGTGTGCAAGTATCTGTGTATGTGTATGCATGTATCTGTGTACATGTGTGTGTGCATGTATCTGTGTACATGTGTGTGCATGTATCTGTGTACATGTGTGTACATGTATCTGTGTATGTGTGTGTGCATGTATCTGTGTATGTGTGTGTGTGCACATGTATCTGTGTACATATGTGTATGTATCTGTGTACACATGGACCTGGTTGGGTGTGTACACTGGCTGGAACTTTGTCAACGGTATCTGTTCCCAATGTCGTAACCAAAACACTGTGCGCCACGTACACTCTCTCCCCTTTCCCCGATTCCACTCCACTCCCCCTGACTCACGCTGTCGGTCCTGAGGCGCGATGCAAGCTGCCCATTGTCCTGCTCTGCGCCCCTGTGCTGTAGAGTTCACCAAGGACAGCCACTGACCCCACACAATGACACAAAGCCCACTGCTGCAAGCTAGCTCCAAACAATCGCAACTGTGTGGCCAGAGATTCTCCTGCACCAACTTTATCTTAAAGATGGGGCATAATTTAGAAAATTTTACACGAATCAGAATTCATAGTGTGCAAATATATCACCCGTATGAATAGTGTCTAAATATATCACCCGTATGAATAGTGGGCAAATATATCACCCGTATGAATAGTGTGCAAATATATCACCCGTATGAATAGTGTGCAAATATATCACCCGTAATAATAGTGTGCAAATATATCACCCGTATGAATAGTGTGCAAATATATCACCTGTATGAATAGTGCGCAAATATATCACCCGTATGAATAGTGTGCAAATATATCACCCGTCTGAATAGTGTGCAAATATATCACCCGTATGAATAGTGTCTAAATATATCACCCGTATGAATAGTGTGCAAATATATCACTGTATGAATAGTGTGCAAATATATCACCCGTATCAATAGTGTGCAAATATATCACTGTATGAATAGTGTGCAAATATATCACCCGTATGAATAGTGTCTAAATATATCACCCGTATGAATAGCGTGCAAATATATCACCCATATGAATAGCGTGCAAATATATCACCCGTATGAATAGTGTGCAAATATATCACCCGTATGAATAGTGTGCAAATATATCACCCGTATGAATAGCGTGCAAATATATCACCCGTATGAATAGTGTGCAAACATATCACCCGTATGAATAGTGTGCAAATATATCACCCCAATGAATAGTGTGCAAATATATCACCCGTATGAATAGCGTGCAAATATATCACCCGTATGAATAGTGTGCAAATATATCACCCGTATGAATAGCGTGCAAATATATCACCGTATGAATAGCGTGCAAATATATCACCCATATGAATAGTGTGCAAATATATCACCGTATGAATAGTGTGCAAATATATCACCCGTATGAATAGTGTGCAAATATATCACCGTATTAATAGTGTGCAAATATATCACCGTATGAATAGTGTGCAAATATATCACCCGTATGAATAGTGTGCAAATATATCACCGTATGAATAGTGTGCAAATATATCACCGTATGAATAGTGTGCAAATATATCACCGTATGAATAGTGTGCAAATATATCACCCGTATGAATAGTGTGCAAATATATCACCCGTATGAATAGTGTGCAAATATATCACCGTATGAATAGCGTGCAAATATATCACCGTATGAATAGCGTGCAAATATATCACCCGTATGAATAGTGTGCAAATATATCACCGTATGAATAGTGTGCAAATATATCACCGTATGAATAGTGTGCAAATATATCACCGTATTAATAGTGTGCAAATATATCACCGTATGAATAGTGTGCAAATATATCACCCGTATGAATAGTGTGCAAATATATCACCGTATGAATAGTGTGCAAATATATCACCGTATGAATAGTGTGCAAATATATCACCGTATGAATAGTGTGCAAATATATCACCGTATGAATAGTGTGCAAATATATCACCGTATGAATAGTGTGCAAATATATCACCGTATGAATAGTGTGCAAATATATCACCGTATGAATAGTGTGCAAATATATCACCGTATGAATAGTGTGCAAATATATCACCGTATTAATAGTGTGCAAATATATCACCGTATGAATAGTGTGCAAATATATCACCCGTATGAATAGTGTGCAAATATATCACCATATGAATAGTGTGCAAATATATCACCGTATGAATAGTGTGCAAATATATCACCGTGTGAACACGGCACAGGTCCGTGCCGTACTCCATAAACCTCAAACATGCCGTTTGCATCTCACCCGGCATCAGGACATTGATAGTTTGATCTGACTGAATTCACTCTCCCCACACACCACGGGACTCTCTGTTCCCCGACGGCGATTTCATCATCGCCGATTGGGTGCAGAATCTTTTTAAAGCTCAAATCGGATGCCCCGCCCCCTCCAAAACGGCATCATCGGGGAGTACGCTGCCCGCCGTTGGGACGGCCTCAGGACGTTACCTTAATGTTCTCCCCCGATGCTCCGCCCCCAATGGGCCGAGTTCCCCGCCCCGCGGTTGATTCACGGTCTCAGCGATCAGGAACCCGGCGTGGCTGCTGCGGACTGTGTCCAACGCCGACACAGTCGGCGGGGGGGGGGGTAGCTGTGCTGCTGGCCGGGGCTGGGAGAACTGGTGGGGGGTGGCCCGGGGGTGGCGAGGGGGTGTTTAAGGGGACACTATCTGCCAGGTCGGGTCCGTGCACAGCCAGTGCCGTGTTGTACGGTGCGACCGCTGCAGGTCGTCGTGTTCACACGCGCGGCCACGGACCCGACAATTCTCCAGGCGTTAATATCGGGAAGGCCGTGCGCTTTACGTGGCATGGCTGCTCGCCCCTTACCGGTCGGATGATCGGTGCTGGGGCCTCACCAATTTTTCCCACGTAAAACGCCACGGACATAGCCCCAAAATCAGAGAATCTAGCCGCACATTCCCCATCCTTGTGAGCTCCAAAGATCCTGCACAGCGTGTTTGTATCTGTGTGTGTGTGTGTGTGTCCATGTGCAAGGTGTGAGCATGAGTGTGTTAGCTTCTATTGGTAGAGGGATTGAGTTTCGGAGCCATGAGGTCATGTTGCAGCTGTACAAAACTCTGGTGCGGCCGCATTTGGAGTATTGCGTGCAATTCTGGTCACCGCATTATAGGAAGGATGTGGAAGCATTGGAAAGGGTGCAGAGGAGATTTACCAGAATGTTGCCTGGTATGGAGGGAAGATCTTATGAGGAAAGGCTGAGGGACTTGAGGCTGTTTTTGTTAGAGAGAAGAAGGTTAAGAGGTGACTTAATTGAGGCTTACAAGATGATCAGAGGATTGGATAGGGTGGACAGTGAGAGCCTTTTTCCTCGGATGGTGATGTCTAGCACGAGGGGACATACCTTTAAATTGAGGGGCGATAGATATAGGACAGATGTCAGAGGTAGGTTCTTTACTCAGAGAGTAGTAAGGGCGTGGAATGAGCTGCCTGTAACAGTAGTGGACTCGCCAACAGTAAGGGCATTCAAATGGTATTGGATAGACATATGGACAATAAGGGAATAGTGTAGATGGGCTTTAGAGTGGTTTCACAGGTCAGCGCAACATCGCGGGCCGAAGGGCCTGTACTGTGCTGTAATGTTCTATGTGTGTGTGCAAATATGTATCTGTGTGTGTGTGTGTGTGCGAGACTGTGTGTATGTGTGTGATTGTGTGCAGTTGTGTGTGAGTGAGAGGAACTAGTTAATTATGGTGCTCTCAGTCTTACAGAAATTATAAAACAGCTTTGCATTGCTTCATAAAAAGATTAAAATCATGTACAAATGATGGAGATGTTTGCTGTGTTGGAGTTCTGAGACCGCGCGATGGTGGGGGTGTGGGGGGCGGTGTTTAGACTCGGGGATGACATCCTGCGGGTCCCTCATCTCCCACTTCAATAAGCTCATGCTGAGGCATGTCTGCCCCTAGCTGGGTGGTCCTTGCTCTTTCCAAGGTGGAAGCCTCACTGATTAGATTTGCAGACTGTGTGTCTACGCACAGCCAGGGCTTCAGGAGAGATACCATCACAGATATACCAGCAGCCACTCCAACCAGGGAGCGGTTAGATACACATGCTGCAATCACGGTCTGATCACCCCATCAGTTCCACCCGCCCATGTCAGTTAGTATCAGAGACGTTTCCAGCACACAGGCCATTGGGCACGTCAGGCTGTGTTGGTTCTTTGAAAGAGCAAACAGCCCAACCCCTCCTGCCCCTTTCCCATTGCCCTGAAAGTTATTATTGAATCTGCTTCCCCGCCCTTTCAGGCAGCACCTTCCAGATCACAACAACTCGCTGGGTGAAAGAAACGTCCTTATCTTCCTCTGATTCTTTTGATAACTGGTTAATGCAACATTTTTACTGCGCCTCAGTCGAGGTGGCAGGAACCTGAAGGTGAGTTACCCACTCCTGCCAACTCTCTGAGAATTAATCATTAATTTTCAGGCAGTGCTTCCAAAACTCACAGAAATGTCACAGGGGCTAAAACTTTATGGCTTTTCAAACAAAGTCCGATTGAAGTCAGGTTGTGGGCAGAAGCGGCCACGGGATGACCAGTGGAGATGCCGACAGGAGAATGCCATCGTCCACACTGAACTCCTCCTTTGCCAGGTTAGCCCACAGTGGCTCCTCTGGGGGTTTCCCTTATAACCCGCTGTGCAGGAGGATGTGGCGTCATTTTGGCAGTGTAGGGTCTTTTGGGCCCAGGTGCGGATTTGTGCGTCCATCACGAAGTTCAACATCAATTAAACTTTATCGGTCACTGGCAGGAATGGGGGGCTTTCAGGCAGAGAGAGCTGGCTGAGGTCATGTGTTCATGGTCAATGTTCAAATGTATATTCATAAGCTGCGAACAACAGTGCCCAGTGTTGGATTTGGGCCGAGTGGAACCATCTTGTCTTCATTAAGAGGCTGAGTCAGGGATTATGGTGCATGATCATTGTGAAATGACGCTCATAGACGCACTGGTGAAATTCTCTTTACTGCGAAAATCACGGCCAGTCCTTCTTTCTCAATTTGTGCGTAGAAGTAGATGTTCTGGATGTTTCAGTAGTTCCATCCCATCATCCTACTGGTGGGGCAACAATGCCGTATGGAGAGGTGTCACATATGAGGACAGGTGGTCTTGACCAATTGCAGTGTGACAATAGTTTGATGGCACCCACTGGCGCTTCGCTCTGGTGAATGCTTCCTCCTGCAGTGTTTTCCACGGCCATTTCTGGTGGTTCTTCAATACCGCGTGCCGGGGGGGTCAACAAGGTAGCCAGATTTGGGAAAAACTTTCCATAATAATTGACAAGTCCCAAACGTGACCTCCGCTCTGTCATGTTCCCGTGGGCCAGGGCTCGCCTGATCGTACGGACGTTTTCCTCCACCAGTTGCAACCTGTCCTTATCGACGCGGCATCCAAGGTGCGTGACCTCCATCACCCGGCAGACGGACTTGTCCCTCTTCAGGAGGACATCCTCGTTGCAGAACCTCTTCCAGGTTTCCCAGGTATTCCTTCTTGGTGGCCCCTGTAATAAGCACATTTTCCAGGTAGACAGCCAGCCTGGGAAGCTGGGTTTTCCATCACCCTCTGGAAAATTGCACAGGCCAACGACCCCCCGAGAAGAAGCCGGGTTTACAGCTCCCTGTGGGCGTTGATGGTGATGTATTTCCAGGGTGTGCGCGGCTCATGTTGAGCTTCGAGTGACCCCCAGCCAACTTTGTGTCCAGAACTTCTACACGTGGCATGGGGTACCAGTCCAAACGGGAAGCCCTTTCTGCTGTCATCTTGTAATTGCCACACAGATTTGTCTTGTTTCAGCGTTGGGACCACTGGCGCTGCCCACTGTGCGAGCTGGACTGGGACCACTGGCACTGCCCACTGTGCGAGCTGGACCAGGTCCACTGGCGCTGCCCACTGTGCGAGCTGGACTGAGACCACTGGCACTGCCCACTGTGCGAGCTGGACTGGGACCACTGGCGCTGCCCACTGTGCGAGCTGGACTGGGACCACTGGCACTGCACACTGTGCGAGCTGGACAGGGACCACTGGCACTGCCCACTGTGCGAGCTGGACTGGGACCACTGGCGCTGCCCACTGTGCGAGCTGGACTGGGACCACTGGCACTGCCCACTGTGCGAGCTGGACTGGGACCACTGGCACTGCCCACTGTGCGAGCTGGACTGGGACCACTGGCACTGCACACTGTGCGAGCTGGACAGGGACCACTGGCACTGCCCACTGTGCGAGCTGGACTGAGACCACTGGTGCTGCCCACTGTGCGAGCTGGACTGGGACCACTGGCGCTGCCCACTGTGCGAGCTGGACCGGGACCACTGGCACTGCCCACTGTGCGAGCTGGACTGGGACCACTGGCACTGCACACTGTGCGAGCTGGACTGGGACCACTGGCACTGCCCACTGTGCGAGCTGGACTGAGACCACTGGCACTGCCCACTGTGCGAGCTGGACTGGGATCACTGGCACTGCCCACTGTGCGAGCTGGACAGGGTGTACGATGCCCAAGCTTTCTAACCAGGATGCCCAAGCTTTTGGCCCGGATGTATTTAGGCTGGGCCTCTGGGCCAACATATATTTTTTTCTCTGGCCTCCTTTATTTTTACCAGGCCTTCCTGGAAAACCTCTGGATACTTTCCGAGAACTTCGTACAGGCCGCCAGTGCCCATCCGGAAGATCTGTTACCAACCCAGGTGGAGTCTTTGTAACCAATCGCTGCTGAGAAGACTGGGCCTTGCACCAGTGCTGGCCTAACTGTCTGTTGCCAGTGGGTATCTGGGGTTGCCGTGGTATCGATTATTGCCAATGGCTCCATGGTATATGTTACTAGCCGGGCCTTGGTTTCACTCAAGCCCAGACGGAGCCTACAGATGGTCTTTAGTCCGATAATATAGTCAGAAACCCTCGTGCCAACGTCCATATCTAGGGGGTGACCATTGATTTGAAACTTTATCCACTTTAGGGGGCCTTAATGCAATTTAGTTGCGTCAGGTTTTCCTCCTCGGGTGGGGCAATATGCAAGGCCCTAACTCGGGCGTCTGTGTCACATGGCCAGGGGAGTGCATTCTGGCAGCCTCGATGGCCATGGGGCCTGTACTAAGTGTGGTACTGTAGTGGGTACGTCTCATCGTTCTACGGGGAGATGTCCCGCTGGACCTTGGTGACCATTGGGCCTGACTGCGATGTCGTTTTGGGGTGACGGGGTCACGTAAGCCCTATCCTTGGGGAGCGGGGGCCCCCCAACTCTCCAACACTGTAACCGACAGAACCCTGGAGTTGCTGGAGCCCCTTTTCCGCATTCTCGTGGGAGAGGGACGGTTCTTTGGCTCTTTTCAGGTCTGAGGCCAATTCGACAGATAGCTTCCTCTGGGTCGCCGTATTGTTGATTCCACACAACACGATCTCGCCACATTTCGGGGAAGAATGGACCAAAGTCACAATGTTCCGCTAAGGAACGAAGTTGGATCAGTAATTCTGTCACTGGTTCCCAGGGATTTATCCGGCCATATTGATGTGGTGCCTCTGCATTTGACAGATGGCTTGGGGTCGGAATGACTTGCGACAAGTTCCACGAGCTCGTTGACGGGTCTCTAGTCTGGGGCCACGGGTAGGTGAGGCTCTTGATGATGCTGAATGTCAGGCCCCCCAGGCAGTCAGGAGTATCACCTTCTCTCCGTCTTCCCCAACAATAACGTTTTCCGTTCAATAAACTGGGCCCAGTCTTCTCCGCCTGTGTCAAAGGCCTCTAGGCTGCTCAAGAGTGACATTTTCAAATCCTGCTGACCTCTCTCCGGTGAGGAGGAACTACTTCTCGTAGAGGGGGGTAAATTTTTGTTTATAAATTTAGAGTACCCAATTCTTTTTTCCAATTAAGGGGCAATTTAGCATGCCAAATCCACCTACCCTGCACATCTTTGGGTTGTGGGGGTGAGACCCACGCAGACACAGGGAGAATGTGCAAACTCCACACGGACAGTGACCCCGGGGCCAGGATCGAACCCGGGTCCTCAGCGCTGTGAGGCAGCAGTGCTAACCACTGCGCCACCGCGCTGCCCTTGAGGGTGGTGAATTTCCCGAACTTGCTGCCGCATAGTGCGGTGGAATCTGAGTCATTAAATGCTTTCAAGAAAGAAATAGATATATTTTTGAAAGTGATTATGGGGAAAGGGTGAGGAGATGGATTTGAGACCAGGAAGAGATCGGCTGTGATCTGATTGAATGTGGCGAAGGCTACAAGGGCTGACTTGCCGAATTGCTATGTTGCTATGTGCTGGGGTATTCAGGTCCAGTCAGGATGTCCAGGATCACAGCTGCTGTTCTTTATTCCTCGTCGCCAGTATAAAAACCGAGGAGGCCCGAGAAGGTAAATTAAACAACATTTAAATTGTAAACATGAAGTAAAGGCTGCAGTGCCGCTTACAGCTCACAGGTCCCCATCGGACCACTGGATATGCCGGTCCCAATCAGAGCCGGCTGGGCAGGCCTCAGGCCTCTGTGTGTCTCCATGGGTCTGGTGAGGGTTATTGAAGTCAGCTGCCCACACATCGCACATGGCTTGGCATCCAACTTTGAATGATCACATTCCTGTGAAGCACATTGGAACACTACCCAAAGGTGCTATATAAATGTAAGTTGTTATTGTATAAAGCCTGTGGAACAGGCTGGGGCAGAGGGGCAGTTCCTGCCCCTCAGTTTGAGTGTTTATAAGTAACTGTAAGTAGGCCCTATCACTGTGGGAGGATGTGGAGTTCTGGCAGAGACCCTGACACTGGGGCGAGACACATGGGCCATTCATTTCAGACCCCTGCATTTGGGGGTGGAGGGGTGTCGGTGAAGGTAGCCCATCGCGACAGTGATTCACTCCCCAGTCTCGCCCTTTCTTCCAGGGAAAGATCAAGCACCAGGTGAATGGAAACTGCGTTGATGTTTCCAACCCACAGGGCCTGGGCGTCCAGCAGTTGGCCAGACGGAGAAGGCAGCAGAGACGGGCAGCCCACTTCCGGACAGCAAGACCGCGACCACGGAGAGTCCGGCACAGAAAGGTGGGTTTCACCCGAGCAACTCTGACCTCACAGGGCAGGGGTCGTGACAGGATGGACAGGTCAGGGGTGCACTGACAGCAAAGAGCAGCAGAGTGTGTCGGTGAGTTGCACCTGTCTGTTGACCCATATTTTGGACCATGTAGTAATAATAATAATAATCTTTATTGTCACAAATGAAAATGAATGAAAATCGCTTATTGTCACAAGCAGGCTTCAAATACACAGCAATGAAGTTACTGTGAAAAGCCCCTAGTCGCCACATTCCGGCGCCTGTTCGGGTACACCGAGGGAGAATTCAGAATGTCCAAATTATCTGGTTTATCTCTCTCTTCGAATCGTTCCTCCTCACTGGGATGTATTTTTACTGAGAGTCATGAATTACCTCCCTTAATTCCTGGCCAACATTTATCTCTCAATGTGGTTAACTCTCGCCTGATCCTCTGAAGTCGCAGGTTAACACATTCAGTTTGCACCCAGCCCATTACCAGTGCTTCACCAACACCTCCTCAGGGTAACGAGAATAAGCAGCAAACGGCAGCCAGTCCAGTGATCAATTATTAAAAATCACTGGGCGGCACAGTGGTTAGCACTGTGGCTTCACAGCGCCAGGGACCCGGGTTCAATTCCGGCTTGGGTCACTGTCTGTGCGGAGTCTGCACATCCTCCCCGTGTGTGCGTGGGTTTCCTCCGGGTGCTCCGGTTTCCTCCCACAGTCCAAAGATGTGCAGGTTGGGTGGATTGGCCGTGATAAATTGCCCTTAGTGCCCAAAGGTTAGGTTACGGGAATAGGGCAGGGGTGATAGGAAGTGGGTGGGGTGCTCTTTCGAAGGGATGGTGCTGACTTGATGGGCTGAATGGCCTCCTCCTGCATTGTAGATTCTGTGATTATTCCAGGCGCATCACTGAGTGAAGGTGAAGCTCTGAAGGAGTTTGAAGTTCCTGCATTTAATGTTTTTTATCCAAACTGAGGAAGAGCCTGAAAGAATTTCCAATCCCGACCAGAAACAACGGAGTGAATTCTCCGCCTCCCCAGCCGCGGGTTCCCCGGCCCCACGGCCTTGCCGGCAGGGGGAGTCTCTGTCCCGCCAGCAGAGTACCCCCGCCCGCAGGTTTCCCGGCAGCGTGGGTGGCTGGATCGGAGAATCCCGCTGTCGGCGAGGCGGAGAATTCACCCAATATACCTGCCCCTCTCTGTGAATCTGATTGGATTGTCCCGATTGCCGCTTCCTGAGCCCTCACAAGTTGTTTTTGTTGCTGATTGCAGGCGTTTGTGCAAATTGTCAGCCGGGAGCGACACCCCCACAAGATGATCACATGGAGCGGCCCAGGCTTCGCACGGGTCCAGGATGGAGCAGGCCTGAGGTTTCATGTCAATGACATCCCCTATGCCATGGATTACAACGTGCTGGTGCGCTACGAGCCTGAGGTACGGGCATTGGCCAGGAGGGCATAGGGGGCAAGGCTGGGATTGGCGGAACTGGTTTGTAAATTGGATCTAAGCTTCTTGAGGGCAATGGGGCAAGAATCTGGTTAAATCTCAAACTTTCGCAAAAGGAAATGAAATTCCATCTCCCTGAAAATCAGTGTCCCAGCTCTTGGGAGACTGGAACAAACTTTTACACAGAATAAAGCACATTCACAGTGACATTCCCCTTCCGCTCACACTCGCACACACACCTCCCCTTCCGGTCACACTCCCCCCCGCACACACACAGCCTCGCACACATACAGCCTCGCACACACACCTCCCCTCGCACACACACCTCCCCTCGCACACACACCTCCCCTCGCACACACAGCCTCGCACACACACAGCCTCGCACACACACAGCCTCGCACACACACCTCCCCTCGCACACACACCTCCCCTCGCACACACAGCCTCGCACACACACAGCCTTGCACACACACCTCCCCTCGCACACACACCTCCCCTCGCACACACACAGCGTTGCACACACACCTCCCCTCGCACACACACCTCCCCTCGCACACACACCTCCCCTCGCACACACACAGCCTCGCACACACACCTCCCCTCGCACACACACCTCCCCTCGCACACACACCTCCCCTCGCACACACAGCCTCGCACACACACAGCCTCGCACACACACCTCCCCTCGCACACACAGCCTCGCACACACACAGCCTCGCACACACCTCCCCTCGCACACACACCTCCCCTCGCACACACACCTCCCCTCGCACACACACAGCCTCGCACACGCACCTCCCCTCGCACACACAGCCTCGCACACACACAGCCTCGCACACACACAGCCTTGCACACACACCTCCCCTTGCACACACAGCCTCGCACACACACAGCGTCGCACACACACCTCCCCTCGCACACACACCTCCCCTCGCACACACACCTCCCTCGCACACACACAGCCTCGCGCACACACAGCCTCGCACACACACCTCCCCTCGCACACACAGCCTCGCACACACCTCCCCTCGCACACACACCTCCCCTCGCACACACACCTCCCCTCGCACACACACAGCCTCGCACACACACCTCCCCTCGCACACACACCTCCCCTCGCACACACACCTCCCCTCGCACACACAGCCTCGCACACACACAGCCTCAAACCCACACAGCCTCGCACACACACCTCCCCTCGCACACACAGCCTCGCACACACACCTCCCCTCGCACACACACCTCCCCTCGCACACACACCTCCCCTCGCACACACACCTCCCCTCGCACACACACAGCCTCGCACACACACAGCCTCGCACACACACCTCCCCTCGCACACACACAGCCTCGCACACACACCTCCCCTCGCACACACACCTCCCCTCGCGCACACACCTCCCCTCGCACACACACCTCCCCTCGCACACACACAGCCTCGCACACACACCTCCCCTCGCACACACACCTCCCCTCGCACACACACCTCCCCTCACACACACAGCCTCGCACACACACCCCCTTCACACATACCTCCCTTCGCTCACACTCCCACACCCCGCTCACACACACATCTCCCCTCGCGCGCACACCCTCGCACACACACCCCCTTCACACACACCTCCCCTCGCACACACACAGCCTCGCTCACACCCCCCCTCGCTCACCCCCCCCTCACTAACAACCTCCCCTTCGCCCCCCCCCCCTGCACCCCCACCCCCTCAAGAATGTTTCCAGGGATGAGAACCCTCAGTGATGAGGAGAGATTGGAGGGTTTGACTATTCTCACTGGAGAGAAGACTGAGCAGATTTGGTGGAGATGTTCAAAATCATCTGGGGGCTGGACCGAGTAGACGGGGAGAAACTGTTCCCACTCGTCAAAGGGCCAAGAACGAGAGGGACAAAGATTTAAAGTGATTTGCAAAAGAAGCGAATGTGATGTGAGAATAAAGTTTCCCCCCAGCGAGTGGCTGGGGTCTGGAATGCCCGGCCTGGGGGTGTGGTGGGAGTAGGTTCAATCGAGAAGGGTTTCGACGATGACCTGAAGCGATGTTTGGGGTATTGGGGAAAAGGCTGGCGAACGGCACGAAGTCAAGTTGCTCATTTGGAGAGCTGGTGCAGGCAGGGTGGCCTCATTCTGCAACGGTCACCATACTGTCACCCTGTGACGTGGCAGCTGTTAGTTCATTGTTTGGTGCTAACGGTTTCCTCTTGTTTCCCTCGCCCTCAGTCTGCAGAAGATTGGGAAGCAAGAATCAGTATTTATACAGTGGACTTACCCATCAGTCATCGCTGTGGCAATCTCCTACCTCACGGCCAACCTTACAGAGTGACGCTACATCACACAGAGAGGTAGGTCCCTCATTCACCCGGCTCACTGGCCATTGTGGGGACAGAGTGTTGCAGCAACTGGCTGTTTCAAACAGCAGCTCTGCTCTGGAGTAATCTCGGGATTACTCCCTGTGCCGCGTGCCAGTGAGGCTAGAAATGGGAGGATAGAGCAGCTAAACACGTGGCCAAACAGCTGGTGTAGGAGCGAGGGTTTCAGATTTCTGGATCATTGGGATCTCTTCCGGGGCAGGTGGGACCTGTACAAGAAGGATGGGTTACATCGAAACTGGAGGGCCACTGATATCCTGGCTGGGAGGTTTGCTATAGTCACTCGGGAGGATTTAAAGTAGTATGGCAGGGGGTTGGGAACCAGAGTGTTAGCTTAGACGGGGTCATAACTGAAGGGGAAATAGAATGATACCAATCAATCCATTCGAAACGGTAGTTAACAAGAACTGTAGTTTTAATCAGTTGGAATGTGCGCACCAGTAGCTCCTCCCGCACTGAGAGGCTGTCCCAGATCGATGGGTTATATACCTTCTCAGAGGGGCGGAGCCACAGGCGGAGCCAACAACAACATCAACACAACAACAGTAACTGTGAGTAAATACAATAATATATACAACAGCCATACGTGGCTCACCACATAGAGAACAAAAATAAGAGAACAACATCACCTTGTCTGCTCAAACGCAATGGTTTGAAGTGTTCTTTCCTGTGCTGTGTTGTTCTTTGTTCTTTGACACCTTGTTGGTCAGTGATGGGCTCTGTCAACAGGTGGGAGAGTGAATAAAGTGCTTTAAAAGGTGTGGACAGACGGGGTGAGTGAAGGAGAGGTACAGAGTGTGTGTGCTGCTGTGCTGACTGAAGAATGACAAGAGGGAATGATGTGACATGATCCACAGAACACAGCACTGCGATACAAACACACTCCATCGGAACTGGATAAAGGCGTCACACGACAGATTGGTGGGGCAGTGGTTTAAGGGCAGTGGGGCTAATTTGGGGCTGTAATACCCTCCGTGCTTTACCTTCCTCCCATCACAGGAGTTTTCAATATTTATTCCCTCGTCCCATTCATTTCAGTTTATGTTAAAGATGAACAGAATCGTTAAATAGCCTCAGCCAATCTTATCCCGTCGTCACTCGTTGCAAGAACCTTTCTCAAGTGACTTAATTTGTCGTAACTGGCCAATTTTACTCTAGTTCACGGTTGTTTATTGATGACCACCTGCATGTTAACTGTGAAAGGACAATTCACACAATCCTTTAATTAGGCAACAAAAGACTGGAATTGTGCAGCAAGGTCCACAGGGGTCTGAGTGCCCACAGCTTGTGGAAGTTCAACACTGTCTTCCATTGCGTGAGAGTCTCTGACTGGGGTCTGTCACATCGACTCACATCATAGCTGCTCAAAGGCAATTAACAGACCGTAAACTTTTAGAGATTAAAAAAACCTTATTGCAGGGAGTTGGCAACATGTAAATGCTCAGCAAAGGTCTGCAAATTCTCCCAGAGATAACGAGGGCCAGGATTCAGTGGGGACCAGTGTTATATTTGAAAGCATTAGGAACTAATTGTGATGTGACGATACATCCTGGGGTGCCATATTGACCGTCGCACTGGCGTGAGCGATGATGTGTCATCGATGAGACCCGCAAGAGATACACTCGATAGTGCTGCAGCATTTTCACTCGAAAGTCTGATTATTTCTAATTTATGGACACCAGGGAACGGCAACATCAGAGTCTGAAACGTTCCAAACACTCGCGGACGTTTGTCTCCAATGTTACTGACTCTGAATCAGCATTGTGACACATTACAGGCACAAAGGAGCGAATGTGACCAGCAGATCAAAGATTCCTGGGTGGATGAAGGAACTTGGCGTCAACTAAATCAGATATTCAGCGCAGAGGAGATTAGTGCAAATATTTAAAACTGGGGGTGCGATCGAATGGAAATGTATCCAGGCACGATCTACTCGAATGGGGTCAGAATCATGCAGCCCGAGATTAGCCGGGTGTTTCCTGGAGCTCGAAGAGCGGAGGAACAGACTGCTCTCTGGCGCCCAGCCGGATAGATCGGGGCCTCAGTGGGGACCTCCCGGGCGAGGCCACACTTAGCCCCAGTTTCTGCACCGGAGGAACTCCAGCAGATCTGGGGGGCTTTAGTTAGGGGTCTCTGTGCGGGGCGTTCCTTTAGTTACAGGGTTCTGGGAATGTCTCCCTATTATTTGGGGTGGCGGGGGGGGGTTCTCCCATTTTGGGGTCTCCGGGAGCAGCAGGACGTGAGGGGAGGGGTCTGGTAGGGGAGGGGTGGGCAGGTAATGCATTGTGGGGGGGGCATGGCATTGGGATGGACTTTGGGAACAACTCCCTTGTGGAGTTACCCCTTTGGCCCACGCGAGGCCCACCACCTCAGGCTCGCGTTTGGTGAGACCTGTTGTGATTCCCGGTCCTGGGGACTGGAGAATCCTGGAGGGAAGGAGATTAGGATGCCGGGCCCACTGAATGGATTCATTTACAACTCTCGGAGGGCGTGAACCTCGATCCCAGCGCCGGGGGCGGGAGGGAGGCGTGACAGAGCAATGTGCTCAGAGTGACGCACATCTACATCCGGCTCCGATCCACTTTTTCAATTCTCTGCCGCATCGGGGCCCCCTGCCACCAGCAGAGAATCCGCCCCCTGGGGAACTGTAGAGAAAGGCAGTCCCCGGGCTGGATTCTCCGTCAACGGATCTGCGCTTCGACGGCAGCGCACTCCCGCCCAGGGGTCTCCCGACGGCGTGGGGGTGCCCACAGTGGGAAACCCCATTGGCCGGCTGTCGGGTTGGAGAATCCCGCTGCCGAAGGGGAAGCGTCGCACCAGAAAACAGGCATGGTGGCTGCCGAGGGAGAGAGGGGGGGTAGGACACAGAGAGGCGTCACCATGGGCCGCTAGGCCGGACACTGGCCGTGCTGGCTGGGGTGGGGGGGGTGCCCCGCCAGGGTAGGGGGAGGGGGTTTGACGAGGGAACGGACCAAGTGGCTGGGGTGACCCCATGGGACTAGGGCAGTGTCCAGCTACTGACCCCACTGACCACCTACCTTGGCCCCTGGTTCTGCAGACTGACACCAGCTGTATAGATGCACCACCCCCCTGCCCCCCCGCTCCTCACCCCCCACCACCCAACCGGCCGCCACCCATCGACAGGGCAGCACGCAGCCCACCTACCCTTCTGCCCGCTCCGCTGCTACCCGCTCCACTGCTGCCCATTCCGCTGCTGCCCGCTCCGCTGTTGCCCATTCCACTGCTGCCCGCTCCGCTGCTGCCCATTCTGCTGCTGCCCACTCTGCCGCTGCCCGCTCCGCTGCTGCCCATTCCGCTGCTGCCCGCTCCGCTGTTGCCCATTCCACTGCTGCCCGCTCCGCTGCTGCCCATTCTGCTGCTGCCCATTCTGCTGCTGCCCGCTCCGCTGCTGCCCGGCTCCCCGCTGCCCACTCTGCTGCTGCCCGCTCCGCTACTGCCCGCTCTGCTGCTGCCCGCTCCACTGCTGCCCACACCGCTGCTGCCTGCTCCGCTGCTGCCCGCTCCGCTACTGCCCGCTCTGCTGCTGCCCGTTCCGCTGCTGCCCACTCTGCTGCTGCCCACTCTGCTGCTGCCCACTCTGCTGCTGCCTCTCCGCTGCTGCCCGCTCCGCTGCTGCTCGCTCTGCTGCTGCCCACTCTGCTGCTGCCTCTCCGCTGCTGCCCGCTCCGCTGCTGCTCGCTCTGCTGCTGCCCACTCTGCTGCTGCCTCTCCGCTGCTGCCCACTCTGCTGCTGCCCGCTCTGCTGCTGCCCACTCCGCTGCTGCTCGCTCTGCTGCTGCCCGCTCCGCTGCTGCCCGCTCCGCTGCTGCCACTCTGCTGCTGCCCACTCTGCTGCTGCCACTCTGCTGCTGCCCGCTCTGCTGCTGCCCGCTCTGCTGCTGCCCACTCTGCTGCTGCCCGCCCCGCTGCTGCCCATTCTGCTGCTGCCCGCTCTGCTGCTGCCCACTCTGCTGCTGCCCGCCCCGCTGCTGCCCATTCTGCTGCTGCTCGCTCTGCTGCTGCCCGCTCTGCTGCTGCCCGCTCTGCTGCTGCCCACTCTGCTGCTGCCCGCCCCGCTGCTGCCCATTCTGCTGCTGCCCACTCTGCTGCTGCCCGCTCTGCTGCTGCCGACTCTGCTGCTGCCCGTCCACTGCTGCCCGCTCCGCTGCTGCCCACTCTGCTGCTGCCCGCTCCGCAACTGCCCACTCCGCTGCTGCCCGCTCCGCTGCTGCCCGCTCCGCAACTGCCCACTCCGCAACTGCCCACTCCGCTGCTGCCCGCTCCGCTGCTGCCCGCTCCGCTGCTGCCACTCCGCTGCTGCCCACTCTGCTGCTGCCCGCTCCGCTGCTGCCCGCTCTGCTGCTGCCCACTCTGCTGCTGCCCGCTCCGCTGCTGCCCGCTCCGCAACTGCCCACTCCGCTGCTGCCCACTCCGCTGCTGCCCGCTCTGCTGCTGCCCACTCCGCTGCTGCCCGCTCCGCTGCTGCCCGCTCCGCAACTGCCCACTCCGCAACTGCCCACTCCGCTGCTGCCCGCTCCGCTGCTGCCCGCTCCACTGCTGCCACTCTGCTGCTGCCCACTCTGCTGCTGCCCGCTCCGCTGCTGCTCGCTCTGCTGCTGCCCACTCTGCTGCTGCCCACTCTGCTGCTGCCCGCTCTGCTGCTGCCCACTCTGCTGCTGCCCACTCTGCTGCTGCCCGCTCCGCTGCTGCCCGCTCCACTGCTGCCCGCTCTGCTACTGCCCGCTCCACTACTGCCCGCTCTGCTGCTGCCCACTCCGCTGCTGCCCGCTCTGCTGCTGACCGCTCTGCTGCTGCCCGCTCCGCTGCTGCCCGCTCCGCTGCTGCCCGCTCCGCTGCTGCCCGCTCTGCTGCTGCCCACTCTGCTGCTGCCCGCTCCGCTGCTGCCCACTCTGCTGCTGCCCACTCTGCTGCTGCCCACTCTGCTGCTGCCCGCTCCGCTGCTGCCCGCTCTGCTGCTGCCCGCTCTGCTGCTGCCCGCTCCGCTGCTGCCCGCTCCGCTGCTGCCACTCTGCTGCTGCCCACTCTGCTGCTGCCCACTCTGATGCTGCCCGCTCCGCTGCTGCCCGCTCCGCTACTGCCCACTCCGCTGCTGCCCGCTCCGCTGCTGCCCGCTCCGCTGCTGCCCGCTCTGCTGCTGCCCGCTCCGCTGCTGCCCGCTCCGCTGCTGCCCGCTCCGCTGCTGCCACTCTGCTGCTGCCCACTCTGATGCTGCCCGCTCCGCTGCTGCCCGCTCCGCTACTGCCCACTCCGCTGCTGCCCGCTCCGCTGCTGCCCGCTCCGCTGCTGCCCACTCTGCTGCTGCCCACTCCGCTGCTGCCCGCTCTGCTGCTGCCCGCTCCGCTGCTGCCCGCTCCGCTGCTGCCCGCTCCGCTGCTGCCACTCTGCTGCTGCCCGCTCCGCTGCTGCCCGCTCCCCTGCTGCCCGCTCCGCTGCTGCCCGCTCCGCTGCTGCCCGCTCCGCTGCTGCCCGCTCCGCTGCTGCCCACTCCGCTGCTGCCCACTCCGCTGCTGCACATTCCACTGCTGTCCGCTCCGCTGCTGCCCGCTCCACTGCTGCCCGCTCCGCTGCTGCCCGCTCTGCTGCTGCCCGCTCCGCTGCTGCCCGCTCCACTGCTGCCCGCTCTGCTGCTGCCCGCTCCGCTGCTGCCCACTCCGCTGCTGCCCACTCTGCTGCTGCCCGCTCCGCTGCTGCCCACTCTGCTGCTGCCCGCTCCGCTGCTGCCACTCTGCTGCTGCCCGCTCCACTGCTGCCCGCTCCACTGCTGCCCGCTCTGCTGCTGCCCACTCTGCTGCTGCCCGCTCCGCTGCTGCCCACTCCGCTGCCGCCCGGTCCGCTGCTGCCCGCTCCACTGCTGCCCGCTCCACTGCTGCCCACTCTGCTGCTGCCCACTCCGCTGCTGCCCGCTCCACTGCTGCCCGCTCTGCTGCTGCCCACTCCGCTGCTGCCCGCTCCGCTGCTGCAGCTACCTCCTCCTCGAGCAGCTCCAGCTCGTCCAGCCGCAGGGCTCCCCCAGGGCTGCGGCGACCAGCAGGAAGGCCCCCATTGCTGGTTGAATTCCAATATCCATTTTCTGCAGGTGGTGAAAGGTCGACACGTTAACATGGTGCGTACCCCCCCGTCCCCAACCAGGTCCACCGGGCTACATGGTGGCCCCAGTTGGCACTGCGGGATCCACCCCCGCATCACCCACCCCCCCATCCCCTATCCCTGTCCCCGTCAGTGGCCAGCACCGTGGGGGCCTGTGGCCCTGGTGCCCGTCCCTGATGCCAGGGGTACCGTTGGCTGGCACTGTCCTCACCAGGGGCTACCGTGGGTGTCGCCCTGGACCAATAGGTGGCGGCATGGGGGGGAGAGGGGGGCGCCCGCATGGCTGGTGGCACTGTGCAGAACTAGGGCTCAAAGTGGGTGGGCCGAGCGGCCGCTACGACACGACTGGTTCCCGCCGGCGCCGGACACCCCTGGTCGCTGCCGGCGGGAACTCTGCGGGAACGCTGGGGGGGGGGGGGGGGGGCTGTGGGGGGGGGGGGCTCTGCGGGAACCCTGGGGGGGGGGGCCTGTGGGGGAGGGGGGCTATGCGGGAACCCTGGGGGGGGGCCTGTGGGGGGGGGCTCTGCGGGAACCCTGGGGGGGGGGCCTGTGGGGGGGGGGGGGCTCTGCGGGAACCCTGGGGGGGGGCTGTGGGGGAGGGGGCTCTGCGGGAACGCTGGGGGGGGGCTGTGGGGGATGGGGGCTCTGCGGGAACGCTGGGGGGGGGGCTCTGCGGGAACCCTGGGGGGGGGGCTCTGCGGGAACGCTGGGGGGGCCTGTGGGGGGGGGGCTCTGCGGGAACGCTGGGGGGGGGGCCTGTGGGGGGGGGGGCTCTGCGGGAACCCTGGGGGGGGGGCTCTGCGGGAACGCTGGGGGGGGGCCTGTGGGGGGGGCTCTGCGGGAACGCTGGGGGGGGGGGGGCCTGTGGGGGAGGGGGGCTCTGCGGGAACCCTGGGGGGGGGGCCTGTGGGGGAGGGGGGCTCTGCGGGAACGCTGGGGGGGGGGGGGCTCTGCGGGAACCCTGGGGGGGGGGCTCTGCGGGAACGCTGGGGGGGGCGGCCTGTAGGGGAGGGAGGGGGTCTTCTTCACCTGGGTGGCCTCCGATGGGGTCTGGCCCGTGGTCGGGGCCCACCGATCGGCGGGCCGGCCTCTCCCCCCCCTGGGCCGACTTCCTTCCACGTGCGTCGCCAGAACACCGGCTCCATGTTGGTGAGGGGCCGGCGTGCGTAAGACGTTCCCCGCGCATGTGCAGGATTGGGCTGTCCCGACTGCGCATGCGCGGGATGGCACGGCGCCCATTTGGCGCCACGTAAGGACGCTGGATGAAACGCTCCAGCGCCGTGCTGGCCCCCTGTGGATACTTTAGTGAATAGCAGCCTCTGTGTATTTTTATTTTATTTATTCAGTTCTGGGATGTGGGCTGGGCCAGCATTTATTGCCCATCCCTGAGGATAGTTAAGAGTCAATCTGGCGTCACATGTAGGCCAGACCAGGTAAGGATGACAGATTTCCTATAATCAGGTGGGTTTTTCTTGGCCATCATTAGACTTTTAATTGAATTCAAATTCCACTATTTGCAGTAGTGGGATTCGAACCTGGGCCCCCAGAGCATAACCCTGGGACTCTGGATTACTAACCCACCGACAATACCACTGCCTCCCCAAGACGTATGCCCATATAGACACTGACATTGAGCTTCTACAAAGATGCAAGAAAACAGACAAGATCCCGAAAGGGCTACAGATCACAACCTGCAAATGCTCGCATGCAAAGCATCGTCTTGCATCTTTGACATTGTCTACACGTATATGTGTTTCTGGAACCTACCTCGTCAATCACCTGAGGAAGGAGCTGCGCTCCGAAAGCTAGTGATTTGAAACAAACTTGGACTTTAACCTGGTGCTGTAAGACTTCTTACTGTGCTCACCCCAGTCCAACGCCGGCATCTCCACAACATCCCCATAGACTATAGGGGATAGCAGTCCCCATGTTTATTATTATACAGAGTATAATAATTATACAGAGTAGCAGTCTCTGTGTATACTGTCGAGAATCGCAGTCTGAGGGAGGATTCTCCATCCCGGCTGCCGGCCAATGGGATTTCCCATTGTCGGGAAAACCGCGTGCGATGCCGTCAAAACGGAGGATACGCCGAGGGAAAATCCAGCCCCTGTGTATATTATAGAGAATAACAGTCTCTGTGTATATTATAGAGAATAACAGTCTCTGTGTATATTATAGAGAATAATAGTCCCTGTGTATATTATAGAGAATAATAGTCTCTGTGTATATTATAGAGAATAACAGTTCTGTGTATATTATACAGAATAACAGTCTCTGTGTATATTATAGAGAATAACAGTCTCTGTGTATATTATAGAGAATAATAGTCCCTGTGTATATTATAGAGAATAATAGTCCCTGTGTATATTATAGAGAATAATAGTCTCTGTGTATATTATAGAGAATAACAGTTCTGTGTATATTATACAGAATAACAGTCTCTGTGTATATTATAGAGAATAATAGTCTCTGTGTATATTATAGAGAATAACAGTTCTGTGTATATTATAGAGAATAATAGTCCCTGTGTATATTATAGAGAATAATAGTCTCTGTGTATATTATAGAGAATAACAGTTCTGTGTATATTATACAGAATAACAGTCTCTGTGTATATTATAGAGAATAACAGTCTCTGTGTATATTATAGAGAATAATAGTCCCTGTGTATATTATAGAGAATAATAGTCCCTGTGTATATTATAGAGAATAATAGTCTCTGTGTATATTATAGAGAATAACAGTTCTGTGTATATTATACAGAATAACAGTCCCTGTGTATATTATAGAGAATAATAGTCTCTGTGTATATTATAGAGAATAACAGTTCTGTGTATATTATAGAGAATAACAGTCTCTGTGTATATTATAGAGAATAATAGTCCCTGTGTATATTATAGAGAATAATAGTCTCTGTGTATATTATAGAGAATAACAGTTCTGTGTATATTATACAGAATAACAGTCTCTGTGTATATTATACAGAATAACAGTCTCTGTGTATATTATAGAGAATAATAGTCCCTGTGTATATTATAGAGAATAACAGTCTCTGTGTATATTATAGAGAATAACAGTTCTGTGTATATTATACAGAATAACAGTCTCTGTGTATATTATACAGAATAACAGTCTCTGTGTATATTATAGAGAATAACAGTCCCTGTGTATATTATAGAGAATAACAGTCTCTGTGTATATTATAGAGAATAACAGTCCCTGTGTATATTATAGAGAATAATAGTCCCTGTGTATATTATAGAGAATAACAGTCCCTGTGTATATTATAGAGAATAACAGTCCCTGTGCATGTTAGAGAGAATAACAGTCCCTGTGTATATTATAGAGAATAACAGTTCTGTGTATATTATACAGAATAACAGTCTCTGTGTATATTATAGAGAATAACAGTCCCTGTGTTTATTATAGAGAATAACAGTCTCTGTGTATATTATAGAGAATAACAGTCCCTGTGTATATTATACAGAATAACAGTCTCTGTGTATATTCTAGAGAATAACAGTCTCTGTGTATATTATAGAGAATAACAGTTCTTTGTATATTATACAGAATAACAGTCTCTGTGTATATTATAGAGAATAACAGTCGCTGTGTATATTATAGAGAATAACAGTCTCTGTGTATATTATAGAGAATAACAGTCCCTGTGTATATTATAGAGACTAACAGTCTCTGTGTATATTATAGAGAACAACAGTCTCTGTGTATATTATAGAGAATAACAGTTCTGTGTATATTATACGGAATAACAGTCTCTGTGTACATTATAGAGAATAATAGTCCCTGTGTATATTATAGAGAATAACAGTCTCTGTGTATATTATAGAGAATAACAGTCTCTGTGTATATTATAGAGAATAACAGTCCCTGTGTATATTATAGAGAATAACAGTCCCTGTGTATATTATAGAGAATAACAGTCCCTGTGTATATTATAGAGAATAACAGTCCCTGTGCATGTTAGAGAGAATAACAGTCCCTGTGTATATTATAGAGAATAACAGTTCTGTGTATATTATAGAGAATAACAGTCTCTGTGTATATTATAGAGAATAACAGTCCCTGTGTATATTATAGAGAATAACAGTCTCTGTGTATATCATAGAGAATAACAGTCCCTGTGTATATTATAGAGAATAACAGTCTCTGTGTATATTCTAGAGAATAACAGTCTCTGTGTATATTATAGAGAATAACAGTTCTTTGTATATTATACAGAATAACAGTATCTGTGTATATTATAGAGAATAACAGTCCCTGTGTATATTATAGAGAATAACAGTCTCTGTGTATATTATAGAGAATAACAGTCCCTGTGTATATTATAGAGACTAACAGTTCTGTGTATATTATAGAGAATAACAGTTCTGTGTATATTATACAGAATAACAGTCTCTGTGTACATTATAGAGAATAACAGTCTCTGTGTATACTTTAGAGAATAACAGTCCCTGTGTATATTATAGAGAATGACAGTCTCTGTGTGTATTATAGAGAATAACAGCCCCTGTGTATATTATAGAGAATAACAGTCTCTGTGTATATTTTTGAGAATAACAGCCCCTGTGTATATTATAGAGAATAACAGTCTCTGTGTATGTTATAGAGAATAACAGTCCCTGTGTATATTATAGAGAATAACAGTTCTGTGTATATTATACAGAATAACAGTCCCTGTGTATATTACAGAGAATAACAGTCTCTGTGTATATTATAGAGAATAACAGTCCCTGTGTATATTATAGAGAATAACAGTTCTGTGTATATTATACAGAATAACAGTCCCTGTGTATATTACAGAGAATAACAGTCTCTGTGTATATTATAGAGAATAACAGTCCCTGTGTACATTATAGAGAATAACAGTCTCTGTGTATATTATAGAGAATAACAGTCCCTGTGTATATTGTAGAGAATAACAGTCTCTGTGTATATTATAGAGAATAACAGTCCCTGTGTATGTTATAGAGAATAACAGCCCCTGTGTATATTATAGAGAATAACAGTCTCTGTGTATATTATAGAGAATAACAGTCCCTGTGTATATTATAGAGAATAACAGTCCCTGTGTATATTATAGAGAATAACAGCCCCTGTGTATATTATAGAGAATAACAGCCCCTGTGTATATTATAGAGAATAACAGTCTCTGTGCATATTATACAGAATAACAGTCCCTGTGTATATTATAGAGAATAACAGTCCCTGTGTATATTATACAGAATATCAGCCTCTCTGTATAATATAGAGAATAACAGTCCCTGTGTATATTATAGAGAATAACAGTCCCTGTGTATGTTATAGAGAATAACAGCCCCTGTGTATATTATAGAGAATAACAGTCCCTGTGTATGTTATAGAGAATAACAGCCCCTGTGTATATTATAGAGAATAACAGTCTCTGTGTATATTATAGAGAATAACAGTCCCTGTGTATATTATAGAGAATAACAGTCCCTGTGTATATTATAGAGAATAACAGCCCCTGTGTATATTATAGAGAATAACAGCCCCTGTGTATATTATGGAGAATAACAGTCTCTGTGCATATTATACAGAATAACAGTCCCTGTGTATATTATAGAGAATAACAGTCCCTGTGTATATTATACAGAATATCAGCCTCTCTGTATAATATAGAGAATAACAGTCCCTGTGTATATTATAGAGAATAACAGCCCCTGTGTATATTATAGAGAATAACAGTCTCTGTGTATATTATAGAGAATAACAGTCTCTGTGTATATTACAGAGAATAACAGACCCTGTGTATATTAAAGAGAATAACAGTCCCTGTGTATATTATAGAGAATAACAGTCTCTGTGTATATTATAGAGAATAACAGTTCTGTGTATATTATACAGAATAACAGTCTCTGTGTATATTATAGAGAATAACAGTCCCTGTGTATATTATAGAGAATAACAGTCCCTGTGTATATTATAGAGAATAACAGACCCTGTGTATATTAAAGAGAATAACAGTCCCTGTGCATGTTAGAGAGAATAACAGTCCCTGTGTATATTATAGAGAATAACAGTCCCTGTGTATATTATAGAGAATAACAGTTCTGTGTATATTATACAGAATAACAGTCCCTGTGTATATTATAGAGAATAACAGTCTCTGTGTATATTCTAGAGAATAACAGTCTCTGTGTATATTATAGAGAATAACAGTCCCTGTGTATATTATAGAGAATAACAGTCTCTGTGTATATTATAGAGAATAACAGCCCCTGTGTATATTATAGAGAATAACAGTCTCTGTGTATATTTTTGAGAATAACAGCCCCTGTGTATATTATATAGAATAACAGTCTCTGTGTATGTTATAGAGAATAACAGTCCCAGTGTATATTATAGAGAATAACAGTTCTGTGTATATTATACAGAATAACAGTCCCTGTGTATATTACAGAGAATAACAGTCTCTGTGTATATTATAGAGAATAACAGTCCCTGTGTATATTATAGAGAATAACAGTTCTGTGTATATTATACAGAATAACAGTCCTTGTGTATATTACAGAGAATAACAGTCTCTGTGTATATTATAGAGAATAACAGTCCCTGTGTACATTATAGAGAATAACAGTCTCTGTGTATATTATAGAGAATAACAGTCCCTGTGTATATTATAGAGAAGAACAGTCTCTGTGTATATTATAGAGAATAACAGTCCCTGTGTATATTATAGAGAATAACAGTCCCTGTGTATATTATAGATAATAACAGTCTCTGTGTATATTATAGAGAATAACAGTCCCTGTGTATATTATAGAGAATAACAGTCCCTGTGTATATTATAGAGAATAACAGTCTCTGTGTATACTATAGAGAATAACAGCCGTTGTGTATATTATAGAGAATAACAGTCTCTGTGTATATTATAGAGAATAACAGCCCCTGTGTATATTATAGAGAATAACAGTCTCTGTGTATGTTATAGAGAATAACAGTCCCTGTGTATATTATAGAGAATAACAGTCTCTGTGTATATTATAGAGAATAACAGTCCCTGTGTATATTATAGAGATTAACAGTCTCTGTGTATATTATAGAGAATAACAGCCCCTGTGTATATTATAGAGAATAACAGTCTCTGTGTATATTTTTGAGAATAACAGCCCCTGTGTATATTATAGAGAATAACAGTCTCTGTGTATGTTATAGAGAATAACAGTCCCTGTGTATATTATAGAGAATAACAGTTCTGTGTATATTATACAGAATAACAGTCCCTGTGTATATTACAGAGAATAACAGTCTCTGTGTATATTATAGAGAATAACAGTCCCTGTGTATATTATAGAGAATAACAGTTCTGTGTATATTATACAGAATAACAGTCTCTGTGTATATTATAGAGAATAACAGTCCCTGTGTATATTATAGAGAATAACAGTCTCTGTGTATATTATAGAGAATAACAGTCCCTGTGTATATTATAGAGAATAACAGTCTCTGTGTATATTATAGAGAATAACAGCCGCTGTGTATATTATAGAGAATAACAGTCTCTGTGTATATTATAGAGAATAACAGCCCCTGTGTATATTATAGAGAATAACAGTCTCTGTGTATGTTATAGAGAATAACAGTCCCTGTGTATATTATAGAGAATAACAGTCTCTGTGTATATTATAGAGAATAACAGTCCCTGTGTATATTATAGAGAATAACAGTCTCTGTGTATATTATAGAGAATAACAGCCCCTGTGTATATTATAGAGAATAACAGTCTCTGTGTATATTTTTGAGAATAACAGCCCCTGTGTATATTATAGAGAATAACAGTCTCTGTGTATGTTATAGAGAATAACAGTCCCTGTGTATATTATAGAGAATAACAGTTCTGTGTATATTATACAGAATAACAGTCCCTGTGTATATTACAGAGAATAACAGTCTCTGTGTATATTATAGAGAATAACAGTCCCTGTGTATATTATAGAGAATAACAGTTCTGTGTATATTATACAGAATAACAGTCCTTGTGTATATTACAGAGAATAACAGTCTCTGTGTATATTATAGAGAATAACAGTCCCTGTGTACATTATAGAGAATAACAGTTTCTGTGTATATTATAGAGAATAACAGTCCCTGTGTATATTATAGAGAATAACAGTCTCTGTGTATATTATAGAGAATAACAGTCCCTGTGTATATTATAGAGAATAACAGTCTCTGTGTATGTTATAGAGAATAACAGTCCCTGTGTATATTACAGAGAATAACAGTTCTGTGTATATTATACAGAATAACAGTCCCTGTGTATATTATAGAGAATAACAGTCCCTGTGTATATTATAGAGAATAACAGTCCCTGTGTATATTATAGAGAATAACAGACCCTGTGTATATTAAAGAGAATAACAGTCCCTGTGCATGTTAGAGAGAATAACAGTCCCTGTGTATATTATAGAGAATAACAGTCCCTGTGTATATTATAGAGAATAACAGTTCTGTGTATATTATACAGAATAACAGTCCCTGTGTATATTATAGAGAATAACAGTCTCTGTGTATATTCTAGAGAATAACAGTCTCTGTGTATATTATAGAGAATAACAGTTATTTGTATATTATACAGAATAACAGTCTCTGTGTATATTATAGAGAATAACAGTCCCTGTGTATATTATAGAGAATAACAGTCTCTGTGTATATTATAGAGAATAACAGTCCCTGTGTATATTATAGAGACTAACAGTCTCTGTGTATATTATAGAGAATAACAGTTCTGTGTATATTATACAGAATAACAGTCTCTGTGTATATTATAGAGAATAACAGTCCCTGTGTATATTATAGAGAATAACAGTCTCTGTGTATATTATAGAGAATAACAGTCCCTGTGTATATTATAGAGAATAACAGTCTCTGTGTATATTATAGAGAATAACAGTCCCTGTGTATATTATAGAGAATAACAGTCTCTGTGTATGTTATAGAGAATAACAGTCCCTGTGTATATTATAGAGAATAACAGTTCTGTGTATATTATACAGAATAACAGTCCCTGTGTATATTACAGAGAATAACAGTCTCTGTGTATATTATAGAGAACAACAGTCTCTGTGTATATTATAGAGAATAACAGTTCTGTGTATATTATACAGAATAACAGTCTCTGTGTATATTATAGAGAATAACAGTCTCTGTGTATATTATAGAGAATAACAGTCTCTGTGTATATTATAGAGAATAACAGTCCCTGTGTATATTATAGAGAATAACAGTCTCTGTGTATATTAAAGAGAATAACAGTCTCTGTGTATATTATAGAGAATAACAGTCCCTGTGTATGTTATAGAGAATAACAGTCCCTGTGTATATTATAGAGAATAACAGTCCCTGTGTATATTATAGAGAATAACAGTCTCTATGTATATTATAGAGAATAACAGTCTCTGTGTATATTAAAGAGAATAACAGTCTCTGTGTATATTATAGAGAATAACAGTCCCTCTGTATGTTATAGAGAATAACAGTCTCAGTGTATATTATAGAGAATAACATTCTCTGTGTATATTATAGAGAATAACAGTCCCTGTGTATATTCTAGAGAATAACAGCCCCTGTGTATATTATAGAGAATAGCACCCCCTGTGTATATTATACAGAATAACAGTCCCTGTGTATATTATAGAGAATAACAGTCTCTGTGTATGTTATAGAGAATAACAGTCCCTGTGTATATTATAGAGAATAACAGTTCTGTGTATATTATACAGAATAACAGTCCCTGTGTATATTACAGAGAATAACAGTCTCTCTGTATATTATAGAGAATAACAGTCTCTGTGTATATTATAGAGAATAACAGTCCCTGTGTATATTATAGAGAATAACAGTCTCTGTGTATATTATAGAGAATAACAGCCCCTGTGTATATTATAGAGAATAACAGTCTCTGTGTATATTATAGAGAATAACAGGCCCTGTGTATATTATAGAGAATAACAGTCTCTGTGTATGTTATAGAGAATAACAGCCGCTGTGTATATTATAGAGAATAACAGTCTCTGTGTATATTATAGAGAATAACAGTCCCTGTGTATATTATAGAGAATAACAGCCCCTGTGTATATTATAGAGAATAGCAGCCCCTGTGTATATTATACAGAATAACAGTCCCTGTGTATATTATAGAGAATAACAGTTCTGTGTATATTATACAGAATAACAGTCTCTGTGTATATTATAGAGAATAACAGTCCCTGTGTATATTATAGAGAATAACAGTCTCTGTGTATATTATAGAGAATAACAGTCCCTGTGTATATTATAGAGAATAACAGTCTCTGTGTATATTATAGCGAATAACAGTCTCTGTGTATATTATGGAGAATAACAGTCCCTGTGTATATTATAGAGAATAACAGTTCTGTGTATATTATACAGAATAACAGTCCCTGTGTATATTACAGAGAATAACAGCCCGTGTGTATATTATAGAGAATAACAGTCTTTGTGTATATTATAGAGAATAACAGCTGTGTATATTATAGAGAATAACAGTCCCTGTGTATATTATAGAGAATAACAGCTGTGTATATTATAGAGAATAACAACCCCTGTGTATATTATAGAGAATAACAGCTGTGTATATTATCGAGAATAACAGCCCCTGTGTATATTATAGAGGATAACAGCCTCTGTGTATATTGTAGAGAATAACAGTCCCTGTGTATATTATACAGAATAACAGCCTCTGTGTATATTACAGAGAATAACAGTCCCTGTGTGTATTATACAGAATAACAGTCCCTGTGTATATTTTAGAGAATAACAGCTGTGTATATTATACAGAATAACAGTCCCTGTGTATATTATAGAGAATAACAGCCTCTCTGTATATTATAGAGAATAACAGTCCCTGTGTATATTATAGAGAATAACAGTCCCTGTGTATATTATAGAGAATAACAGCCCCTGTGTATATTATAGAGGATAACAGCCTCTGTGTATATTGTAGAGAATAACAGTCCCTGTGTATATTATACAGAATAACAGCCTCTGTGTATATTACAGAGAATAACAGTCCCTGTGTATATTATAGAGAATAACAGTCCCTGTGTATATTTTAGAGAATAACAGCTGTGTATATTATACAGAATAACAGTCCCTGTGTATATTATAGAGAATAACAGTCCCTGTGTATGTTATAGAGAATAACAGTCCCTGTGTGTATTATAGAGAATAACAGCCTCTGTGTATATTATAGAGAATAACAGCCCCTGTGTATATTATAGAGAATAACAATCTCTGTGTATTTTATAGAGAATAACAGCCCCTATGTATATTATATAGAATAGCAGTCTGTGTGTATCTTATAGAGAATAACAGCCTCTGTGTATATTATAGAGAACAACAGCCCCTGTGTATATTATAGAGAATATCAGCCCCTGTGTATATTATACAGAATAACAGTCCCTATGTATATTATAGAGAATAACAGTCTCTGTGTATATTATAGAGAATAACAGTCCCTGTGTATATTATAGAGAATAACAGCCTCTGTGTATATTATAGAGAATAACAGTCCCTGTGTATATTATAGCGAATAACAGTCCCTGTGTATATTATAGAGAATAACAGCCTCTCTGTATATTATAGAGAATAACAGTCTCTGTGTATATTATAGAGAATAACAATCCCTGTGTATATTATAGAGAATAACAGTCCTTGTGTATATTATAGAGAATAACAATCTCTGTGTATATTATAGAGAATAACAGTCTCTGTGTATATTATAGAGAATAACAATCCCTGTGTATATTATAGAGAATAACAGTCCCTGTGTATATTATAGAGAATAACAGCCCCTGTGTATATTATAGAGAATAACAATCTCTGTGTATATTATAGAGAATAACAGCCCCTATGTATATTATATAGAATAGCAATCTGTGTGTATCTTATAGAGAATAACAGCCTCTGTGTATATTATAGAGAACAACAGCCCCTGTGTATATTATAGAGAATAGCAGCCCCTGTGTATATTATACAGAATAACAGTCCCTGTGTATATTATAGAGAATAACAGCCTCTCTGTATATTATAGAGAATAATAGTCCCTGTGTATATTATAGAGAATAACAGCCTCTGTGTATATTATAGAGAATAACAGCCCCTGTGTATATTATAGAGAATAACAGCCTTTCTGTATATTATAGAGAATAACAGTCCCTGTGTATATTATAGAGAATAACAGCCTCTGTGTATATTATAGAGAATAACAGCCCGTGTGTATATTATAGAGAATAACAGTCTCTGTGTATATTATAGAGAATAACAATCCCTGTGTATATTATAGAGAATAACAGTCTCTGTGTATATTATAGAGAATAACAGTCCCTGTGTATATTATAGAGAATAACAGCCTTTCTGTATATTATAGGGAATAACAGTCCCTGTGTATATTATAGAGAATAACAGCCTCTGTGTATATTATAGAGAATAACAGCCCGTGTGTATATTATAGAGAATAACAGTCTCTGTGTATATTATAGAGAATAACAATCCCTGTGTATATTATAGAGACTAACAGTCCCTGTGTATATTATAGAGAATAACAGTCCCTGTGTATATTATAGAGAATAACAGCTGTGTATATTATAGAGAATAACAGCCCCTGTGTATATTATAGAGAATAACAGCTGTGTATATTATAGAGAATAACAGCCTCTGTGTATATTACAGAGAATAACAGTCCCTGTGTATATTATAGAGAATTACAGTCCCTGTGTATATTTTAGAGAATAACAGCTGTGTATATTATACAGAATGACCTACAGGGATGACCTACCGGGGGAAGGCCCTAGCGGCCAGGTCTCTGGCACTGAGTCTGGCTCTGGGGCTCAGAAGGGAAGGGGGGAGAATAGAAAAGCAATAGTTGTAGGAGATTCAATGGTTAGGGGAATAGAGAGGAGATTCTGTGGTCGCGAGCGAGACTCCCGGAAGGTATGTTGCCTCCCGGGTGCCAGGGCCAGGGATGTCTCGGATCGTGTCTTCAGGATCCTTAAGGGGGAGGGGGAGCAGCCAGAAGTCGTGGTGCACATTGGTACCAACGACAGAGGTAGGAAAAGGGGTGTGGAGGTAATAAACAAGTTTAGGGAGTTAGGCTGGAAGTTGAAAGCCAGGACAGACAGAGTTGTCATCTCTGGTTTGTTGCCGGTGCCACGTGATAGCGAGGCTAGGAATAGGGAGAGAGTGCAGTTGAACACGTGGCTGCAGGAATGGTGTAGGAGGGAGGGTTTCAGGTATTTGGATAATTGGAGCGCATTCTGGGGAAGGTGGGACCTGTACAAGCAGGACGGGTTACATCTGAACCAGAGGGGCACCAATATCCTGGGAAGGAGGTTTGCTAGTAGTCTTCGGGAGGGTTTAAACTAATTTGGCAGGGGAATGGGAACCGGATTTGTAGTCCAGCAACTAAGGTAGCCGATATTCAGGACGCCAAAGCATGTAATGAGGCAGTGGGGAAGGGAACACTGACAAAGGAGGGTATTTGCAGGCACGGAGATGGGTTGAAGTGTGTATACTTCAACGCAAGAAGCATCAGGAATAAGGTGGGTGAACTTAAGGCATGGATCGGTACTTGGGACTACGATGTGGTGGCCATCACGGAAACTTGGATAGAAGAGGGGCAGAAATGGTTGTTGGAGGTCCCTGGTTATAGATGTTTCAATAAGATTAGGGAGGGTGGTAAAAGAGGTGGGGGGGTGGCATTATTAATTAGAGATAGTATAACAGCTGCAGAAAGGCAGTTCGAGGAGTATCAGCCTACTGAGGTAGTATGGGTTGAAGTCAGAAATAGGAAAGGAGCAGTCACCTTGTTAGGAGTTTTCTATAGGCCCCCCAATAGTAGCAGAGATGTGGAGGAACAGATTGGGAAACAGATTTTGGAAAGGTGCAGAAGTCATAGGGTAGTAGTCATGGGCGACTTTAACTTCCCAAATATTGAGTGGAAACTCTTCAGATCAAATAGTTTGGATGGGGTGGTGTTTATGCAGTGTGTCCAGGAAGCTTTTCTAACACAGTATGTAGATTGTCCGACCAGAGGTGGGGCAATATTGGATTTAGTACTGGGTAATGAGCCAGGGCAAGTGATAGATTTGTTAGTGGGGGAGCATTTTGGAGATAGTGACCACAATTCTGTGACTTTCACTTTAGTAATGGAGAGGGATAGGTACGTGCAACAGGGCAAGGTTTACAATTGGGGGAAGGGTAAATACGATGTTGTCAGACAAGAATTGAAGTGCATAAGTTGGGAACATAGGCTGGCAGGGAAGGACACAAGTGAAATGTGGAACTTGTTCAAGGAACAGGTGCTACGTGTCCATGATATGTATGTCCCTGTCAGGCAGGGAAGAGATGGTCGAGTGAGGGAACCATGGTTGACAAGAGAGGTTGAATGTCTTGTTAAGAGAAAAAAGGTGACTTATGTAAGGCTGAAGAAACAAGGTTCAGACAGGGCATTGGAGGGATACAAGATAGCCAGGAGGGAATTGAAGAAAGGGATTAGGAGAGCTAAGAGAGGGCATGAACAATCTTTGGCGGGTAGGATCAAGGAAAACCCCAAGGCCTTTTACACATATGTGAGAAATATGAGAATGACTAGAGCGAGGGTAGGTCCGATCAAGGATAGTAGCGGGAGATTGTGTATTGAGTCTGAAGAGATAGGAGAGGTCTTGAATGAGTACTTTTCTTCTGTATTTACAAATGAGAGGGGCGATATTGTTGGAGAGGACAGTGTGAAACAGATTGGTAAGCTCGAGGAAATACTTGTTAGGAAGGAAGATGTGTTGGGCATTTTGAAAAACTTGAGGATAGACAAGTCCCCCGGGCCTGACGGGATATATCCAAGGATTCTATGGGAAGCAAGAGATGAAATTGCAGAGCCGTTGGCAATTATCTTTTCGTCCTCACTGTCAACAGGGGTGGTACCAGGGGATTGGAGAGTGGCGAATGTCGTGCCCCAGTTCAAAAAAGGAACTAGGGATAACCCTGGGAATTACAGGCCAGTTTGTCTTACTTCGGTGGTAGGCAAAGTAATGGAAAGGGTACTGAAGGATAGGATTTCTGAGCATCTGGAAAGACACTGCTTGATTCGGGATAGTCAGCACGGATTTGTGAGGGGTAGGTCTTGCCTTACAAATCTTATTGAATTCTTTGAGGAGGTGACCAAGCATGTGGATGAAGGTAAAGCAGTGGATGTAGTGTACATGGATTTTAGTAAGGCATTTGATAAAGTTCCCCATGGTAGGCTTCTGCACAAAGTAAGGAGGCATGGGATAGTGGGAAATTTGGCCAGTTGGATAACGAACTGGCTAACCGATAGAAGTCAGAGAGTGGTGGTGGATGGCAAATATTCAGCCTGGATCCCAGTTACCAGTGGTGTACCGCAGGGATCAGTTCTGGGTCCCCTGCTGTTTGTGATTTTCATTAATGACTTGGATGAGGGAGTTGAAGGGTGGGTCAGTAAATTTGCAGACGATATGAAGATTGGTGGAGTTGTGGATAGTAAGGAGGGCTGTTGTCGGCTGCAAAGAGACATAGATAGGATGCAAAGCTGGGCTGAGAAGTGGCAGATGGAGTTTAACCCTGAAAAGTGTGAGGTTGTCCATTTTGGAAGGACAAATATGAATGCGGAATACAGGGTTAACGGTAGAGTTCTTGGCATTGTGGAGGAGCAGAGAGACCTTGGGGTCTATGTTCATACATCTTTGAAAGTTGCCACTCAAGTGGATAGAGCTGTGAAGAAGGCCTATGGTGTGCTCGCGTTCATTAACAGAGGGATTGAATTTAAGAGCCGTGAGGTGATGATGCAGCTGTACAAAACTTTGGTGAGGCCACATTTGGGGTACTGTGTACAGTTCTGGTCGCCTCATTTTAGGAAGGATGTGGAAGCTCTGGAAAAGGTGCAAAGAAGATTTACCAGGATATTGCCTGGAATGGAGAGTAGGTCTTATGAGGAAAGGTTGAGGGTGCTAGGCCTTTTCTCATTAGAGCGGAGAAGGATGAGGGGCGACTTGATAGAGGTTTATAAGATGATCAGGGGAATAGATAGAGTAGACAGTCAGAGACTTTTTCCCCAGGTGGAACACACCATTACAAGGGGACATAAATTTAAGGTGAAAGGTGGAAGATATAGGAGGGATATCAGAGGTAGGTTCTTTACCCAGAGAGTAGTGGGGGCATGGAATGCACTGCCTGTGGAAGTAGTTGAGTCAGAAACATTAGGGACCTTCAAGCAGCTGTTGGATAGGTACATGGATTACGGTAAAATGATATAGTGTAGATTTATTTGTTCTTAAGGGCAGCACGGTAGCATTGTGGATAGCACAATTGCTTCACAGATCCATGGTCCCAGGTTCGATTCCGGCTTGGGTCATTGTCTGTGCGGAGTCTGCACGTCCTCCCCGTGTCTCCGTGGGTTTCCTCCGGGTGCTCCGGTTTCCTCCCACAGTCCAAAGATGTGCGGGTTAGGTGAATTGGCCAATGATAAATTGCCCTTAATGTCCAAATTGCCCTTGGTGTTGGGTGGAGGTGTTGAGTTTGGGTAGGGTGCTCTTTCCAAGAACTGGTGCAGACTCAAAGGGCCGAATGGCCTCCTTCTGCACTGTAAATTCAATGATAATCTATGATTAATCTAGGACAAAGGTTCGGCACAACATCGTGGGCCGAAGGGCCTGTTCTGTGCTGTATTTCCTAAAAAAAAAAAGAATAACAGTCCCTGTGTATGTTATAGAGAATAACAGCCTCTCTGTATATTATAGAGAATAACAGTCCCTGTGTATATTATAGAGAATAACAGTCCCTGTGTCTTTTATAGAGAACAACAGTCCCTGTGTATATTATAGAGAATAACAGCCTCTGTGTATATTACAGAGAATAACAGTCCCTGTGTATATTATAGAGAATAACAGCCTCTCTGTATATTATAGAGAATAACAGTCCCTGTGTATATTATAGAGAATAACAGTCCCTGTGTATATTATAGAGAATAACAGTCTCTGTGTATATTACAGAGAATAACAGTCCCTGTGTATATTATAGAGAATAACAGTCCCTGTGTATATTTTAGAGAATAACAGCTGTGTATATTATACAGAATAACAGTCCCTGTGTATATTAGAGAGAATAACAGCCTCTCTGTATATTATAGAGAATAACAGTCCCTGTGTATATTATAGAGAATAGCAGTCCCTGTGTATATTATAGAGAATAACAGTCCCTCTGTATATTATAGAGAATAACAGTCCCTGTGTATATTATAGAGAATAACAGCCTCTGTGTATATTACAGAGAATAACAGTCCCTGTGTATATTATAGAGAATAACAGTCCCTGTGTATATTTTAGAGAATAACAGCTGTGTATATTATACAGAATAACAGTCCCTGTGTATATTATAGAGAATAACAGCCTCTCTGTATATTATAGAGAATAACAGTCCCTGTGTATATTATAGAGAATAGCAGTCCCTGTGTATATTATAGAGAATAACAGTCCCTGTGTATATTATAGAGAATAACAGTCCCTGTGTATATTATAGAGAATAACAGTCTCTATGTATATTATAGAGAATAACAGTCTCTGTGTATATTAAAGAGAATAACAGTCTCTGTGTATATTATAGAGAATAACAGTCCCTCTGTATGTTATAGAGAATAACAGTCTCAGTGTATATTATAGAGAATAACATTCTCTGTGTATATTATAGAGAATAACAGTCCCTGTGTATATTCTAGAGAATAACAGCCCCTGTGTATATTATAGAGAATAGCACCCCCTGTGTATATTATACAGAATAACAGTCCCTGTGTATATTATAGAGAATAACAGTCTCTGTGTATGTTATAGAGAATAACAGTCCCTGTGTATATTATAGAGAATAACAGTTCTGTGTATATTATACAGAATAACAGTCCCTGTGTATATTACAGAGAATAACAGTCTCTCTGTATATTATAGAGAATAACAGTCTCTGTGTATATTATAGAGAATAACAGTCCCTGTGTATATTATAGAGAATAACAGTCTCTGTGTATATTATAGAGAATAACAGCCCCTGTGTATATTATAGAGAATAACAGTCTCTGTGTATATTATAGAGAATAACAGGCCCTGTGTATATTATAGAGAATAACAGTCTCTGTGTATGTTATAGAGAATAACAGCCGCTGTGTATATTATAGAGAATAACAGTCTCTGTGTATATTATAGAGAATAACAGTCCCTGTGTATATTATAGAGAATAACAGCCCCTGTGTATATTATAGAGAATAGCAGCCCCTGTGTATATTATACAGAATAACAGTCCCTGTGTATATTATAGAGAATAACAGTTCTGTGTATATTATACAGAATAACAGTCTCTGTGTATATTATAGAGAATAACAGTCCCTGTGTATATTATAGAGAATAACAGTCTCTGTGTATATTATAGAGAATAACAGTCCCTGTGTATATTATAGAGAATAACAGTCTCTGTGTATATTATAGCGAATAACAGTCTCTGTGTATATTATGGAGAATAACAGTCCCTGTGTATATTATAGAGAATAACAGTTCTGTGTATATTATACAGAATAACAGTCCCTGTGTATATTACAGAGAATAACAGCCCGTGTGTATATTATAGAGAATAACAGTCTTTGTGTATATTATAGAGAATAACAGCTGTGTATATTATAGAGAATAACAGTCCCTGTGTATATTATAGAGAATAACAGCTGTGTATATTATAGAGAATAACAACCCCTGTGTATATTATAGAGAATAACAGCTGTGTATATTATCGAGAATAACAGCCCCTGTGTATATTATAGAGGATAACAGCCTCTGTGTATATTGTAGAGAATAACAGTCCCTGTGTATATTATACAGAATAACAGCCTCTGTGTATATTACAGAGAATAACAGTCCCTGTGTGTATTATACAGAATAACAGTCCCTGTGTATATTTTAGAGAATAACAGCTGTGTATATTATACAGAATAACAGTCCCTGTGTATATTATAGAGAATAACAGCCTCTCTGTATATTATAGAGAATAACAGTCCCTGTGTATATTATAGAGAATAACAGTCCCTGTGTATATTATAGAGAATAACAGCCCCTGTGTATATTATAGAGGATAACAGCCTCTGTGTATATTGTAGAGAATAACAGTCCCTGTGTATATTATACAGAATAACAGCCTCTGTGTATATTACAGAGAATAACAGTCCCTGTGTATATTATAGAGAATAACAGTCCCTGTGTATATTTTAGAGAATAACAGCTGTGTATATTATACAGAATAACAGTCCCTGTGTATATTATAGAGAATAACAGTCCCTGTGTATGTTATAGAGAATAACAGTCCCTGTGTGTATTATAGAGAATAACAGCCTCTGTGTATATTATAGAGAATAACAGCCCCTGTGTATATTATAGAGAATAACAATCTCTGTGTATTTTATAGAGAATAACAGCCCCTATGTATATTATATAGAATAGCAGTCTGTGTGTATCTTATAGAGAATAACAGCCTCTGTGTATATTATAGAGAACAACAGCCCCTGTGTATATTATAGAGAATATCAGCCCCTGTGTATATTATACAGAATAACAGTCCCTATGTATATTATAGAGAATAACAGTCTCTGTGTATATTATAGAGAATAACAGTCCCTGTGTATATTATAGAGAATAACAGCCTCTGTGTATATTATAGAGAATAACAGTCCCTGTGTATATTATAGCGAATAACAGTCCCTGTGTATATTATAGAGAATAACAGCCTCTCTGTATATTATAGAGAATAACAGTCTCTGTGTATATTATAGAGAATAACAATCCCTGTGTATATTATAGAGAATAACAGTCCTTGTGTATATTATAGAGAATAACAATCTCTGTGTATATTATAGAGAATAACAGTCTCTGTGTATATTATAGAGAATAACAATCCCTGTGTATATTATAGAGAATAACAGTCCCTGTGTATATTATAGAGAATAACAGCCCCTGTGTATATTATAGAGAATAACAATCTCTGTGTATATTATAGAGAATAACAGCCCCTATGTATATTATATAGAATAGCAATCTGTGTGTATCTTATAGAGAATAACAGCCTCTGTGTATATTATAGAGAACAACAGCCCCTGTGTATATTATAGAGAATAGCAGCCCCTGTGTATATTATACAGAATAACAGTCCCTGTGTATATTATAGAGAATAACAGCCTCTCTGTATATTATAGAGAATAATAGTCCCTGTGTATATTATAGAGAATAACAGCCTCTGTGTATATTATAGAGAATAACAGCCCCTGTGTATATTATAGAGAATAACAGCCTTTCTGTATATTATAGAGAATAACAGTCCCTGTGTATATTATAGAGAATAACAGCCTCTGTGTATATTATAGAGAATAACAGCCCGTGTGTATATTATAGAGAATAACAGTCTCTGTGTATATTATAGAGAATAACAATCCCTGTGTATATTATAGAGAATAACAGTCTCTGTGTATATTATAGAGAATAACAGTCCCTGTGTATATTATAGAGAATAACAGCCTTTCTGTATATTATAGGGAATAACAGTCCCTGTGTATATTATAGAGAATAACAGCCTCTGTGTATATTATAGAGAATAACAGCCCGTGTGTATATTATAGAGAATAACAGTCTCTGTGTATATTATAGAGAATAACAATCCCTGTGTATATTATAGAGACTAACAGTCCCTGTGTATATTATAGAGAATAACAGTCCCTGTGTATATTATGCAGAATAACAGTCCCTGTGTATATTATAGAGAATAACAGCTGTGTATATTATAGAGAATAACAGCCCCTGTGTATATTATAGAGAATAACAGCTGTGTATATTATAGAGAATAACAGCCTCTGTGTATATTACAGAGAATAACAGTCCCTGTGTATATTATAGAGAATTACAGTCCCTGTGTATATTTTAGAGAATAACAGCTGTGTATATTATACAGAATGACCTACAGGGATGACCTACCGGGGGAAGGCCCTAGCGGCCAGGTCTCTGGCACTGAGTCTGGCTCTGGGGCTCAGAAGGGAAGGGGGGAGAATAGAAAAGCAATAGTTGTAGGAGATTCAATGGTTAGGGGAATAGAGAGGAGATTCTGTGGTCGCGAGCGAGACTCCCGGAAGGTATGTTGCCTCCCGGGTGCCAGGGCCAGGGATGTCTCGGATCGTGTCTTCAGGATCCTTAAGGGGGAGGGGGAGCAGCCAGAAGTCGTGGTGCACATTGGTACCAACGACAGAGGTAGGAAAAGGGGTGTGGAGGTAATAAACAAGTTTAGGGAGTTAGGCTGGAAGTTGAAAGCCAGGACAGACAGAGTTGTCATCTCTGGTTTGTTGCCGGTGCCACGTGATAGCGAGGCTAGGAATAGGGAGAGAGTGCAGTTGAACACGTGGCTGCAGGAATGGTGTAGGAGGGAGGGTTTCAGGTATTTGGATAATTGGAGCGCATTCTGGGGAAGGTGGGACCTGTACAAGCAGGACGGGTTACATCTGAACCAGAGGGGCACCAATATCCTGGGAAGGAGGTTTGCTAGTAGTCTTCGGGAGGGTTTAAACTAATTTGGCAGGGGAATGGGAACCGGATTTGTAGTCCAGCAACTAAGGTAGCCGATATTCAGGACGCCAAAGCATGTAATGAGGCAGTGGGGAAGGGAACACTGACAAAGGAGGGTATTTGCAGGCACGGAGATGGGTTGAAGTGTGTATACTTCAACGCAAGAAGCATCAGGAATAAGGTGGGTGAACTTAAGGCATGGATCGGTACTTGGGACTACGATGTGGTGGCCATCACGGAAACTTGGATAGAAGAGGGGCAGAAATGGTTGTTGGAGGTCCCTGGTTATAGATGTTTCAATAAGATTAGGGAGGGTGGTAAAAGAGGTGGGGGGGTGGCATTATTAATTAGAGATAGTATAACAGCTGCAGAAAGGCAGTTCGAGGAGTATCAGCCTACTGAGGTAGTATGGGTTGAAGTCAGAAATAGGAAAGGAGCAGTCACCTTGTTAGGAGTTTTCTATAGGCCCCCCAATAGTAGCAGAGATGTGGAGGAACAGATTGGGAAACAGATTTTGGAAAGGTGCAGAAGTCATAGGGTAGTAGTCATGGGCGACTTTAACTTCCCAAATATTGAGTGGAAACTCTTCAGATCAAATAGTTTGGATGGGGTGGTGTTTATGCAGTGTGTCCAGGAAGCTTTTCTAACACAGTATGTAGATTGTCCGACCAGAGGTGGGGCAATATTGGATTTAGTACTGGGTAATGAGCCAGGGCAAGTGATAGATTTGTTAGTGGGGGAGCATTTTGGAGATAGTGACCACAATTCTGTGACTTTCACTTTAGTAATGGAGAGGGATAGGTACGTGCAACAGGGCAAGGTTTACAATTGGGGGAAGGGTAAATACGATGTTGTCAGACAAGAATTGAAGTGCATAAGTTGGGAACATAGGCTGGCAGGGAAGGACACAAGTGAAATGTGGAACTTGTTCAAGGAACAGGTGCTACGTGTCCATGATATGTATGTCCCTGTCAGGCAGGGAAGAGATGGTCGAGTGAGGGAACCATGGTTGACAAGAGAGGTTGAATGTCTTGTTAAGAGAAAAAAGGTGACTTATGTAAGGCTGAAGAAACAAGGTTCAGACAGGGCATTGGAGGGATACAAGATAGCCAGGAGGGAATTGAAGAAAGGGATTAGGAGAGCTAAGAGAGGGCATGAACAATCTTTGGCGGGTAGGATCAAGGAAAACCCCAAGGCCTTTTACACATATGTGAGAAATATGAGAATGACTAGAGCGAGGGTAGGTCCGATCAAGGATAGTAGCGGGAGATTGTGTATTGAGTCTGAAGAGATAGGAGAGGTCTTGAATGAGTACTTTTCTTCTGTATTTACAAATGAGAGGGGCGATATTGTTGGAGAGGACAGTGTGAAACAGATTGGTAAGCTCGAGGAAATACTTGTTAGGAAGGAAGATGTGTTGGGCATTTTGAAAAACTTGAGGATAGACAAGTCCCCCGGGCCTGACGGGATATATCCAAGGATTCTATGGGAAGCAAGAGATGAAATTGCAGAGCCGTTGGCAATTATCTTTTCGTCCTCACTGTCAACAGGGGTGGTACCAGGGGATTGGAGAGTGGCGAATGTCGTGCCCCAGTTCAAAAAAGGAACTAGGGATAACCCTGGGAATTACAGGCCAGTTTGTCTTACTTCGGTGGTAGGCAAAGTAATGGAAAGGGTACTGAAGGATAGGATTTCTGAGCATCTGGAAAGACACTGCTTGATTCGGGATAGTCAGCACGGATTTGTGAGGGGTAGGTCTTGCCTTACAAATCTTATTGAATTCTTTGAGGAGGTGACCAAGCATGTGGATGAAGGTAAAGCAGTGGATGTAGTGTACATGGATTTTAGTAAGGCATTTGATAAAGTTCCCCATGGTAGGCTTCTGCACAAAGTAAGGAGGCATGGGATAGTGGGAAATTTGGCCAGTTGGATAACGAACTGGCTAACCGATAGAAGTCAGAGAGTGGTGGTGGATGGCAAATATTCAGCCTGGATCCCAGTTACCAGTGGTGTACCGCAGGGATCAGTTCTGGGTCCCCTGCTGTTTGTGATTTTCATTAATGACTTGGATGAGGGAGTTGAAGGGTGGGTCAGTAAATTTGCAGACGATATGAAGATTGGTGGAGTTGTGGATAGTAAGGAGGGCTGTTGTCGGCTGCAAAGAGACATAGATAGGATGCAAAGCTGGGCTGAGAAGTGGCAGATGGAGTTTAACCCTGAAAAGTGTGAGGTTGTCCATTTTGGAAGGACAAATATGAATGCGGAATACAGGGTTAACGGTAGAGTTCTTGGCATTGTGGAGGAGCAGAGAGACCTTGGGGTCTATGTTCATACATCTTTGAAAGTTGCCACTCAAGTGGATAGAGCTGTGAAGAAGGCCTATGGTGTGCTCGCGTTCATTAACAGAGGGATTGAATTTAAGAGCCGTGAGGTGATGATGCAGCTGTACAAAACTTTGGTGAGGCCACATTTGGGGTACTGTGTACAGTTCTGGTCGCCTCATTTTAGGAAGGATGTGGAAGCTCTGGAAAAGGTGCAAAGAAGATTTACCAGGATATTGCCTGGAATGGAGAGTAGGTCTTATGAGGAAAGGTTGAGGGTGCTAGGCCTTTTCTCATTAGAGCGGAGAAGGATGAGGGGCGACTTGATAGAGGTTTATAAGATGATCAGGGGAATAGATAGAGTAGACAGTCAGAGACTTTTTCCCCAGGTGGAACACACCATTACAAGGGGACATAAATTTAAGGTGAAAGGTGGAAGATATAGGAGGGATATCAGAGGTAGGTTCTTTACCCAGAGAGTAGTGGGGGCATGGAATGCACTGCCTGTGGAAGTAGTTGAGTCAGAAACATTAGGGACCTTCAAGCAGCTGTTGGATAGGTACATGGATTACGGTAAAATGATATAGTGTAGATTTATTTGTTCTTAAGGGCAGCACGGTAGCATTGTGGATAGCACAATTGCTTCACAGATCCATGGTCCCAGGTTCGATTCCGGCTTGGGTCATTGTCTGTGCGGAGTCTGCACGTCCTCCCCGTGTCTCCGTGGGTTTCCTCCGGGTGCTCCGGTTTCCTCCCACAGTCCAAAGATGTGCGGGTTAGGTGAATTGGCCAATGATAAATTGCCCTTAATGTCCAAATTGCCCTTGGTGTTGGGTGGAGGTGTTGAGTTTGGGTAGGGTGCTCTTTCCAAGAACTGGTGCAGACTCAAAGGGCCGAATGGCCTCCTTCTGCACTGTAAATTCAATGATAATCTATGATTAATCTAGGACAAAGGTTCGGCACAACATCGTGGGCCGAAGGGCCTGTTCTGTGCTGTATTTCCTAAAAAAAAAAAGAATAACAGTCCCTGTGTATGTTATAGAGAATAACAGCCTCTCTGTATATTATAGAGAATAACAGTCCCTGTGTATATTATAGAGAATAACAGTCCCTGTGTCTTTTATAGAGAACAACAGTCCCTGTGTATATTATAGAGAATAACAGCCTCTGTGTATATTACAGAGAATAACAGTCCCTGTGTATATTATAGAGAATAACAGCCTCTCTGTATATTATAGAGAATAACAGTCCCTGTGTATATTATAGAGAATAACAGTCCCTGTGTATATTATAGAGAATAACAGTCTCTGTGTATATTACAGAGAATAACAGTCCCTGTGTATATTATAGAGAATAACAGTCCCTGTGTATATTTTAGAGAATAACAGCTGTGTATATTATACAGAATAACAGTCCCTGTGTATATTAGAGAGAATAACAGCCTCTCTGTATATTATAGAGAATAACAGTCCCTGTGTATATTATAGAGAATAGCAGTCCCTGTGTATATTATAGAGAATAACAGTCCCTCTGTATATTATAGAGAATAACAGTCCCTGTGTATATTATAGAGAATAACAGCCTCTGTGTATATTACAGAGAATAACAGTCCCTGTGTATATTATAGAGAATAACAGTCCCTGTGTATATTTTAGAGAATAACAGCTGTGTATATTATACAGAATAACAGTCCCTGTGTATATTATAGAGAATAACAGCCTCTCTGTATATTATAGAGAATAACAGTCCCTGTGTATATTATAGAGAATAGCAGTCCCTGTGTATATTATAGAGAATAACAGTCCCTCTGTATATTATAGAGAATAACAGTCCCTGTGTATATTATAGAGAATAACAGCCCCTGTGTATATTATGCAGAATAACAGTCCCTGCGTATATTATAGAGAATAACAGCTGTGTATATTATAGAGAATAACAGCCTCTGTGTATATTATAGAGAATAACAGTCTCTGTGTATATTATAGAGAATAACAGTCTATGTGTATATTATAGAGAATAACAGTCACTGTGTATATTATAGAGAATAACAGCCTCTGTGTATATTATAGACAATAACAGTGCCTGTGTATATTATAGAGAATAACAGTCTCTGTGTATATTAAAGAGAATAACAGTCCCTGTGTATATTATAGAGAATAACAGTCCCTGTGTATATTATAGACAATAACAGTCCCTGTGTATATTATAGAGAATAACAGTCTCTGTGTATATTAAAGAGAATAACAGTCCCTGTGTATGTTATAGAGAATAACAGTCTCTGTGTATATTATAGACAATAACAGTCCCTGTGTATATTATAGAGAATAACAGTCTCTGTGTATATTAAAGAGAATAACAGTCCCTGTGTATGTTATAGAGAATAACAGTCTCTGTGTATATTAAAGAGAATAACAGTCCCTGTGTATATTATAGAGAATAACAGTCCCTGTGTATATTATAGAGAATAACAGTCCCTGTGTATATTATAGACAATAACAGTCCCTGTGTATATTATAGACAATAACAGTCCCTGTGTATATTATAGAGAATAACAGTCTCTGTGTATATTAAAGAGAATAACAGTCTCTGTGTATATTATAGAGAATAACAGTCCCTGTGTATATTATAGAGAATAACAGTCTCTGTGTATATTATAGACAATAACAGTCCCTGTGTATATTATAGAGAATAACAGTCTCTGTGTATATTAAAGAGAATAACAGTCCCTGTGAATGTTATAGAGAATAACAGTCTCTGTGTATATTAAAGAGAATAACAGTCCCTGTGTGTATTATAGAGAATAACAGTCCCTGTGTATATTATAGAGAATAACAGTCCCTGTGTATATTATAGACAATAACAGTCCCTGTGTATATTATAGACAATAACAGTCCCTGTGTATATTATGGAGAATAACAGTCTCTGTGTATATTAAAGAGAATAACAGTCTCTGTGTATATTATAGAGAATAACAGTCCCTGTGTATGTTATAGAGAATAACAGTCCCTGTGTATATTATAGAGAATAACAGTCCCTGTGTATATTATAGAGAATAACAGTCTCTGTGTATATTATAGAGAATAACAGTCTCTGTGTATATTAAAGAGAATAACAGTCCCTGTGTATATTATAGAGAATAACAGTCTCTGTGTATATTATAGAGAATAACAGTCCCTCTGTATGTTATAGAGAATAACAGTCTCAGTGTATATTATAGAGAATAACAGTCTCTGTGTATATTATAGAGAATAACAGTCCCTGTGTATATTCTAGAGAATAACAGTCTCTGCGTATATTATAGAGAATAACAGTCTCTGTGTATATTATAGAGAATAACAGTCCCTGTGTATATTACAGAGAATAACATCTCTGTGTATATTATAGAGAATAACAGTCCCTGTGTATATTATAGACAATAACAGTCTCTGTGTATATTATAGAGAATAACAGTCCCTGTGTATATTACAGAGAATAACATCTCTGTGTATATTATAGAGAATAACAGTCCCTGTGTATATTATAGAGTATAACACCCTAAACACATTAAAGAAGCCATCCCCTATGGACAAGCGCTCATTATACACAGGATCTGCTCAGACGAGGAGGAGCGTAACAGACATCTACAGACGTTAAAAGATGCCCTCGTCCGAACGGGAGATGGCACTCGACTCATCGATCGACAGTTCCAACGCGCCACAGCGAAAAACCGGACCGACCTCCTCAGAAGACAAACATGGGACACAACCGACAGAATACCCTTCGTCGTCCAGTACTTCCCCGGAGCGGAGAAACTACGTCATCTTCTTCACAGCCTTCAACACGTCATTGATGACGATAAACATCTTGCCAAGGTCATCCCCACACCCCCACTACTTGCCTTCAAACAACCGCGCAACCTCAAACGAACCATTGTTTGCAGCAAACTACCCAGTCTTCAGAACAGTGACCACGACACCACACAACCCTGTCATGGTAATCTCTGCAAGACGTGCCAGATCATCGACATGGATACCACTATTACACGTGAGAACACCGCCCACCAGGTACGCGGTACATACTCGTGCGACTCGGCCAACGTTGTCTACCTCATACGCTGCAGGAAAGGATGTCCCGAAGCGTGGTACATTGGCGAGACCATGCAGACGCTGCGACAACGAATGAACGGACATCGCGCAACAATCACCAGGCAGGAATGTTCCCTTCCAGTCGGGGAACACTTCAGCAGTCAAGGGCATTCAGCCTCTGATCTCCGGGTAAGCGTTCTCCAAGGCGGCCTTCAGGACCCGCGACAACGCGGAATCGCCGAGCAGAAACTTGTAGCCAAGTTCCGCACACATGAGTGCGGCCTCAACCGGGACCTGGGATTCATGTCACATTACATTCATCCCCCACCATCTGGCCTGCGAAATCCTACCAACTGTCCTGGCTTGAGACAATTCACACCTCTTTAACCTGGGGTTACCCCATCTCTGGATCTGTAAAGATTTAATCACCTGCTAATGCTCGCATTCCTAGCATTGTTTGGCATCTTTGAATTTGTCTATATATGTGTTTCTGGAACAGACCTCTTCATTCACCTGAGGAAGGAGCAGCGCTCCGAAAGCTAGTGATTCGAAACAAACCTGTTGGACTTTAACCTGGTGTTGTAAGACTTCGTACTATATTATAGAGAACAACAGCCTCTGTGTATATTATAGAGAATAACAGTCCCTGCGTATATTATAGAGAATAACAGTCCCTGTATATATTATAGAGAATAACAGTCCCTGTGTATATTATAGAGAATACCAGTCCCTGTGTATATTATAGAGAATAACAGTCCCTGTGTATATTGTAGAGAATAACAGTCCCTGTGTATATTATAGAGAAAACAGCCGCTGTGTATATTATAGAGAATAACAGCCACTGTGTATATTATAGAGAATAACAGTCCCTGTGTATATTATAGAGAATAACAGTCCCTGTGTATATTATAGAGAAAACAGCCGCTGTGTATATTATAGAGAATAACAGCCGCTGTGTATATTATAGAGAATAACAGCCACTGTGTATATTATTAGGTTAGGTGGATTGGCCATGCTAAATTGCCCTTAGTGTCCAAAATTGCCCTTAGTGTTGGGTGGGGTTACTGGGTTATGGGGATGGGGTGGAGATGTTGACCTTGGGTGGGGTGCTCTTTCCGGGAGTTGGTGCAGACTCGATGGGCCGAGTGGCCTCCTTCTGCACTGTAGATTCTATGAGATTCTATGATAATTCTATGATAGAGAATAACAGCCTCTGTGTATATTATAGAGAATAACAGTCCCTGTGTATATTATAGAGAAAACAGCCGCTGTGTATATTATAGAGAATAACAGCCGCTGTGTATATTATAGAGAATATCAGTCTCTGTGTATATTATAGAGAATAACAGCCTCTGTGTATAGTATAGAGAATATCAGTCTGTGTAAATTATAGAGAATAACAGTCTGTGTATATTATCGATAATTGCCTTTGCGGAATATTTTTGTGGGGGATGTAGTTTGATTCTTGTGAGGCGATGTCTGATATCAGTGGTAGATGGGAATGTGGAACTGAAAGAAATGGATCAGTTATGGTCTTATTAAATTGCAGAGCAGAGTCGAAGGGCCAAATGGCCTTTTCCTGCTCCTATTTTGTGACTTTGTGCATCATACCCTTTACCATGCCCGCTCTCTACTATCCCCACAGGTATGTGATGGTGACAACACCCTTCTGCTTCGAGCCCAACATTCGTTACGAGATTAGCATCCGGTACCAGCGGCTCCGAGCTACCCAATGGAACACAAACACTTTCATTCTAGTGGATTCTGTAAGTGTTTAAAAGGTTTCTGTTATTCCTTTAACACCAGTTCCCTCAATATTAGGACCATTCCCCTTTACATCATTCCGTACATTTCCCCTTTCCATAGCCAGAGGTACCAATTTGAAAAAAACAGAATTGCCGGAATCTGAATCAGAATTTCCAACTGCTGGAAATACGCAGCTGGAGGTTTGTTACATCCGATCACCCTCTCAGATACTGAGCACCTTGCTCAACATCCATCTGCAAAATATCCTCCCGAACACTGAGGGCAGGATGTCCCGGCTGTTCCCTCCTGTGGGAAAATCCGGTCCCACGCCGACACAGTGGTTTCCCGGCAACGAGGGTGCTGTCACCGGGACCGGTAGATCTCGCTGCGGGTCAGCTCCGCGGCCGGGGCACGGGTGGCGAGGGCTCAGTAAATCCCACCCTTAGTTTTCTCTTTAATTTGCTGTTTATTCCACCAGGTTGACGCGATTTACTGAAAACATGTTTTACATGTAATATTTTTTACTTCGAATCCATCAATTATTCTATTGGGTATGTTCCAAATGCAGATCTTCAACTCTCCCCCTCACCCCCACACCAATTAATATCCCACCCAGTCTGATCCCATTCTCCCCCTCACTCCCCGAACCCTTTAATATCCCACCCAGTCTGATCCCCCTCTCCCCTCACTCCCCTCACCCTTTAATATCCCACCCAGTCTAATCTCACTCGCCCCCTCACTCCCCACACCCTTTAATATCCCACCCAGTCTAATCCCACTCTCCCCCTCACTCCCCACACCCTTTAATATCCCACCCGGTCTAATCCCACTCTCCCCCTCACTCCCCGAACCCTTTAATATCCCACCCAGTCTAATCCCACTCTCCCCCTCACTCCCCGAACCCTTTAATATCCCACCCAGCCTAATCGCACTCTCCCCCTCACTCCCCACACCCTTTAATATCCCACCCAGTCTAATCTCACTCTCCCCCTCACTCCCCACACCCTTTAATATCCCACCCAGTCTGATCCCACTCGCCCCCTCACTCCCCACACCCTTTAATATCCCACCCAGTCTGATCTCACTCTCCCCCTCACTCCCCACACCCTTTAATATCCCACCCAGTCTGATCCCACTCGCCCCCTCACTCCCCACACCCTTTAATATCCCACCCAGTCTAATCCCACTCTCCCCCTCACCCCCACACCAATTAATATCCCACCCAGTCTAATCCCACTCTCCCCCTCACTCCCCGAACCCTTTAATATCCCACCCAGTCTAATCCCACTCTCCCCCTCACTCCCCGAACCCTTTAATATCCCACCCAGTCTAATCTCACTCTCCCCCTCACCCCCACACCAATTAATATCCCACCCAGTCTGATCCCATTCTCCCCCTCACTCCCCACACCCTTTAATATCCCACCCAGTCTAATCTCACTCTCCCCCTCACTCCCCACACCCTTTAATATCCCACCCAGTCTGATCCCACTCGCCCCCTCACTCCCCACACCCTTTAATATCCCACCCAGTCCAATCCCACTCTCCCCCTCACTCCCCACACCCTTTAATATCCCACCCAGTCTGATCCCACTCGCCCCCTCACTCCCCGCACCCTTTAATATCCCACCCAGTCCAATCCCACTCTCCCCCTCACTCCCCACACCCTTTAATATCCCACCCAGACTAATCCCACTCTCCCCTCACTCCCCACACCCTTTAATATCCCACCCAGTCTAATCCCACTCTCCCCTCACTCCCCGCACCCTTTAATATCCCACCCAGTCTAATCCCATTCTCCCCTCAGTCCCAACATCCTTTAATATCACACCCAGTCTGATCCCACTCCCCCCTCACTACCCGCACCCTTTAATATCCCACCCAGTCTAATCCTACACTCCCCTCACCCATTAATATCCCACCCAGTCTGATCCCATTCTCCCCCTCACTCCCCGCACTCTTTACTATCCCACCCAGTCTAACCCCACTCTCCCCCTCACTCCCCGCACCCTTTAATATCCCACCCAGTCTAATCCCCCTCTCTCCCTCACTCCCCTCACCCTTTAATATCCCACCCAGTCTAATCCCACTCTCCCCCTCACTCCCCACACCCTTTAATATCCCACCCAGTCCAATCCCACTCTCCCCCTCACTCCCCACACCCTTTAATATCCCACCCGGTCTAATCCCACTCTCCCCTCACTCCCCTCACCCTTTAATATCCCACCCAGCCTAATCGCACTCTCCCCCTCACTCCGCACACCCTTTAATATCCCACCCAGTCTAATCCCCCTCTCCCCCTCACTCCCCTCACCCTTTAATATCCCACCCAGTCTAATCCCACTCTCCCCCTCACTCCCCACACCCTTAATATCCCACCCAGTCCAATCCCACTCTCCCCCTCACTCCCCACACCCTTTAATATCCCACCCGGTCTAATCCCACTCTCCCCTCACTCCCCTCACCCTTTAATATCCCACCCAGTCCAATCCCACTCTCCCCCTCACTCCCCACACCCTTTAATATCCCACCCGGTCTAATCCCACTCTCCCCTCACTCCCCTCACCCTTTAATATCCCACCCAGTCCAATCCCACTCTCCCCCTCACTCCCCACATCCTTTAATATGCCACCCGGTCTAATCCCACTCTCCCCTCACTCCCCTCACCCTTTAATATCCCACCCAGTCTAATCCCACTCTCCCCTCACTACCCGCACCCTTTAATATCCCACCCAGTATAATCCCACTCTCCCCTCACTCCCCACACCCTTTAATATCCCACCCAGTCTAATCCCACTCTCTCCTCACTCCCCACACCCTTTAATATCCCACCCAGTATAATCCCACTCTCCCCTCACTCCCAACACCCTTTAATATCCCACCCAGTCTAATCCCACTCTCCCCTCACTCCCCGCACCCTTTAATATCCCACCCAGTCTAATCCCACTCTCCCCTCACTCCCCGCACCCTTTAATATCCCACCCAGTCTAATCCCACTCTCCCCTCACTCCCCGCACCCTTTAATATCCCACCCAGTCTAATCCCACTCTCCCCTCACTCCCAACACCCTTTAATATCCCACCCAGTCTAATCCCACTCTCCCCCTCACTCCCCGCACCCTTTAATATCCCACCCAGTGCAATCCCTCTCTCCCCCTCACTTCCCACACCCTTTAATATCCCACCCAGTCTAATCCCACTCTCCCCTCACTCCCCGCACCCTTTAATATCCCACCCAGTCTAATCCCACTCTCCCCTCACTCCCAACACCCTTTAATATCCCACCCAGTCTAATCCCGCTCTCCCCTCACTCCCCGCACCCTTTAATATCCCACCCAGTCTAATCCCACTCACCCCTCACTCCCCGCACCCTTTAATATCCCACCCAGTCTAATCCCGCTCTCCCCTCACTCCCCGCACCCTTTAATATCCCACCCAGTCTAATCCCACTCTCCCCTCACTCCCCGCACCCTTTAATATCCCACCCAGTCTAATCCCACTCTCCCCTCACTCCCCGCACCCTTTAATATCCCACCCAGTCTAATCCCACTCTCCCCTCACTCCCTGCACCCTTTAATATCCCACCCAGCCTAGTCCCCCTCTCTCCCCACCCTAATATCCCAATTACTTGGCTATTTTCACATTGCTGTTCATGGTAGTTGCTGTTTGTAAATTGGCAGCCGTGACTCCCACATTATAACGACTCTTCAGAAAGGTCTGTACTTCTGTGGCTGTGAGTCTGAGAATGGGTGATGTGCTGTGTTCATTTTGTGGAAAGTGTGAATTCTCCTGTAAGAATGCAGTGGTATCTTTCTAGAATGCCGAGGTTGTACACTAAATGCCTCAGCAGAGGGAGCAGTTTATTACCAACTGGAGACAGTAAAGGAATTTCCCATCACGTTTGCTATTTGGTGGGTGAATTTGCAAATGTTCGCGATTCCCAGACTCGGTTCTAATGACTTCTCTCTCACAGCTGGTTCTGTTGCCCAAGTATTCCGAGCTGCCAGGGTTTGTTGGCATGGATCCGGTTGCAGTCCATCACCGTGACGAGATGATGCGGTACATGTGCCTGGACTCCTTCATGATGGCCAGCATGCCAATGTTGGCGGAAATGTGTGTCAGGCTTATCTGCAGTATCTCGGCTATCATGCACGACAAGGCTCTACGTACGTATCACAACTTGGAGTGAAAGTCAACGTGCAATGTCGGTGTGAAGCTTTCTGCTTTCCTCATCCTGAATTGTGAGAATGAGTCTAAGTGACCCTGTTCACCTTCAAATAAAGCACCAGCCCGAGCTCCTGGGACCAGTATTTATCCCTCAATTAACATCACTAAAATTGATTGTCTGGCTATTCTCACATTACTATCTGTGGGAGCTTGCTGTGCACAAATTGTGTTTCCTACATTGCAACAGTAATTATACTTCAGAAAGTATTTAATTGGTGTAAAGTGCTTTGGAATGCCCTGAGCTTGGGAAAAGTGTGGAAATGCGAGTTCTCTCCATTCAGGGCAGAGTTTGTCTACCCCAATCCCGCGAGGCTGGTGTAGCCCTGAGCTGTTCAACGCCTGTCTCCAAGAACCAGGAGTTGTTATTCTCTCCTGGAGACATGCTGAGCTGTGAATGTTCACCCGTGGGCGGGAAGGAGATGAGTTTATTTTTACTCTGAATGTGGTCTCTCAGTGCCCAGTGAGTATAACTCCTTCTCCATCTATGGAAACATTTTACGAAAATCACTGTAATTGTTCTTGGAAATCTTCCCTGTGAATTTGGTGGCACAGTGGTTAGCACTGCTGCCTCACAGCGCCAGGGTCCCAGGTTCGATTCCCGGCTTGGGTCACTGCCTGTGCGGAGTCTGCACGTTCTCCCCGTGTCTGCGTGGGTTTCCTCCGGGTGCTCCGGTTTCCTCCCACAGTCCAAAGATGTGCAGGTTAGGTGGATCAGTCATTATAAATTGCCCCTTAGTGTCCAAACTTTAGGTGGGGTTACGGTGGTAGGGCGGGGCAGTGGGCTTGGGTGGGGTGCTCTTTCAGAGGGTCGGTGCAGACCTGATGAAATGAATGAAATGAAATGAATGAATGAATGAAATGAAAATCGCTTATTGTCACAAGTAGGCTTCAAATGAAGTTACTGTGAAAAGCCCCTAGTCGCCATATTCCGGCCCTGTTCGGGGAGGCTGGTATGGGAATTGAACCGTGCTGCTGGCCTGCCTTGGTCTGTTTTCAAAGCCAGTGATTTAGCCCAGTGCTAAACAGCCCCTATGATGGACCGAATGGCCTCCTGTACTGTAGGGATTCCCACTTTGATGAAGAAGTTCTCCGCTAAACATCCTGGCCGGGATTCTCCGACACCGGCTTCCCCATTCTCCGGCGCCAATTCTCGGGCGCCCACGGGATTCCCGCCGCGCCGGTCGGGGGCCGTTGACAGCCCCCAGCGATTCTCCGGGCCCCGATGGGCCGAGTGGCCATCGAGTTTAGCCGAGTCCCGCCGGCGTGGGTTACTCGGGTCCCACACGGTGAGACCTGGAAGGTGAGTCAACGGAGGCCGTCCTGTACGGGGGGGTGGGCGGATCCGACCTCGGGGGAGGCCCCCACGGTGGCCTGGCCCACGCTCGGGGCCGACCGATCGGTGGGCGAGCTGGTTCCGTGGGGGCCTATTTTACTCCGCGCCGAGCCCCTGTAGGGCCCCACCATATTGCCCTGGGGCCGGTGCGGAGAAGGGAACCCCCCGCGCATGCCCCGAAATATGCTGCCCGTCGAACTACGCCGGCAGTCCCGCGCATGTGTGAACTCGCGCAGGCTGTTCCGCGCCTGCTGGAGCTGCGGGGACTACTCCGCCGCTGACCTCGTCCCCTAGGAAGACGAGCATTCCCCATTATCGGGGGCCGGTGATGCCGGAGTGGTTGGCGCCGGGTTCACGCCGGCGTGGGGACCTCGCCCCATTATTGGAGAATCCCGACACCTGGCCTTCATTGTAAGAGTTTGTCCCTTTGTCCTTATTTGCCACCAGTTTTACTGCATTTTCACATTGTGGATGGGGAGGTGCTGACCCAGTGGTAATGTCACTACGCTGCTAATCTACAGGCCCAGGCTGGTACACTGGGGAAGACACTGAGCCAGGAATTCCCCAGTCTCTGTACACCCGGCCCAGGGAGGAGAATCCGGGCCAGAATTTGCCTTCTGCCTGCCTCTGAGCCTGTTCACAGCGGGAGCTCAGAATGTCGAAGGGGCACTAGTCAGACATGGATTGGGAGTCTTCTCCATTCAATGAATTGCTCCAAACAACAAATAGACGAGGGGAGTGGGGAAATATTGAAACAGAGTCAGGATGGGAGGTAACCAGCCAGAACGAACGTTGAGCTGGAGATTGTGGATGACCCATACCTAGATAACAGGCATTGATGGCATGTGGACGAGGAATCAAAGACTGAACTCAAATCCCACCATGGCAACTGGGGAATTTAAATTCAATTGAATGAATGAGGAATAAAAAGCCACTTTCAGCAAAGCTGCCGATGAAAGTGCTGGATTGTTATAAAAATCCATTTGATTCACCAATGATTCTTGGGGGAAGGAAAGCTCCTCCCCTTTCCCAGTCTGGGTTACATGTGACTCCAGAACCACAAGAATGTGGTTACCTCTGAAGTAGCCATTCAGCTTTGTGCCATCATGTTCCCATCCCAGTTGGTGTTATAACCGGATGGTTACTCAAAAGGCCGTAACTTTCACTCTGTTTTTTTATCATACATGGAGGAACAGAGTGACAGAACTGCTCATTAGTTTTAACAGAAAAAACACATTTATTAATCATGAAAAAATGAATTAATAATAATAACCTTTTATTGTCACAAGTATGAAGTTGCTGTGAAAAGCGCCAAGTCGCCACATTCCGTCGCCTGTTCGGCGAGGCTGGTACGGGAATTGAACCCGCGCTGCTGGCCTTGTTCTGCATCACAAACCAGCTGTCTAGCCCACTGAGCTAAATTATAATGCAACACTCCTGTACTCCTCCTTAGGTGAACAATTACACTCGGGTTTTAAGATTAACACAGATGACAAAGTACATTTGAAACTAAAATGGCCTCAGTGACCACAAAGACACATCAATTGGCTATGGTCAAATACACACTCCACTCTTAAACCAAGTTAGTGTCTGTGGATCTCTTCCTCAGGTGACTGTCGTATGAGAGTTTCTGAACTTTAATCCCCCAAAAACGCTTGAAAACCTTCTCTCATAATCATGCTTTCCATTAATGTTTTGCATTCCGGAATCCAGTCCACATTTTCCAAAGGACTCTTTTGAACATATCTTCTGCTCCACTTCTACCAACAAATCCACTCCAGGTTTTACACCAAGTCCTTTAAGGATTTTAAAAAATCTAGACTGCTTTTACACACATTCTGATGTCCAGCCACCGATTGCTCCATAGGTTAGGGGCGGGTTTAGCACAGTGGGCTATACAGCTGGCCTGTAATGCAGAACAAGGCCAGCAGCGCAGGTTCAATTCCTTTACCGGCCTTCCTGGACAGGCACCGGAATGTGGCGACTAGGGGCTTTTCGCAGTAACTTCATTGAAGCCTACTTGTGACAATAAGTGGTTATTATTATTACTTATTTCAATTAACATCTCATAAACTGTAGTAAGATATCACAATCTTAGAACCACTTCAGATGACTTACTGACTTCTCACTAGCCAGCTCCTTTACAGTCCTGTGACTTGAAATGAACAGCACCTTTTCTGCTCCCAGTTTCTCTTTGTGCCTTTAACTTCAGGCTTCCTGGGAACTCCTCTTCATTTCTGTAGTTTCCTTAAGTAGCTGTCATTTAGATTTCTGTCACTGACTTTCTTACCCATTTCCCCATTGTATGGCTTTTCTTCTTGCAAAGCTGAGAGAAATGTTCCCTTTCTAGCTGCCGGTCACTAACTGCTGTATCTTCCAGCTAAAACTAAAGAACAAAGGAAATATTTTCTTTCCTTACAAGGACCTCTATTTGCTAAGCAACTAATTTTATATTTCACATCAGAGCTCTCTCTTTCACAATACAATCACAGCTGGAATTGAAACCAACCCCCACACATACAAACACCTTTGTGCAGCATGAAACCAACTTTGGGTCCCTTCCAGGGACTGAAACATAACTAAACCCATCTAAAACTACACCTTATTTCTAATGTTTACCAATACAAATGTAAATCCCTTAAAACTACGTTTGTTTTCCAACAAGTTGCCACCTTCTCAACAGCAATGAGGAATGGGCAATAAATGCCAGCCTTGCCAGTGACACTCACACTCTGTGAATGAATGGAGTTGGTTGGGCATCATGGAATTGTCTTGTTCTGGAGAATTGTTGACAACGGGTGTTGAGAGGATTTTGTTGCTGATGTTTCTGATCTATGATTTCCAGATTGCCAATGTGACCCACAGGGTTCCATCAGCTCAGTGTGTGAGAAGGTCGGAGGACAGTGTCAGTGTAAGAGTAATGTCATTGGCCAACGCTGTAACCAATGTGCTCCTGATTATTATGGCTTTGGACCCAATGGCTGCTCTCGTAAGTTTCAATTTATGTGTGTATCAACTTTGAATGACTCACAAAAGAGGCTGTGAACTAAGGTGGAAGGCAAATTATTGACCCGGTTGGGAAATCGGTTGAGTGGCAGGTGACAGAGATAATGGAGGTGACTAGTGGTGTCCCACAGGGATCCGTGTTGGGGTCTGAATTATTCACATTATTCATTAATGACTTGGATGATGGGATAGAAAGTCATATATAATAATAATAATTGCTTATTGTCACAAGTAGGCTTCAATGAAGTTACTGTGGAATGCCCCTAGTCGCCACATTCCGGCGCCTGTTCGGGGAGGCTGGTACGGGAATTGAACTCGAGCCCTTACGATGAATATTTAGTGACACCTTTTGCCTTCGCTCCTCCAGCTTGTAGCTGCAGTCCCGTATTGGACAGGAACTGTCAGCAGACAACAAGGGAAAGTGTTTTGCTGGCAGCTCGATTAATAATCCAGGGAATGTGATTTCAAATAACATCAAGGTTCTTTGAGAATTTTAATTGAGTTTAAACGTTTTCACAGTAAAATAAACTGGGGCAGGATTCTCCGATTGGCGAGGCCGAAATCATGTCCGGAGATCGGCCGGAGAATCCCTTTTTACGCGGAATCGGGGGCGGCGCTGTTTTTCGGACGGGCCCTTCCCCCTCAAAAACAGCCTACTCGGGGAGTACACCGCACAGCGTTGGGGTGGCCTCAGGACGTCGCCTGAGGCCCTCTCCCGATACTCCGCCCCCGATGGGTCGAGTCCCCTACGGTGTGGGGCCCATGTCCTCACAGCTTTCATGAACCTGGCATGGCGGCTGCGGACTACAGTCTGGGGGACTGGGGCTTCGGCTGGGACTGCGGAGACTGGTGGGGGGTGGTCTGGGGGTGGCGAGAGCGGTTACCACAGAGCCGGCCATTCTGCGTCCGTATCGGCAGGTAAGACCGGGGCGCGGCTGCTCGCCCCCCACCCGGCGGAGCATCAGTGCGGAACCAGGCGGATCCTGCGCACGTAGCCACAGACTCGGAGAATCCACTCCTGGTCTCAGTAAAAGTGAGCTAGAATTTTGAAAAAATCCCATCTAGTTTATTAATGCCCCATTGGAAACGGGTGGAAACGTGTCATCTTTACCTGGTCGGGATTTCTATGTGACTCCAATCTCATCAGAAAGTGGGTGACTCTAAATTGCCCTCAAAAACTAACATGGGTTCACTTCAACGTAAATAGGGATCGCCAGTGACACCCACAATCCCCACTCGCATAAAAGAGAGCGGAGTGACAGAGTTAAAATAATCAGCTTCAAGTAAAGAAATCAATTAATTCTACTGCATGGGTAGAGTCAGTGATAGGGGAGAGTGTACATAGGGAGAGTGTACATGGGGGTGTGGGAGGGGAGTGAATGGTGGGTAGAGTCAGTGATAGGGGAGAGTGTACATGGGGCTGGGGAGGGGAGTGAATGGGGGGTAGAGTCAGTGATAGGGGAGAGTGTACATGGGGATGTGGGAGGGGAGTGAATGGGGGGGGTAGAGTCAGTGATAGGGGAGAGTGTACATGGGGGTGTGGGAGGGGAGTGAATGGGGAGTAGAGTCAGTGATAATGTTGGGGGTATACTACAGGCCTCCCAACAGCCAGCGGGAGATAGAGGAGCAGATAGGTAGACAGATTTTGGAAAAGAGTATTAGGCCACACTTGGAGTATAGTGTTCAATTCTGGTCGCCACACTACCAGAAGGATGTGGAGGCTTTAGAGAGGGTGCAGAAGAGATTTACCAGAATGTTGCCTGGTATGGAGGGCATAAGCTATGAGGAGCGATTGAATAAACTCGGTTTGTTCTCACTGGAACGAAGGAGGTTGAGGGGCGACCTGATAGAGGTATACAAAATTATGAGGGGCATAGACAGAGTGGATAGTCAGAGGCTTTTCCCCAGGGTAGAGGGGTCAATTACTAGGGGGCATAGGTTTAAGGTGAGAGGGGCAAAGTTTAGAGTAGATGTACGAGGCAAGTTTTTTACGCAGAGGGTAGTGGGTGCCTGGAACTCGCTACCGGAGGAGGTAGTGGAGGCAGGGACGATAGGGACATTTAAGGGGCATCTTGACAAATATATGAATAGGATGGGAATAGAAGGATACGGACCCAGGAAGTGTAGAAGATTGTAGTTTAGTCGGGCAGTATGGTCGGCACGGGCTTGGAGGGCCGAAGGGCCTGTTCCTGTGCTGTACATTTCTTTGTTCTTTGTTCTTTGTTATAGGGGAGAGTGTACATGGGGAGAGTGTACATGGAGGTGTGGGAGGGGAGTGAATGGGGGGGTAGAGTCAGTGATAGGGGAGAGTGTACATGGGGGTGTGGAGGGGAGTGAATGGGGGGTAGAGTCAGTGATAGGGGAGAGTGTACATGGGGGTGTGGGAGGGGAGTGAATGGGGGGGTAGAGTCAGTGATGGGGGAGAGTACATGGGGGTGTGGGAGGGGAGTGAATGGGGGGGTAGAGTCAGTGATAGGGGAGAGTGTACATGGGGGTGTGGGAGGGGAGTGAATGGGGGGTAGAGTCAGTGATAGGGGAGATTGTACATGGGGATGGGGGAGGGGTTGGGGAGTGTCAGTGATGGGGGAGAGTGTACATGGGGCTGGGGGAGGGGTTGGGGAGAGTCAGTGATGGGGGAGAGTGTACATAGGGCTGGGGGAGGGGTTGGGGAGAGTGAGTGATGGGGAGTGTGTACAAGGGGTTGGGGAGGGGTTGGGGAGAGTCAGTGATGGGGGAGAGTGTACATGGGCTGGGGGAGGGGTTGGGGAGTGTCAGTGATGGGGGAGAGTGTACATGGGGGTGTGGGAGGGGAGTGAATGGGGGGGTAGAGTCAGTGATAGGGGAGGGTGTACATGGGGGTGTGGGAGGGGAGTGAATGGGGGGTAGAGTCAGTGATAGGGGAGAGTGTACATGGGGGTGTGGGAGGGGAGTGAAAGGGGGGTAGAGTCAGTGATAGGGGAGAGTGTACATGGGGGTGTGGGGGGGGGTTGGGGAGAGTCAGTGATGCGGGAGAGTGTACATGAGGCTGGGGGAGGGGTTGAGGAGAGTCAGTGATGGGGGAGAGTGTACATGGGGATGGGGGAGGAGTTGGGGAGTGTCAGTGATGGGGAGAGTGTACATGGGGCTGGGGGAGGGGTTGGGGAGAGTCAGTGATGGGGGAGAGTGTACATGGGGCTGGGGAGGGGTTGGGGAGAGTCAGTGATGGGGGAGGGTGTACATGGGGCTGGGGGAGGGGTTGGGGAGAGTCAGTGATGGGGGAGAGTGTACATGGGGCTGGGGGAGGGGTTGGGGAGTGTCAGTGATGGGGGAGAGTGTACATAGGGGTGTGGGAGGGTTGGGGAGAGTCAGTGATGGGGGAGAGTGTACATGGGGCTGGGGGAGGGGTTGGGGAGAGTCAGTGATGGGGGAGAGTGTACATGGGGCTGGGGGAGGGGTTGGGGAGAGTCAGTGATGGGGGAGGGTGTACATGGGGCTGGGGGAGGGGTTGGGGAGAGTCAGTGATGGGGGAGAGTGTACATAGGGGTGTGGGAGGGTTGGGCAGAGTCAGTGATGGGGGAGAGTGTACATGGGGCTGGGGGAGGGGTTGGGGAGAGTCAGTGATGGGGGAGAGTGTACATGGGGCTGGGGGAGGGGTTGGGGAGAGTCAGTGATGGGGGAGAGTGTACATAGGGGTGTGGGAGGGTTGGGGAGAGTCAGTGATGGGGGAGAGTGTACATGGGGCTGGGGGAGGGGTTGGGGAGAGTCAGTGATGGGGGAGAGTGTACATGGGGCTGGGGGAGGGGTTGGGGAGAGTCAGTGAGGGGGGAGAGTGTACATGGGGCTGGGGAGGGGTTGGGGAGAGTCAGTGAGGGGGGAGAGTGTACATGGGGCTGGGGGAGGGGTTGGGGAGAGTCAGTGATGGGGGAGAGTGTACATGGGGCTGGGGAGGGGTTGGGGAGTGTCAGTGATGGGGGAGAGTGTACATGGGGCTGGGGGAGGGGTTGGGGAGAGTCAGTGATGGGGGAGAGTGTACATGGGGCTGGGGGAGGGGTTGGGGAGAGTCAGTGAGGGGGAGAGTGTACATGGGGCTGGGGTAAGGGTTGGGGAGAGTCAGTGATGGGGGAGAGTGTACATGGGGATGGGGAGGGGTTGGGGAGTGTCAGTGATGGGGAGAGTGTACATGGGGCTGGGGGAGGGGTTGGGGAGTGTCAGTGATGGGGGAGAGTGTACATGGGGCTGGGGGAGGGGTTGGGGAGAGTCAGTGAGGGGGAGAGTGTACATGGGGATGGGGGAGGGGTTGGGGAGTGTCAGTGATGGGGGAGAGTGTACATGGGGCTGGGGGAGGGGTTGGGGAGTCTCAGTGATGGGGAGAGTGTACATGGGGCTGGGGGAGGGGTTGGGGAGTGTCAGTGATGGGGGAGAGTGTACATGGGGCTGGGGGAGGGGTTGGGGAGAGTCAGTGATGGGGGAGAGTGTACATGGGGCTGGGGGAGGGGTTGGGGAGAGTCAGTGATGGGGGAGAGTGTACATGGGGCTGGGGGAGGGGTTGGTGAGTGTCAGTGATGGGGGAGAGTGTACATGGGGCTGGGGAGGGGTTGGGGAGTGTCAGTGATGGGGGAGAGTGTACATGGGGCTGGGGAGGGGTTGGGGAGTGTCAGTGATGGGGGAGAGTGTACATGGGGATGTGTAAGGAGCAGATTTAAAACGTTCTCTTCAGCTCGTGGGTGTGATTTGATGCAAGCCTTTATATTTGTCCATTTGAGATGCTGATTGCTAAAATTGCCCTTAGGATGAACATTTTGTGCCATCTTTTGCCTTCGCTCCTCCAGCTTGTAGCTGCAATCCTGAAGGATCGATTCTCAGTATGTGTGACCAAACCACCGGCCAATGTCAGTGCCGATCAGGGGCAAGGGGTCGCCAGTGTGACGCGTGTCACCCTCAGCACTGGGGCTTCCCAAACTGCCGTCCCTGCCAATGTAACGGGCACTCCGAGGAGTGCGACCCCCAGACTGGGACGTGTGTGAACTGCAGGGACAACACATGTGGACATCATTGTGAGAGGTCAGTGAGCCACACTCGCACCTGGCCGCAGGTTTTCTTGTTCCTGTTTACACTTTAGCTTGCAGAATGTTGACCATCGGGAACAATCCCGAGGCAACGAAAATCTGTCTCATTCCAGTGGAACGGTGATTCACAAATAATTGCAGTCCATTAGTGAGGCATTACATAGAGGTTAAACCTCTGATTTGTCTGAGCAATGGGCCTCACATAGAAACGTAGAAAATACGAGCAGGAGGAGGCCATTCGGCCCTTCGAGCCTGCTCCGCCATTCGTTATGTTCATGGCTGATCATCCAACTCAATAGCTAATCCCGCCTTCCTCCCATATCCTTACAACTCCATCACCCTAAGTGCTATATCTTCTTGATAACATGCTTCGGCCTCAACTGCTTCCTGTGGTAACGAATTCCACAGGTCGACCACACTCTGGGTGAAAACATTTCTCCTCATCTCTGTTGTAAATGGCCTACCCCGTATCCTCAGACTGTGCCCCCTGGTTCTGGACACCCCCACCATCAGGAACATCCTTCCTGCATCTACCCTGTCCAATCCTGTTAGAATTTTATATGTTTCTATGAGATTCCCCCCTCATTCTTCTGAACTCCAGTGAATACAATCCTAAGGGTTTCAATCTCTCCTCATATGTCAGTCCCGTCAGAAATTGTACGTTTGTCTCATGTAGGAAGCATGGTGTATACTCTATTCATATATTATATACTCTATTCATATATTCTATACTCTATTCATATATTATATATGCTATTCATATATTATATACTCTATTCATATATTATATATGCTATTCATATATTATATACTCTATTCATATATTATATATGCTATTCATATATTATATACTCTATTCATATATTATATACACTATTTATATATTATATAAGCTATTCAGATATTATGTACTCTATTCATATATTATATACTCTATTCATATATTATATATGCTATTCATATATTATATTTGCTATTCATATATTATATACTCTATTAATATATTATATACACTATTCATATATTATATACTCTATTCATATATTATATACACTGTTCATATATTATATACTCTATTCATATATTCTATACTCTATTCATATATTATATATGCTATTCATATATTATATACTCTATTTGTATATTATATACACTATTCATACGGTGTATACACTATTCAAATAGTACATACTGTATTCATATAGTATATGCACTAATCATGTGGTGTATACACTATTTATATAGTATATAAACTATGCATATAATTGTTTTGTTATGCTCTTGACGTAACACAAGCTGCTTCCTCGATGTGCACTCTGACAAAGGAAGGTTCAGACTTGGAGAGAGCTTTAACACGTTTATTAAACTATTAACAATTCTCCTACTTGGATTTGACGCTACTGTTAATCCTGCTATAGTTACTCAGACTGACGAACCAGTCTGCTACAATCCACGTGGTGGGTGTGATGTTCAATCAACCCTGTGTCTGCACTCACTGAGAGTCTCCAATGGAAAGGGGAAGATCATGTGTGCAGTGTCCTTAAGTATAGGTTGGTGCAATGCCCCCCTGTGGTAGTGTCACCTCTGTGTGTATCGTGAAGCCCATTGGTCGTGTCCTATATTACTGACCTATTGGTTGACTGTCTGTGTGTCATGTCTCTGGTGCTCCCTCTAGTGTCTAGCTAGGTGTGTATGTACATTAACCCTTTGTACTTACAGTGATGTATATCACCACAATACTATATATGCGATTCCTGTAGTGTATATGCTATTCTCGTGTACATACTATACATATAGTATATAAAGTATTCATATATTTTATACACTATTCATTTGTTCAGCTCAGTTGACTGGACGTCTGGTTTGTGATGCTTAGCGAGGCCAGCAGTGTGGGTTCAATCCCCGTACCAGCTGAGGTTATCATGATGGCCCCGCCTTCCCAACCCTGCCCCCCGCCCGAGGTGTGGTGACCCTCAGGTTAAATCACCACCAGTCAGCTCCCCCTCAAAGGGGAAAGCAGCCTATGGTCATCTGGGACTGTGGTCATTTTACCTTTACCTACCCACTCTATTCATTTGGTATATACACTTTGTCAGGTGTATACACTATTCATATAATACCAACACTATTCAAATGGTATATACATTATTCATATAGTAGATATGCTATTCATATAGTATATACATTATTCATATAGTAGATATGCTATTCATATGGTGTATACATGCTTCATTAGGCACATCAACTATTCATGCGTTATCTACTCTATTCATACAGTATATAATAATCATCTTTATTAGTGTCACAACTGGTGGTTTTCACATCACAGTATCCTGTGAGATCGCGTTAGATCTCAGGAGGCGTTGTGAGGCGGGTAGATCCTGGGAGTGGGGGCTCCCAATATCCGCCACACTGCGGCGGTGAGCTGCTTTTTGGACACAGCATGGCCGTTATATCGCGGCCATAACATTTTCATATGGTGTATACACTATTCCTATAGTTTATAATATATACTCTATAGAATGGTGTATACACTATTCCTATAGTTTATAATATATACTCTATAGAATGGTGTATACACTATTCCTATAGTTTAGAAATTATTTATATATTATATACACTATGGGTATGGTGTATACAGTATTCCTCTGATTTGTTCACCATTCTGATACACACTCAACAGATGCAAAGCCACACCATATATTGGGTTCTTTAGCGTCCATCAAATACCCCAAAACAGATACTGATACTCTCCTGGCTCATGGTCACACATCCTACTTCCTAACCTACCCTCTGCACAATAACATCTGATAAAATCTTCCTTATATTACAACCCAGACCTCAACAATCTTGGGATACTGGACAGAAACCCCAATATTTTATTTTAGTTTTGTAAGACTGTGAGGAAAATATTTCTCCCTCCAGGAGCTATGTCACACTAAAAAGGGATATGATACAGTCAAACAATGTTTATTACTAACACAGTATTGGAATAACTTTAACATCGCACAAGAAAATAGATTACAATTACCCCTGAAACAATACTGTTCAACACAGTGAATACAATATCCATAACTCTTATCTTTATTCCCACTTAAACAACAAGAAAATAAATAATCTTAGCCCTCTTTCCACCTTAAATACCAATGGCGCAGAGGAAAACATGCTTTACAGAGTTATTCTTTGAGAAAGGATCTCTCGACCCTGCTTTACAGAACATCTCTGACTCTGGTGCAAACCCCTGCGGACACTCTGGCTGGATGTCCTCAAAAGCTGTTTGTAGCTGGCTTATTTCAGCTCCCCATAGTCCTCAGACAAGTCCGCACTGCTTCAAATACAATTAATCACTTTTAACTAACCTACAGTGAGAACTAACAGCTGCACTTGGTCTCAGCTTCAGCCAGAATCCGAACTGAAGCTGAAAAATGCTTTCTCAAACAGCCTGATGCCTTAGCTCCACCCATCAATGACATCATCTCACCATGCTGAAAACTAATTAACTCCCCAGGGAATTCCCTTATTTAAAATAAAATTGCATCAGCCCAAACTTTTTACAATGGTTAATTGCACCTCTGGCTCCTAAAAGCTTTGTTTTCTTTCAAACCAAGATTGATTAAAAACCGGGACTGCAGCAGTCAAACACACTATAACGCAGGATTTTAACCCTTATAGCACCTAATACTTATAATACAATATATCTGAAATTTATACATTCTTCACACTAAGCCTACATTAATAAAAAACAGATATCTGATCAATTTCACCTTGCAGTTTGGAGAAGTTTGCTGTCTGCAAATTGGCTGCCCCATTTCCAACAGGTTCCCAAACTGTAATTGTGGGTTCCAGTAACTGGCCCCAAATTAAAGATCATCTGTCGAATATCAAAAGGAATGGAAAGGTTTACATTTATATAGCACCACCTCAGTGCGTCCCAATGTGCCTTACTGCCAATGAAGTACTTTTGAAGTGCAGTCATTGTTGTAATGGAGGCAACACTACAGCCAATGTGCGCACAGCAGGATCCCACAAACAGGAATGTGATAATGAATCAAATAATCTGGGTTTTTCTATGTTGGTCAAGGTTCAAATATTGCCAGAGGACACCCGGGAGAATCACCTGTTTGCTTTGAGCGAGTGCAGTTAGATTGTTTCCGCCCGCCTGGAGATTAAACAGAGATAAACCAGGCAGCTCTCTGTACGTCAGCAATATTGTAATATTGTCCCTGTCTAAGGTTCACTACAAGTCGTGATGGCAATCTTCAGCTCACATACACTGTACATAATTTAAAAATAATCTGAAGTCTAAACTCATTTGTTCCAGGTTTTCCAGCACCTATTTAGAAAAATAGAAAAAATAGGAGCAGGAGGAGACCATTCGGCTCTTCCAGCCCGCTCCGCCATTCATTATCATCACGGCTGATCATCCAATTCAGTAACCTGCTCCCGCTTCCCCCCATATCCCCTGATCCCCTTCGCCCTAAATGCTATTTCTAACTGCTTCTTGAAAACATGTTTTTCGCCTCACTTGCCCCACTTCCTGTGGTGACGAATTCCACAGGCCGACCGCTCTCTGGGTGAAGAAATGCCTCCTCATCTCTGTCCTAAATGGTCCACCCCGTATCCTCAGACTGTGACCCCTGGTTCTGGGCACCCCCACCATCGGGAACATCCTTCCTGCATCGACCCTGTCCAGTCCGGTTAGAAGTTTATAGGTTTCTGTGAGATCCCCCCTCATTCTTCTGAACTGTAAAGTTTTTCTTTGCTGTAAAGTTTGATGTTAACATGTGACTTCACGCAGATGTTCTGATGGTTACTATGGAGACCCGGTCCTGGGGTCTGGAGCACAGTGCCGCCCCTGTCCCTGTCCAGATTATCCGGGAGGCGATAACTACCATGGGGTCTCGTGTCACGCTGACCTAGACTCCAATCAGATTGTGTGTTACTGTAACACAGGCTACTCAGGTAGGTTCAACTCTATTACTTTCCTCCAAGATGATTAAAAAGGGTCAGTGTCAAAAAACAGATGTCTTGAAGAACATAAATCGAATGCGGTGTAATATGATGATCTGGAAGGCACTCTCTGAAAGGGCAAACTGATTCAATAATAACTTTCAAAATGGAAAAAATAGCAGAATAGAAAATATTTACATGGGTATGGGAATAGAGCAGGGGAGAGTGGGATTAACTTGATGGGTCTTTCAAGCAGTCTGGCACAGCTGTACGGACTGAATGGAATCTTCCTGTGCTGTAGGATTTTATTAATGTAAAGCAGCAAGAAATTATCCCAATAGGAGCTTTAAATGTATAATCCAAGCAGGAACACCCAGAACACAGGGAGAGGATGGTACAGGGCTCAGGACAAAACACCTTCAGGACTGGGAATTCAAGAGTCATAGATAGAATCAGAGAAACTTACAGCACCTTGATGTGTTGGGTATTCTGGATCACAAACAGGTCACCAACACTGGAAGTGGTGCAACTCTATTTTATTATAAGGTTAACTATATTAACATACTTGAACTGTGGGTAAATGCAATCCCAGCTTTAACTGTTGACCCTTGCCTAGTCCTAACCAGGTGACGCACTCAGCACATGGTGAATGTCTGTGTTGCAGGCTGTGAGCTCTGTGCTCCGAGCTGGCTGCTACTAGAATGAGCAGGAACTCTCCTGTCCCCTGTCTTTATAGTGCGTGTGCTCTCACTGGTGATTGGCTGCGGTGTTATGTATGCTGATTGGTCCCACTGCATGTCCATCAGTGAGTGTGTGATTGCACCATGATATACTGGTGTATATTATGACACACTGGATGATACCTTTCAGCCCATCATGTGAATACTGCCCCTCATGCTTCATCCCACATCCCTGTTTGGTGTCCTCAATCCTCTAAAATTCCTCAACCTGAAGAACCGGCCGCACTGTCTTTCAAAAATGATTTATGGAATCAGGTTGTGTAGCACCTGTTCAGGTCGCGCACTCCCGATCCCAACAACGTGGAGTGAAGATAGTTTGCCTCATCGCTCTTCCTGATCTGTCACTGGGGATTTTGAATCTATCCCCACCCGACAGACCCACCCACCAATGGGAATACAATGTACTCGATCAAAACTTTTCATCACCCTGAACACACCTTCCTATTCAGGTCACCTCTTAACCATCTTGGGACAGTCCTTGTTGTGATCTCAATTTAAGGGAATATGCATGTGAGCATATAGCCAGAATGTAGAGCAGCGTGTCGCCGGCAGCGAGTAGGAATTCCAGCTGTGATGTCCCCATGAGGAATAGTTGCTGAATCCACAAAGTAGATCTATCTGCTGAGATAAATTGAACCTCTGTGTTTGGCAGTCCTGGTGTGAGACTAGGGAATCATAGTGCAGAAGGAGGCCATTCAGCCCATTGAGTCTGCACTGACCCTCTGAAAGAGCACCCTACCTGAGGCCAATCCCCCACCCTATCCCCGCGACCCCACCTAACCTGCACATCTTTGGACTGTGGGAGGAAACCGGAGCACCCGGAGGAAACCCACGCACACACGGGGAGAACGTGCAGACTCCGCACAGACAGTCACCCGAGGCCGGGATCGAACCCGGATCCCTGGAGCTGTGAGGCAGCAGTGCTAACCACTGTGCCACCGTGCGATTGAGAACCCCAACCATCCTCACCTTTCGAATCGCTCCTCATTTCTGAAGTCCCTCATCCCTGGTCACAGTCTGTAAATCTCCTCTGGACTCTTTCCAAGGCCTTGTACATCATTCCTGAAGTGTGGTGACCAGAATTGTCCACAATATTCCAGCTCCGATCTAATCAGTAATTTATGCTCATCTAGCAGGAACTCTTGGGTTTTTTATATTCCATTCCTTTATTTATAAACTCAAGTAACTCCTTACCTTTTTTAAAATCACCGAATCAGTTTCTCCTGCCACCTTTAGGGATTGTATATTTTTAGACACTAGGGTTTCTCTGATCATCCAGACTTTACAGAATTACCCCATTTACACTTCACTGTCTTCCCATAAAAAACCTCCTCAAGTGAAAACACTTCATTACCCTTGGCCTTGAGCTCCACCCACAACCTGCCTGTTTCATGTCACCTTGAAACCTCTGTCAACCCTCACCTCGATCAGCATTCTGCCAAGTTTCACATCATCCAGAAACGTTATAATCCTACCACCTCCACCCAGGTTAAATATTGAGTGAGGGTTGTCGTGTTGGGTGTTCCGCTATACAAACGAACCAACACGGTTGTATATGGTACAACTCTGTTTTATTTTTCTTGATAACAACAACTGTTAACTTCTGGCTGTGGTTCGTACTTCACCAGCTAACCTGTGGACCCAGCCCTAGCACTATCTTAGTGAGGCACTCAGCACATGGTGTATGTCTGAGTGGCACGCTGTGAGCTCTGTGCTCTGAGCTGTCTCCTGCTGGAATCAGCAGGTGTTCCCTGTTTTATAGTGCGTGTGCTCTCACTGGTGATTGGCTGTGATGTTGCGTGTGTGTTGATTGGTCCGTTGATCTGTCCATCAGTGTGTATGTGTGTTTGCACCATGATGTTTATCTGAATATCATGACAAGGGTATTATAAGTTTGGAGATAATACAATAGAGAGAAGCAATGTATGTTGTAGTGTTAACACGAGTTAAGATGGGCTGAATGGCTTTTCTCCTCAGTAATTGTCTTGTGATTTTATAACATTTAAAATCGCCGTTGAAGTTTTGCTGAGGCAGTCTGCCGGTTGTGGCTTTACATAGAGGCACTGTGTCCCCCCTCCTACCTGGGCCTTTGTGACGACGGACTAGAGTGACTCCTCCAGCTCCCTCTCATATCGTTTAATAGAAATATGATATTTAAACCCAGGATTCTGTGTGAAAGCTGTGCACATTACTGCATGATGAAAGTGGAGGACAAACACATTGCAATCCTCGAGTCACCTCGTGCCTGATGAATAAATGAAACACTCAGTGCTGTTGCTGTCAGATGAGGTATCACTGACATGGAGCACAGAGAAACACTTACACAAGATGTTTCCCACAACTGAATCTTTATTAATGTTTAAAACACTATATAAACACTGAACCGCTCTTTATTCTACTGGCTAACTTGCTGATTACTTGTTACAATGAACCACAAGACTCAGATATTACCCATCACAAGGCGAGGTGACTAATCTCCCTTCTCAGGTTGGACCGGTCTTCTCCTGTCGGGGTTACGGACTCCGGATGGTCCCACAGGTCTCGACCCTGAGGCTGTTAACTTCTCCCTCTTAGACGGTTTCCTTCAGCACCGATAAAGTTCCCTTGCCACATTAACGGACGGCCAGTTACCCGTTTTCCTCAATGTTAGCTTGCAAAACCAGCTCCCACCTGCTGTCCTTATTTTATTTATCTGACTTCCCTGGAGTACATCCTGTCACACTTGCTCACGAACCGGGCCGTAACACAGGACTTGTGTTCTGTAAGGCTGGCTACATTTCCCATCAGGCTTTGCGGAGGTTCAGCTGTTGGCCAAATGGCTCCAATGCCAAACAAGAAAATTAATGGTGAAGGCTTTGGGCACTCGCCCTGTTCTGTAGACAGGAACAGTGATGGGCGTTGTGGGTTTGGAAGGTGCTGTTGAAGGAACCTTGGCGAGTTCCTGTGGTGAATCCTGTAGATGGCACACACGGCTGCCGCCGTGCGTTGGTGCTGGAGGGAGTGAATGATCAGACAATGTCAGTGTCCTTTGTTAATGTGATGAACGGTTATTGTAACACTGTACCCTTGACATCATGTAAGGTGATGTCCCCTTTAAGACTGGGCTTGGAACTCTGGGGAACTCCGCCTCCGGCTCCGCTCATCTGGGAGCCATATATAAGGGGCTGCCTCCTGGGCGGCGTAGCTGTTAGCACCCGTCTCAGCACCAGTCTAGTTCTTAGTTTATTAAAGCCTACTTTACAGTTTACACTCTGAGCGTCGTTATTGAGGGTACCACAGTTAAATTAAGAACTAATTTACTTTTTCCACTGCTATAGGATCTCGTTGTGATAAGTGCGCACCAGGTTACTATGGTAACCCCCAGGTAGCAGGAGGGAAGTGTTGGCCCTGTAGGTGCAACAACAACATCGACGTGACTGATCCCGGATCCTGTCACCCACACACGGGACAGTGTTTGAAGTGTCTCTACAACACTGATGGAGATCACTGCGAAGCCTGCAAAGCCGGTTACTATGGCAACCCTCTCCTGCGGGACTGTAGGCGTGAGTATGGGGCATGCTGTGTATATTGTACTGTATATTCTATGTTCAATGTGAGAGGGGGCACAAAATTTGGTGTTTACTTCCTTTAGGGTCAAACTTTCCAGGTGCCCACTGACCGATGGTTGGTGTTGAACCTGAGCGGGTGGACAAGAGGGTTCAGGGCAGCGGGGGAGTGGAGGTGAAAGTGCAGCCAACAGAGGGTGTGAAGACCAAGGTCAAGGAGGGGTGAAGGAAGATTTAAGGTTTTATTTTTCACACTGGATTATTAGAACGGAGAATGTTTTGAAGAATGGTAGAAAGCTGCGGATTTCTGAACCTCTCACAGCTTCAGAATGTCGAAGAGGAGCTCGCAGCCGAGGACGTGTTTTTGAAATTTAGTCACTTTCAGGATGCACGAACTCAGCACCAATTTGCACAAAGCAAAATCCCACAAACAGTAATGTGATAATCACCAAGTAATCTGGGGCGTCATTCTCCGACCCCCCGCCGGGTTGGAGAATCGCCGGGGGTTGGCGTGAATCCCACCCCCGCCGGTTGCCGAAGTCTCCGGCACCGGATATTCGGCGGGGGCGGGAATCGGGCCGCACCGGTTGGCGGGCCCCCCCGCTCGATTCTCCGGCCCGGATGGGCCGAAGTCCCGCCGATAAATTGCCTGTCCCGCCGGCGTGGATTAAACCACCTATTTACCGGCGGGACAAGGCGGCGCGGGCGGGCTCCGGGGTCCTGGGGGGGGGCGCGGGGCGATCTGGCCCCGGGGGGTGCCCCCACGGTGGCCTGGCCCGCGATCGGGGCCCACCGATCCGCGGGCGAGCCTGTGCCGTGGGGGCACTCTTTCCCTTCCGCCTCCGCCACGGTCTTCACCATGGCGGAGGCGGAAGAGACTCCCTCCACTGCGCATGCGTGGGAAACGGACAGCGGCCGCTGACGCTCCCGCGCATGCGCCGCCCCGACATGTCATTTCCGCGCCAGCTGGCGGGGCAACAAAGGCCGTTTCCGCCAGCTGGCGGGGCGGAAATTCCTCCGGCGTCGGCCTAGCCCCTCAATGTTGGGGCTCAGCCCCCAAAGATGCGGAGCATTCCGCACCTTTGGGGCGGCGCGATGCCCGTCTGATTGGCGCCGTTTTGGTCGCCAGTCGGCGGACATCGCGCCGTTTCGGGAGAATTTCGCCCCTGATTTTTGGCATTGGTTGATGGATGAATATGGACCACGACACGTGCAATAAATCCCCTGATTTAGCTGAATGAAGTTTGGATCTTTTACATCATGCTGAGTGGCAGGCAGCACACAATTTCTGTTCCAATAGAAAGATGGCACCTCTGACAGTGCAGCACTCCCTCAGTACTGACACTCTGACAGTGCAGCACTCCCTCAGTACTGACCCTCTGACAGTGCGGCACTCCCTCAGTACTGACCATCTGACAGTGCAGCACTCCCTCAGTACTGACCCTCTGACAGTGCAGCACTCCCTCAGTACTGACCATCTGACAGTGCAGCACTCCCTCAGTACTGACCCTCTGACAGTGCAGCACTCCCTCAGTACTGACCATCTGACAGTGCAGCACTCCCTCAGTACTGACCCTCTGACAGTGCAGCACTCCCTCAGTACTGACCATCTGACAGTGCAGCACTCCCTCAGTACTGTCCCTCTGACAGCGCAGCACTCCCTCAGTACTGACCATCTGACAGTGCAGCACTCCCTCAGTACTGACCCTTTGACAGTGCGGCACTCCCTCAGTACTGTCCCTCTGACAGTGCAGCACTCCCTCAGTACTGACCATCTGACAGTGCAGCACTCCCTCAGTACTGACCCTCTGACAGTGCAGCACTCCCTCAGTACTGACCCTCTGACAGTGCAGCACTCCCTCAGTACTGTCCCTCTGACAGCGCAGCACTCCCTCAGTACTGACCCTCTGACAGTGCAGCACTCCCTCAGTACTGACCCTCTGACAGTGCAGCACTCCCTCAGTACTGACCCTCTTACAGTGCGGCACTCCCTCAGTACTGACCCTCTGACAGTGCAGCACTCCCTCAGTACTGACCCTCTGACAGTGCGGCACTCCCTCGGTACTGACCCTCTGACAGTGCAGCGCTCCCTCAGTACTGACCCTCTGACAGTGCGGCACTCCCTCAGTACTGACCCTCTGACAGTGCGGCACTCCCTCAGTACTGACCCTCTGACAGTGCAGCGCTCCCTCAGTACTGACCCTCTGACAGTGCGGCACTCCCTCAGTACTGACCCTCTGACAGTGCAGCACTCACTCAGTACTGACCCTCTGACAGTGCAGCACTCCCTCAGTACTGACCCTCTGACAGTGCAGCATTCCCTCATACTGACCCTCTGACAGTGCAACACTCCCTCAGTACTGACCCTCTGACAGTGCAGCACTCACTCAGTACTGACCCTCTGACAGTGCAGCATTCCCTCAGTACTGACCCTCTGACAGTGCAGCATTCCCTCATACTGACCCTCTGACAGTGCGGCACTCCCTCAGTACTGACCCTCTGACAGTGCAGCACTCCCTCAGTACTGACCCTCTGACAGTGCGGCACTCCCTCAGTACTGACCCTCTGACAGTGCGGCACTCCCTCAGTAGTGACCCTCTGACAGTGCAGCGCTCCCTCAGTACTGACCCTCTGACAGTGCGGCACTCCCTCAGTACTGACCCTCTGACAGTGCAGCACTCACTCAGTACTGACCCTCTGACAGTGCAGCACTCCCTCAGTACTGACCCTCTGACAGTGCAGCATTCCCTCATACTGACCCTCTGACAGTGCAACACTCCCTCAGTACTGACCCTCTGACAGTGCAGCGCTCCCTCAGTACTGACCCTCTGACAGTGCGGCACTCCCTCAGTACTGACCCTCTGACAGTGCAGCACTCACTCAGTACTGACCCTCTGACACTGCAGCACTCACTCAGTACTGACCCTCTCACAGTGCGGCACTCCCTCAGTACTGACCCTCTGACAGTGCGGAACTCCCTCAGAACTGACCCTCAGACAGTGCAGCACTCCATCAGTACTGACCCTCTGACAGTGAGGCTCTCCCTCAGTACTGACCCTCTGACAGTGCAGCACTCCCTCAGTACTGACCCTCTGACAGTGCGGCTCTCCCTCAGTACTGACCCTCTGACAGTGCGGCACTCCCTCAGTACTGACTCTCTGACAGTGCGGCACTCCCTCAGTACTAACCCTCTGACAGTGCGGCACTCCCTCAGTACTGACTCTCTGACAGTGCGGCACTCCCTCAGTACTGACCCTTTGACAGTGCGGCACTCCCTCAGTACTGACCCTTTGACAGTGCGGCACTCCCTCAGTACTGATCCTCTGACAGTGCGGCACTACCTCAGTACTGACCCTCTGACAGTGCGGCACTCCCTCAGTACTGACCCTCTGACAGTGCGGCACTCCCTCAGTACTGACCCTTTGACAGTGCGGCACTCCCTCAGTACTGACCCTTTGACAGTGCGGCACTCCCTCAGTACTGACCCTCTGACAGTGCGGCACTCCCTCAGTACTGACCCTCTGACAGTGCGGCGCTCCCTCAGTACTGACCCTCCGACAGTGCAGCACTCACTCAGTACTGACCCTCTGACAGTGCGGCACTCCCTCAGTACTGACCCTTTGACAGTGCAGCACTCCCTCAGCATTGACCCTCTGACAGTGCAGCGCTCCCTCAGTACTGACCCTCTGACAGTGCGGCACTCCCTCAGTACTGACCCTTTGACAGTGCAGCATTCCCTCAGCATTGACCCTCTGACAGTGCGGCACTCTCTCAGTACTGACCCTCTGACAGTGCAGCGCTCCCTCAGTACTGACCCTCTGACAGTGCGGCACTCCCTCAGTACTGACCCTCTGACAGTGCGGCACTCCCTCAGTACTGCCCTCTGACAGTGCAGCACAGCATTCCCTCAGTACTGACCCTCTGACAGTGCAGCACTCACTCAGTGCTGACCCTCTGACACTGCAGCACTCACTCAGTACTGACCCTCTGACAGTGCAGCATTCCCTCATACTGACCCTCTGACAGTGCAACACTCCCTCAGTACTGACCCTCTGACAGTGCGGCTCTCCCTCAGTACTGACCCTCTGACAGTGCGGCACTCCCTCAGTACTGACCCTCTGACAGTGCGGCACTCCCTCAGTACTGACCCTCTGACAGTGGAGCACTCCATCAGTACTGACCCTCTGACAGTGAGGCTCTCCCTCAGTACTGACCCTCTGACAGTGCAGCACCCCCTCAGTACTGACCCTCTGACAGTGGAGCACTCCATCAGTACTGACCCTCTGACAGTGCGGCACTCCCTCAGTACTGACCCTCTGACAGTGCGGCACTCCCTCAGTACTGACCCTCTGACAGTGCAGCACTCCCTCAGTACTCACCCTTTGACAGTGCAGCACTCCCTCAGTATTGATCCTCTGAAGTTGCAGCACTCCGTCAGTACTGACCCTCTGACAGTGCGGCACTCCCTCAGTACTGACCCTCTGACAGTGCGGCACTTTCTCAGTACTGACCCTGTGACAGTGCGGCCCTCCCTCAGTACTGACCCTCTGACAGTGCGGCCCTCCCTCAGTACTGACCCTCTGACAGTGCGGCACTCCCTCAGTACTGACCCTCTGACAGTGCGGCCCTCCCTCAGTACTGACCCTTTGACAGTGCGGCACTCCCTCAGTACTGACCCTCTGACAGTGCGGCACTCCCTCAGTACTGACCCTCTGACAGTGCGGCACTCCCTCAGTACTCACCCTCTGGCAGTGCAGCACTCCCTCAGTACTGACTCTGACAGTGCAGCACTCCCTCAGTACTGACCCTCTGGCAGTGCAGCACTCCCTCAGTACTGACCCACTGACAGTTCAGCACTCCCTCAGTACTGACCCTTTGACAGTGCGGCACTCCCTCAGCATTGACCCTGTGACAGTGCGGCACTCCCTCAGTACTGACCCTCTGACAGTGCAGCGCTCCCTCAGTACTGACCCTCTGACAATGCGGCACTCCCTCAGTACTGCCCTCTGACAGTGCAGCGCAGCATTCCCTCAGTACTGACCCTCTGACAGTGCAGCACTCCCTCAGTACTGACCCTCTGACAGTGCGGCTCTCCCTCAGTACTGACCCTCTGACAGTGCGGGACTCCCTCAGTACTGACCCTCTGACAGTGCAGCACTCCCTCAGTCCTGACCCTCTGACAGTGCAGCACTCCCTCAGTACTGACCCTCTGACAGTGCAGCCCTCCCTCAGTACTGACCCTCTGACAGTGCGGCACTCGCTCAGTACTGACCCTCTGACAGTGCAGCACTCGCTCAGTACTGACCCTCTGATAGTGCGGCACTCCCTCAGTACTGACCCTCTGACAGTGCAGCACTCCCTCGGTATTGACCCTCTGACAGTGTAGCACTCCCTCAGTACTGACCCTCTGACAGTGTGGCACTCCCTCAGTACTGACCCTCTGACAGTGCAGCACTCCCTCAGTACTGACCCTCTGACAGTTCAGCACTCCCTCAGTACTCACCATCTGACAGTGCAGCGCTCCCTCAGCACTGACCCTCTGACAGTGCAGCACTCCCTCAGTACTGACTCTGACAGTGCAGCACTCCCTCAGTACTGACCCTCTGGCAGTGCAGCACCCACTCAGTACTGACCCACTGACAGTTCAGCACTCCCTCTGTACTGACCCTCTGACAGTGCAGCGCTCCCTCAGTACTGACCGTCTGACAGTGCAGCGCTCCCTCAGTACTGACCCTCTGACAGTGCGGCACTCCCTCAGTACTGACCCTCTGACAGTGCGGCTCTCCCTCAGCACTGACCTTCTGACAGTACAGCGCTCCCTCAGTACTGACCCTCTGACAGTGCCGCACTCCCTCAGTACTGACCCTCTGACAGTGCAGCATTCCCTCAGTACTGACCCTCTGACAGTGCAGCACTCCCTCAGTACTGACCCTCTGGCAGTGCAGCACTCCCTCAGTACTGACCCTATGACAGTTCAGCACTCCCTCAGTACTCACCCTCTGGCAGTGCAGCACCCCCTCAGAACTGACCCTCTGACAGTGCGGCACTCCCTCAGTACTGACCCTCTGACAGTGCAGCACTCCCTCAGTACTGACCCTCTGACAGTGCAGCACTCCCTCAGTACTGACTCTGACAGTGCAGCACTCCCTCAGTACTGACCCTCTGACAGTGCAGCATTCCCTCAGTACTGACCCTCTGACAGTTCAGCACTCCCTCAGTACTCACCCTCTGACAGTGCAGCGCTCCCTCAGCACTGACCCTCTGACAGTGCAGCGCTCCCTCAGTACTGACCCTCTGACAGTGCGACACTCCCTCAGTACTGACCCTTTGACAGTGCAGCACTCCCTCAGCATTGACCCTCTGACAGTGCGACACTACCTCAGTACTGACCCTCTGACAGTGCAGCGCTCCCTCAGTACTGACCCTCTGACAGTGCGGCTCTCTTTCAGTACTGACCCTATGACAGTGCAGCACTCGCTCAGTACTGACCCTCTGACAGTGCGGCCCTCCCTCTGTACTGACCCACTGACAGTGCAGCACTCCCTCAGTACTGACCCTCTGACAGTGCGGCCCTCCCTCTGTACTGACCCACTGACAGTGCAGCACTCCCTCAGTACTGACCCTCTGACAGTGCAGCACTCCCTCAGTACTGACTCTGACAGTGCAGCACTCCCTCAGTACTCACCCTCTGACAGTGCAGCACTCCCTCAGTACTCACCCTCTGACAGTGCAGCACTCCCTCAGCACTGACCCTCTGACAGTGCGGCACTCCCTCAGCACTGACCCTCTGACAGTGCGGCACTCCCTCAGCATTGACTCTCTGACAGTGCGGCACTCGCTCAGTACTGACCCTCTGACAGTGCAGCATTCCCTCAGTACTGACCCTCTGACAGTGCAGCACTCCCTCAGTACTGACCCTCTGGCAGTGCAGCACTCCCTCAGTACTGACCCTCTGACAGTGCGGCACTCCCTCAGTACTGACCCTCTGACAGTGCGGCACTCCCTCAGTACTGACCCTCTGACACTGCAGCACTCCCTCAGTACTGACCCTCTGACAGTGCGGCACTCACTCAGTACTGACCCTCTGACAGTGCAGCATTCCCTCAGTACTGACCCTCTGACAGTGCGGCACTCACTCAGTACTGACCCTCTGACATTGCAGCACTCCCTCAGCACTGACCCTCTGACAGTGCAACACTCCCTCAGTACTGACCCTCTGACAGTGCGGCTCTCCCTCAGTACTGACCCTCTGACAGTGCGGCACTCCCTCAGTACTGACCCTCTGACAGTGCGGCACTCCCTCAGTACTGACCCTCTGACAGTGGAGCACTCCATCAGTACTGACCCTCTGACAGTGAGGCTCTCCCTCAGTACTGACCCTCTGACAGTGCAGCACCCCCTCAGTACTGACCCTCTGACAGTGGAGCACTCCATCAGTACTGACCCTCTGACAGTGCGGCACTCCCTCAGTACTGACCCTCTGACAGTGCGGCACTCCCTCAGTACTGACCCTCTGACAGTGCAGCACTCCCTCAGTACTCACCCTTTGACAGTGCAGCACTCCCTCAGTATTGATCCTCTGAAGTTGCAGCACTCCGTCAGTACTGACCCTCTGACAGTGCGGCACTCCCTCAGTACTGACCCTCTGACAGTGTGGCACTTTCTCAGTACTGACCCTGTGACAGTGCGGCCCTCCCTCAGTACTGACCCTCTGACAGTGCGGCCCTCCCTCAGTACTGACCCTCTGACAGTGCGGCACTCCCTCAGTACTGACCCTCTGACAGTGCGGCCCTCCCTCAGTACTGACCCTTTGACAGTGCGGCACTCCCTCAGTACTGACCCTCTGACAGTGCGGCACTCCCTCAGTACTGACCCTCTGACAGTGCGGCACTCCCTCAGTACTCACCCTCTGGCAGTGCAGCACTCCCTCAGTACTGACTCTGACAGTGCAGCACTCCCTCAGTACTGACCCTCTGGCAGTGCAGCACTCCCTCAGTACTGACCCACTGACAGTTCAGCACTCCCTCAGTACTGACCCTTTGACAGTGCGGCACTCCCTCAGCATTGACCCTGTGACAGTGCGGCACTCCCTCAGTACTGACCCTCTGACAGTGCAGCGCTCCCTCAGTACTGACCCTCTGACAATTCGGCACTCCCTCAGTACTGCCCTCTGACAGTGCAGCGCAGCATTCCCTCAGTACTGACCCTCTGACAGTGCAGCACTCCCTCAGTACTGACCCTCTGACAGTGCGGCTCTCCCTCAGTACTGACCCTCTGACAGTGCGGGACTCCCTCAGTACTGACCCTCTGACAGTGCAGCACTCCCTCAGTCCTGACCCTCTGACAGTGCAGCACTCCCTCAGTACTGACCCTCTGACAGTGCAGCCCTCCCTCAGTACTGACCCTCTGACAGTGCGGCACTCGCTCAGTACTGACCCTCTGACAGTGCAGCACTCGCTCAGTACTGACCCTCTGATAGTGCGGCACTCCCTCAGTACTGACCCTCTGACAGTGCAGCACTCCCTCGGTATTGACCCTCTGACAGTGTAGCACTCCCTCAGTACTGACCCTCTGACAGTGTGGCACTCCCTCAGTACTGACCCTCTGACAGTGCAGCACTCCCTCAGTACTGACCCTCTGACAGTTCAGCACTCCCTCAGTACTCACCATCTGACAGTGCAGCGCTCCCTCAGCACTGACCCTCTGACAGTGCAGCACTCCCTCAGTACTGACTCTGACAGTGCAGCACTCCCTCAGTACTGACCCTCTGGCAGTGCAGCACCCACTCAGTACTGACCCACTGACAGTTCAGCACTCCCTCTGTACTGACCCTCTGACAGTGCAGCGCTCCCTCAGTACTGACCGTCTGACAGTGCAGCGCTCCCTCAGTACTGACCCTCTGACAGTGCGGCACTCCCTCAGTACTGACCCTCTGACAGTGCGGCTCTCCCTCAGCACTGACCTTCTGACAGTACAGCGCTCCCTCAGTACTGACCCTCTGACAGTGCCGCACTCCCTCAGTACTGACCCTCTGACAGTGCAGCATTCCCTCAGTACTGACCCTCTGACAGTGCAGCACTCCCTCAGTACTGACCCTCTGGCAGTGCAGCACTCCCTCAGTACTGACCCTATGACAGTTCAGCACTCCCTCAGTACTCACCCTCTGGCAGTGCAGCACCCCCTCAGAACTGACCCTCTGACAGTGCGGCACTCCCTCAGTACTGACCCTCTGACAGTGCAGCACTCCCTCAGTACTGACCCTCTGACAGTGCAGCACTCCCTCAGTACTGACTCTGACAGTGCAGCACTCCCTCAGTACTGACCCTCTGACAGTGCAGCATTCCCTCAGTACTGACCCTCTGACAGTTCAGCACTCCCTCAGTACTCACCCTCTGACAGTGCAGCGCTCCCTCAGCACTGACCCTCTGACAGTGCAGCGCTCCCTCAGTACTGACCCTCTGACAGTGCGACACTCCCTCAGTACTGACCCTTTGACAGTGCAGCACTCCCTCAGCATTGACCCTCTGACAGTGCGACACTACCTCAGTACTGACCCTCTGACAGTGCAGCGCTCCCTCAGTACTGACCCTCTGACAGTGCGGCTCTCTTTCAGTACTGACCCTATGACAGTGCAGCACTCGCTCAGTACTGACCCTCTGACAGTGCCGCACTCCCTCAGTACTGACCCTCTGACAGTGCGGCCCTCCCTCTGTACTGACCCACTGACAGTGCAGCACTCCCTCAGTACTGACCCTCTGACAGTGCAGCACTCCCTCAGTACTGACTCTGACAGTGCAGCACTCCCTCAGTACTGACCGTCTGACAGTTCAGCACTCCCTCAGTACTCACCCTCTGACAGTGCAGCGCTCCCTCAGCACTGACCCTCTGACAGTGCGACACTCCCTCAGTACTGACCCTTTGACAGTGCAGCACTCCCTCAGCATTGACTCTCTGACAGTGCGGCACTCGCTCAGTACTGACCCTCTGACAGTGCAGCATTCCCTCAGTACTGACCCTCTGACAGTGCAGCACTCCCTCAGTACTGACCCTCTGGCAGTGCAGCACTCCCTCAGTACTGACCCTATGACAGTGCGACACTCCCTCAGTACTGACCCTTTGACAGTGCAGCACTCCCTCAGCATTGACTCTCTGACAGTGCGGCACTCGCTCAGTACTGACCCTCTGACAGTGCAGCATTCCCTCAGTACTGACCCTCTGACAGTGCAGCACTCCCTCAGTACTGACCCTCTGGCAGTGCAGCACTCCCTCAGTACTGACCCTATGACAGTGCGACACTCCCTCAGTACTGACCCTCTGACAGTGCGGCACTCCCTCAGAACTGACCCTCTGACAGTGCGGCACTCCCTCAGTACTGACCCTCTGACAGTGCAGCACTCCCTCAGTACTGACCCTCTGACAGTGCAGCACTCCCTCAGTACTGACTCTGACAGTGCAGCACTCCCTCAGTTCTGACCCTCTGACAGTGCAGCACTCCCTCAGTACTGACCCTCTGACAGTTCGGCACTCCCTCAGTACTCACCCTCTGACAGTGCAGCGCTCCCTCAGTACTGACCCTTTGACAGTGCAGCACTCCCTCAGCATTGACCCTCTGACAGTGCAGCATTCCCTCAGTACTGACCCACTGACAGTGCGGCACTCCCTCAGTACTGACCCTTTGACAGTGCAGCATTCCCTCAGCATTGACCCTCTCACAGTGCGGCACTCCCTCAGTACTGACCCTCTGACAGTGCAGCGCTCCCTCAGTACTGACCCTCTGACAGTGCGGCACTCCCTCAGTACTGACCCTTTGACAGTGCAGCATTCCCTCAGCATTGACCCTCTCACAGTGCGGCACTCCCTCAGTACTGACCCTCTGACAGTGCAGCGCTCCCTCAGTACTGACCCTCTGACAGTGCGGCACTCCCTCAGTACTGACCCTCTGACAGTGCGGCACTCCCTCAGTACTGCCCTCTGACAGTGCAGCACAGCATTCCCTCAGTACTGACCCTCTGTCAGTGCAGCACTCCCTCAGTACTGACCCTCTGACAGTGCGGTTCTCACTCAGTACTGACCCTATGACAGTGCAGCACTCCCTCAGTACTGACCCTCTGACAGTGCGGCACTCCCTCAGTACTGACCCTCTGACAGTGCGGCACTTCCTCAGTACTGACCCTGTGACAGTGCGGCCCTCCCTCAGTACTGACCCTTTGACAGTGCGGCACTCCCTCAGTACTGACCCTCTGACAGTGAGGCACTCCCTCAGTACTGACCCTCTGACAGTGCGGCACTCCCTCAGTACTGACCCTCTGACAGTGCGGCACTTCCTCAGTACTGACCCTCTGACAGTGCGGCCCTCCCTCAGTACTGACCCTTTGACAGTGCGGCACTCCCTCAGTACTGACCCTCTGACAGTGCGGCACTCCCTCAGTACTGACCCTCTGACAGTGCGGCGCTCCCTCAGTACTGACCCTCTGACAGTGCGGCACTCCCTCAGTACTGACCCTCTGACAGTGCAGCACTCCCTTAGTACTGACCCTCTGACAGTGCGGCACTCCCTCAGTACTGACCCTCTGACAGTGCGGCACTCCCTCAGTACTGTCCACCTGACAGTGCAGCACTCCATCAGTACTGACCCTCTGACAGTGCAGCACTCCCTCAGTACTGACCCTCTGACAGTGCGGCACTCCCTCAGTACTCACCCTCTGGCAGTGCAGCACTCCCTCAGTACTGACCCTCTGACAGTGCGGCACTCCCTCAGTACTGACCCTCTGACAGTGCAGCACTCCCTCAGTACTGACCCTCTGACAGTGCAGCACTCCCTCAGTACTGACTCTGACAGTGCGGCACTCCCTCAGTACTGACCCTCTGACAGTGCGGCACTTCCTCAGTACTGACCCTCTGACAGTGCGGCCCTCCCTCAGTACTGACCCTCTGACAGTGCGGCCCTCCCTCAGTACTGACCCTCTGACAGTGCGGCACTCCCTCAGTACTGACCCTCTGACAGTGCGGCCCTCCCTCAGTACTGACCCTTTGACAGTGCGGCACTCCCTCAGTACTGACCCTCTGACAGTGCGGCACTCCCTCAGTACTGACCCTCTGACAGTGCGGCACTCCCTCAGTACTCACCCTCTGGCAGTGCAGCACTCCCTCAGTACTGACTCTGACAGTGCAGCACTCCCTCAGTACTGACCCTCTGGCAGTGCAGCACTCCCTCAGTACTGACCCACTGACAGTTCAGCACTCCCTCAGTACTGACCCTTTGACAGTGCGGCACTCCCTCAGCATTGACCCTGTGACAGTGCGGCACTCCCTCAGTACTGACCCTCTGACAGTGCAGCGCTCCCTCAGTACTGACCCTCTGACAATTCGGCACTCCCTCAGTACTGCCCTCTGACAGTGCAGCGCAGCATTCCCTCAGTACTGACCCTCTGACAGTGCAGCACTCCCTCAGTACTGACCCTCTGACAGTGCGGCTCTCCCTCAGTACTGACCCTCTGACAGTGCGGGACTCCCTCAGTACTGACCCTCTGACAGTGCAGCACTCCCTCAGTCCTGACCCTCTGACAGTGCAGCACTCCCTCAGTACTGACCCTCTGACAGTGCAGCCCTCCCTCAGTACTGACCCTCTGACAGTGCGGCACTCGCTCAGTACTGACCCTCTGACAGTGCAGCACTCGCTCAGTACTGACCCTCTGATAGTGCGGCACTCCCTCAGTACTGACCCTCTGACAGTGCAGCACTCCCTCGGTATTGACCCTCTGACAGTGTAGCACTCCCTCAGTACTGACCCTCTGACAGTGTGGCACTCCCTCAGTACTGACCCTCTGACAGTGCAGCACTCCCTCAGTACTGACCCTCTGACAGTTCAGCACTCCCTCAGTACTCACCATCTGACAGTGCAGCGCTCCCTCAGCACTGACCCTCTGACAGTGCAGCACTCCCTCAGTACTGACTCTGACAGTGCAGCACTCCCTCAGTACTGACCCTCTGGCAGTGCAGCACCCACTCAGTACTGACCCACTGACAGTTCAGCACTCCCTCTGTACTGACCCTCTGACAGTGCAGCGCTCCCTCAGTACTGACCGTCTGACAGTGCAGCGCTCCCTCAGTACTGACCCTCTGACAGTGCGGCACTCCCTCAGTACTGACCCTCTGACAGTGCGGCTCTCCCTCAGCACTGACCTTCTGACAGTACAGCGCTCCCTCAGTACTGACCCTCTGACAGTGCCGCACTCCCTCAGTACTGACCCTCTGACAGTGCAGCATTCCCTCAGTACTGACCCTCTGACAGTGCAGCACTCCCTCAGTACTGACCCTCTGGCAGTGCAGCACTCCCTCAGTACTGACCCTATGACAGTTCAGCACTCCCTCAGTACTCACCCTCTGGCAGTGCAGCACCCCCTCAGAACTGACCCTCTGACAGTGCGGCACTCCCTCAGTACTGACCCTCTGACAGTGCAGCACTCCCTCAGTACTGACCCTCTGACAGTGCAGCACTCCCTCAGTACTGACTCTGACAGTGCAGCACTCCCTCAGTACTGACCCTCTGACAGTGCAGCATTCCCTCAGTACTGACCCTCTGACAGTTCAGCACTCCCTCAGTACTCACCCTCTGACAGTGCAGCGCTCCCTCAGCACTGACCCTCTGACAGTGCAGCGCTCCCTCAGTACTGACCCTCTGACAGTGCGACACTCCCTCAGTACTGACCCTTTGACAGTGCAGCACTCCCTCAGCATTGACCCTCTGACAGTGCGACACTACCTCAGTACTGACCCTCTGACAGGGCAGCGCTCCCTCAGTACTGACCCTCTGACAGTGCGGCTCTCTTTCAGTACTGACCCTATGACAGTGCAGCACTCGCTCAGTACTGACCCTCTGACAGTGCCGCACTCCCTCAGTACTGACCCTCTGACAGTGCGGCCCTCCCTCTGTACTGACCCACTGACAGTGCAGCACTCCCTCAGTACTGACCCTCTGACAGTGCAGCACTCCCTCAGTACTGACTCTGACAGTGCAGCACTCCCTCAGTACTGACCGTCTGACAGTTCAGCACTCCCTCAGTACTCACCCTCTGACAGTGCAGCGCTCCCTCAGCACTGACCCTCTGACAGTGCGACACTCCCTCAGTACTGACCCTTTGACAGTGCAGCACTCCCTCAGCATTGACTCTCTGACAGTGCGGCACTCGCTCAGTACTGACCCTCTGACAGTGCAGCATTCCCTCAGTACTGACCCTCTGACAGTGCAGCACTCCCTCAGTACTGACCCTCTGGCAGTGCAGCACTCCCTCAGTACTGACCCTATGACAGTTCAGCACTCCCTCAGTACTCACCCTCTGACAGTGCAGCGCTCCCTCAGTACTGACCCTTTGACAGTGCAGCACTCCCTCAGCATTGACCCTCTGACAGTGCAGCGCTCCCTCAGTACTGACCCTCTGACAGTGCGGCACTCCCTCAGTACTGACCCTTTGACAGTGCAGCATTCCCTCAGCATTGACCCTCTCACAGTGCGGCACTCCCTCAGTACTGACCCTCTGACAGTGCAGCGCTCCCTCAGTACTGACCCTCTGACAGTGCGGCACTCCCTCAGTACTGACCCTCTGACAGTGCGGCACTCCCTCAGTACTGCCCTCTGACAGTGCAGCACAGCATTCCCTCAGTACTGACCCTCTGTCAGTGCAGCACTCCCTCAGTACTGACCCTCTGACAGTGCGGTTCTCACTCAGTACTGACCCTATGACAGTGCAGCACTCCCTCAGTACTGACCCTCTGACAGTGCGGCACTCCCTCAGTACTGACCCTCTGACAGTGCGGCACTTCCTCAGTACTGACCCTGTGACAGTGCGGCCCTCCCTCAGTACTGACCCTTTGACAGTGCGGCACTCCCTCAGTACTGACCCTCTGACAGTGAGGCACTCCCTCAGTACTGACCCTCTGACAGTGCGGCACTCCCTCAGTACTGACCCTCTGACAGTGCGGCACTTCCTCAGTACTGACCCTCTGACAGTGCGGCCCTCCCTCAGTACTGACCCTTTGACAGTGCGGCACTCCCTCAGTACTGACCCTCTGACAGTGCGGCACTCCCTCAGTACTGACCCTCTGACAGTGCGGCGCTCCCTCAGTACTGACCCTCTGACAGTGCGGCACTCCCTCAGTACTGACCCTCTGACAGTGCAGCACTCCCTTAGTACTGACCCTCTGACAGTGCGGCACTCCCTCAGTACTGACCCTCTGACAGTGCGGCACTCCCTCAGTACTGTCCACCTGACAGTGCAGCACTCCATCAGTACTGACCCTCTGACAGTGCAGCACTCCCTCAGTACTGACCCTCTGACAGTGCGGCACTCCCTCAGTACTGACCCTCTGACAGTGCGGCACTCCCTCAGTACTGACCCTCTGACAGTGCAGCACTCCCTCAGTACTGACCCTCTGACAGTGCAGCACTCCCTCAGTACTGACTCTGACAGTGCAGCACTCCCTCAGTACTGACCCTCTGACAGTGCAGCACTCCCTCAGTACTGACCCACTGACAGTTCAGCACTCCCTCAGTACTGACCCTCTGACAGTGCGGCACTTCTTCAGTACTGACCCTCTGACAGTGCGGCACTCCCTCAGTACTGACCCTCTGACAGTGCAGCGCTCCCTCAGTACTGACCCTCTGACAGTGCGGCACTCCCTCAGTACTGACCCTTTGACAGTGCGGCACTCCCTCAGCATTGACCCTCTGACAGTGCGGCACTCCCTCAGTACTGACCCTCTGACAGTGCAGCGCTCCCTCAGTACTGACCCTCTGACAGTGCGGCACACCCTCAGTACTGCCCTCTGACAGTGCAGCACAGCATTCCCTCAGTACTGACCCTCTGACAGTGCAGCACTCCCTCAGTACTGACCCTCTGACAGTGCGGCTCTCCCTCAGTACTGACCCTCTGACAGTGCGGGACTCCCTCAGTACTGACCCTCTGACAGTGCAGCACTCCCTCAGTCCTGACCCTCTGACAGTGCAGCACTCCCTCAGTACTGACCCTCTGACAGTGCAGCCCTCCCTCAGTACTGACCCTCTGACAGTGCGGCACTCGCTCAGTACTGACCCTCTGACAGTGTAGCACTCCCTCAGTACTGACCCTCTGACAGTGTGGCACTCCCTCAGTACTGACCCTCTGACAGTGCAGCACTCCCTCAGTACTGACTCTCTGACAGTTCAGCACTCCATCAGTACTCACCCTCTGACAGTGCAGCGCTCCCTCAGCACTGACCCTCTGACAGTGCAGCACTCCCTCAGTACTGACTCTGACAGTGCAGCACTCCCTCAGTACTGACCCTCTGGCAGTGCAGCACCCACTCAGTACTGACCCACTGACAGTTCAGCACTCCCTCAGTACTGACCCTCTGACAGTGCGGCGCTCCCTCAGTACTGACCCTCTGACAGTGCGGCACTCCCTCAGTACTGACCCTCTGACAGTGCGGCACTTCCTCAGTACTGACCCTGTGACAGTGCGGCCCTCCCTCAGTACTGACCCTCTGACAGTGCGGCGCTCCCTCAGCACTGACCCTCTGACAGTGCAGCACTCCCTCAGTACTGACTCTGACAGTGCAGCACTCCCTCAGCACTGACCCTCTGGCAGTGCAGCACTCCCTCAGTACTGACCCTCTGACAGTTCAGCACTCCCTCAGTTCTGACCCTCTGACAGTGCGGCTCTCCCTCAGTGCTGACCCTCTGACAGTGCGGCTCTCCCTCAGTACTGCCCCTCTGGCAGTGCAGCACTCCCTCAGCACTGACCCTCTGACAGTGCCGCACTCCCTCAGTACTCACCCTCTGGCAGTGCAGCACTCCCTCAGCACTGACCCTCTGACAGTGCAGCACTCCCTCAGCACTGACCCTCTGACAGTGCAGCACTCCCTCAGTACTGACCCTCTGACAGTGCAGCACTCCCTCCGTACTGACCCTCTGACAGTGCAGCACTCCCTCAGTACTGGCCCTCTGACAGTGCAGCACTCCCTCAGTACTGACCCTCTGACAGTTCAGCACTCCCTCTGTACTGACCCTCTGACAGTGCAGCGCTCCCTCAGTACTGACCCTCTGACAGTGCAACGCTCCCTCAGTACTGACCCTCTGACAGTGCGGCTCTCCCTCAGCACTGACCTTCTGACAGTGCAGCTCTCCCTCAGTACTGACCCTCTGACAGTGCAGCACTCCCTCAGTACTGACCCTCTGACAGTTCAGCACTCCCTCAGTTCTGACCCTCTGACAGTGCGGCTCTCCCTCAGTGCTGACCCTCTGACAGTGCGGCTCTCCCTCAGTACTGCCCCTCTGGCAGTGCAGCACTCCCTCAGCACTGACCCTCTGACAGTGCCGCACTCCCTCAGTACTCACCCTCTGGCAGTGCAGCACTCCCTCAGCACTGACCCTCTGACAGTGCAGCACTCCCTCAGCACTGACCCTCTGACAGTGCAGCACTCCCTCAGTACTGACCCTCTGACAGTGCAGCACTCCCTCCGTACTGACCCTCTGACAGTGCGGCACCCCCTCAGTACTGACCCTCTGACAGTGCGGCACACCCTCAGTACTGCCCTCTGACAGTGCAGCACAGCATTCCCTCAGTACTGACCCTCTGACAGTGCAGCACTCCCTCAGTACTGACCCTCTGACAGTGCGGCTCTCCCTCAGTACTGACCCTCTGACAGTGCGGGACTCCCTCAGTACTGACCCTCTGACAGTGCAGCACTCCCTCAGTCCTGACCCTCTGACAGTGCAGCACTCCCTCAGTACTGACCCTCTGACAGTGCAGCCCTCCCTCAGTACTGACCCTCTGACAGTGCGGCACTCGCTCAGTACTGACCCTCTGACAGTGTAGCACTCCCTCAGTACTGACCCTCTGACAGTGTGGCACTCCCTCAGTACTGACCCTCTGACAGTGCAGCACTCCCTCAGTACTGACTCTCTGACAGTTCAGCACTCCATCAGTACTCACCCTCTGACAGTGCAGCGCTCCCTCAGCACTGACCCTCTGACAGTGCAGCACTCCCTCAGTACTGACTCTGACAGTGCAGCACTCCCTCAGTACTGACCCTCTGGCAGTGCAGCACCCACTCAGTACTGACCCACTGACAGTTCAGCACTCCCTCAGTACTGACCCTCTGACAGTGCGGCGCTCCCTCAGTACTGACCCTCTGACAGTGCGGCACTCCCTCAGTACTGACCCTCTGACAGTGCGGCACTTCCTCAGTACTGACCCTGTGACAGTGCGGCCCTCCCTCAGTACTGACCCTCTGACAGTGCGGCGCTCCCTCAGCACTGACCCTCTGACAGTGCAGCACTCCCTCAGTACTGACTCTGACAGTGCAGCACTCCCTCAGCACTGACCCTCTGGCAGTGCAGCACTCCCTCAGTACTGACCCTCTGACAGTTCAGCACTCCCTCAGTTCTGACCCTCTGACAGTGCGGCTCTCCCTCAGTGCTGACCCTCTGACAGTGCGGCTCTCCCTCAGTACTGCCCCTCTGGCAGTGCAGCACTCCCTCAGCACTGACCCTCTGACAGTGCCGCACTCCCTCAGTACTCACCCTCTGGCAGTGCAGCACTCCCTCAGCACTGACCCTCTGACAGTGCAGCACTCCCTCAGCACTGACCCTCTGACAGTGCAGCACTCCCTCAGTACTGACCCTCTGACAGTGCAGCACTCCCTCCGTACTGACCCTCTGACAGTGCAGCACTCCCTCAGTACTGGCCCTCTGACAGTGCAGCACTCCCTCAGTACTGACCCTCTGACAGTTCAGCACTCCCTCTGTACTGACCCTCTGACAGTGCAGCGCTCCCTCAGTACTGACCCTCTGACAGTGCAACGCTCCCTCAGTACTGACCCTCTGACAGTGCGGCTCTCCCTCAGCACTGACCTTCTGACAGTGCAGCTCTCCCTCAGTACTGACCCTCTGACAGTGCAGCACTCCCTCAGTACTGACCCTCTGACAGTTCAGCACTCCCTCAGTTCTGACCCTCTGACAGTGCGGCTCTCCCTCAGTGCTGACCCTCTGACAGTGCGGCTCTCCCTCAGTACTGCCCCTCTGGCAGTGCAGCACTCCCTCAGCACTGACCCTCTGACAGTGCCGCACTCCCTCAGTACTCACCCTCTGGCAGTGCAGCACTCCCTCAGCACTGACCCTCTGACAGTGCAGCACTCCCTCAGCACTGACCCTCTGACAGTGCAGCACTCCCTCAGTACTGACCCTCTGACAGTGCAGCACTCCCTCCGTACTGACCCTCTGACAGTGCAGCACTCCCTCAGTACTGGCCCTCTGACAGTGCAGCACTCCCTCAGTACTGACCCTCTGACAGTTCAGCACTCCCTCTGTACTGACCCTCTGACAGTGCAGCGCTCCCTCAGTACTGACCCTCTGACAGTGCAGCGCTCCCTCAGTACTGACCCTCTGACAGTGCGGCTCTCCCTCAGCACTGACCTTCTGACAGTGCAGCTCTCCCTCAGTACTGACCCTCTGACAGTGCAGCGCTCCCTCAGTACTGACCCTCTGACAGTGCGGCTCTCCCTCAGCACTGACCTTCTGACAGTGCAGCTCTCCCTCAGTACTGACCCTCTGACAGTGCAGCACTCCCTCAGTACTGACCCTCTGACAGTGCAGCGCTCCCTCAGTACTGACCCTCTGACAGTGCAGCACTCCCTCCGTACTGACCCTCTGACAGTGCAGCGCTCCCTCAGTACTGACCCTCTGACAGTGCGGCACTCCCTCAGTACTGACCCTCTGACAGTGCGGCACTCCCTCAGTACTGACCCTCTGACAGTGCAGCAGTCTCTCAGTACTGATCCTCTGACAGTGCGGCACTCCCTCAGTACTGACCCTCTGACAGTGCAGCACTCCCTCAGTACTGACCCTCTGACAGTGCGGCACTCCCTCAGTACTGACCCTCTGACAGTGCGGCACTCCCTCAGTACTGACCCTCTGACAGTGCGGCTCTCCCTCAGCACTGAACTTCTGACAGTGCAGCACTCCCTCAGTACTGACCCTCTGACAGTGCTGCACTCCCTCAGTACTGACCCTCTGACAGTGCGGCACTCCCTCAGTACTGACCCTCTGACAGTGCGGCACTCCCTCAGTACTGACCCTCTGACAGTGCGGCACTCCCTCAGTACTGACCCTCTGACAGTGCGGCACTCCCTCAGTACTGCACACCAGTGTAGGCCAACCTTTTGAGGTCACGTCACTGGAATGAGCCATCATTCCTCTATTCCGGATTCAGAGGAGATGGGGTTACCCACTGAGACACAGCTGCCTCCTTCCGCACAAGCAGATAGTGAGGGGCAGAGATTGTAACGTCATTCACAATAAATGGGATGAGTCGTGGAAAGGGAAGGAATGGAGATGGATGGCAGGATATGGGGTTTGGGTAGATCGCTGTAATTGAACGAGCAGTGTCACAGGCTCGATGGGCTGAATGGTCTGATTCTGTGCTGTGAATTGTCTGTAATTTACAGCCTGGCTGATCAGCACGAACTGATAGGAAGTGTGGATGTTGCATTGGAGCCGACTTGGCTGTGAATGTCCCCACGGGCTCCACCAGTTCCTGTCACTATCTGCACGTTTGAAAAGGCAGAGAGCCAGTGGGATTGACACTTTATTCAGTCTATTTCGGGCTGGGATGGAATCACTTTTGGCCTTTTGGGTAATCAAGAGATAAGGAGAGCGGGCGGGAGAATGGGGCAGAGGCAAAGGTCAGCGGTGCGGAGCGGCGGGGGAGCGGGGCTAATGATCTTCTCTTGCCCCTGTTGTGTTCTCTGTATTGTTCTTCAGGATGGAGAAGGTTGCAGTGTTGACAAAGAACAGCAAGCAGTGTTCAAGAAACAAAGCTAATTTATTACACTACACGTAATTAGATTCAAACATTTGCTAAGGAATTAGATAAGTAAACAATACACTCCACTTCTACAATACGAAACGATGCTACCAGCTACAAGCTCTCACATCTACTCAGTCTGCTCCCTCCCACTCTCTCCCCGAAGCCAAGGAGGCATGTGATATTTATATGGTTGCTCTATAGCACCATCTAGAGACTAGAGAACTAACATTACATTCACCCTTTTTGTTCCTTACAATAGCCACATATTGTGACAGCTCCTATTTCCTATGTCCCAAGTGGAAGTGGACAGCAGTGAGGAACCTGTGACATTGGGCGACCAAGTGAGGAATCTGCGAATAAAAGTGAAATTCGGGTCGGGATTGTCTGGTGTGTCGCAGTGAATGGGAGCTTTGCTGAGTGCCACCTTCTCCATTCTCGCTGAGAGGGGCTGACTCGCAACAGAGAATCCCAGCCTCGAGCTGTTGCTGATTGTCAGGCGGGTATGTGGGGAGCTGAAGTAGGACAGGCTGATATTTATTTATTGTTATTTCAGGCTGCACGTGTAACAGCCAGGGTACGCTGGAGTCCCAGTGTAGCTCCAGAGAGAGCTGCCAGTGTGAGCGGGTTAGTGGGCAATGCACCTGCAGAGAGAATGTCATCGGGAAGAACTGCGATCAATGTGGCCTCGGTTACTGGAACTTCGGCAGTCTGGAAGGCTGTGAGCCCTGTCGGTGTAATCCGGAACATTCTCATACTCAGCTCTGCAACATGGTAAATATTCCCGATCACCTCTTTCCTCATCAAAGATTTGGGGGGAAATTGGGGGGGCATGTTTTTCACGGGCCTCGAGAGGGGGCAGAGCCTAAACAAGCGGCAGGCCAGACCCTCCGAGATCAGGGTGTCGAGGAATACACAAGATTGAATCAGGGTAAAATGGGAGCTAATGGCAGGTACATGGGGCTCAAAACTGTGGCTGCCCTGGAAGAGCTGGAAAGTGCAGCGCGGTACATAAAAAATAGAAGAGGGGGCATAAAAAACACTGGCGGGTAAAATAAAGGAAAATCCCGGGTGTTTTATAAATATACTCCGGGCAAGTGGGAAACCAGGGAAAGAGTGTGGGGACCAAAGTGACAAGATGGTGGTGTGGTTTTATATGAAGTTTTACATCTGTGTTCACTACGGAGAAGGAGAAAGGTATTGAAAGGTGTAGAAATCAGGATGGGGACTGTGATATAATCAAACAGATTAGCATTGAGAGGGATGAGGTGTGAGCAGTTTTCGTGGGGTTACAAGATAAGTGTCCTCGGCCGCCACGTGAGACAAGGGAGGAGATTGCAGAGGCTCTGACGCTAATTTTCAAATCCTCTCTGGTGTAGAAGAGGTGCCAGAGAGCAGGACAGCTGGTGTGGTACCAGGGGTGGCACAGTGGCCAGTACTGTTTCTGCACAGCGCCAGGGACCCAGGTTTAATTCCCGGCTTGGGTCACTGTCTGTTCTCCCCGTGTCTGCGTGGGTTTCCTCCGGGTGCTCCGGTTTCCCCCCACAGTCCAAAGATGTGCAGGTTAGGTGGATTGGCCATGATAAATTTCCCCCTAGGTGTGCAAAAAAGTGCAGGTTAGGTGGTGGGGGGTTACAGCGATAGGGAGGGGGAGGGGGCCTAGGTAGGGGGCTCTTTCAGAGAGTCAGTGCAGACTCAATGGGCTGAATGGCCTCCTTCTGCACCGTAGGAATTCTGATTCTATGGTTCATTATTAAGAAGGGAAGTTGGATAAAAGCAATCATTACAGGCCAGTGACTCTAACGTCAAGAACAAAGAACAAAGAAACGTACAGCACAGGAACAGGCCCTTCGGCCCTCCAAGCCCGTGCCGATCATGCTGCCCGACTAAACTACAATCTTCTACACTTCCTGTATCCCTTTATTCCCATCCTATTCATGTATTTGTCAAGATGCCCCTTAAATGTCACTGTCGTCCCTGCTTCCACCACCTCCTCCGGTAGCGAGTTCCAGGCACCCACTACCCTCTGTGTAAAAAACTTGCCTCGTACATCTACTCTAAACCTTGCCCCTCTCACCTTAAACCTATGTCCCCTAGTAATTTACCCCTCTACCCCGGGGAGAAGCCTCTGACTATCCACTCTGTCTATGCCCCTCATAATTTTGTAGACCTCTATCAGGTCGCCCCTCAACCTCCTTCGTTCCAGTGAGAACAAACCGAGTTTATTCAATCGCTCCTCATAGCTAATGCCCTCCATACCAGGCAACAGTCTGGTAAATCTCTTCTGCACCATCTCTAAAGCCTCCACATCCTTCTGGTAGTGTGGCGACCAGAATTGAACACTATACTCCAAGTGTGGCCTAACTAAGGTTCTATACAGCTGTAACATGACTTACCAATTCTTATATTCAATGCCCCGGCCAATGAAGGCAAGCATGCCGTATGCCTTCTTGACTACCTTCTCCACCTGTGTTGCCCCTTTCAATGACCTGTGGACCTGTACTCCTAGATCTCTTTGACTTTCAATACTCTTGAGGGTTCTACCATTCACTGTATATTCCCTACCTGCATTAGCCCTTCCAAAATGCATTACCTCACATTTGTCCGGATTAAACTCCATCTGCCATCTCACCGCCCAAGTCTCCAAACAATCTAAATCCTGCTGTATCCTCTGACAGTCCTCATCGCTATCCGCAATTCCACCAACCTTTGTGTCGTCTGCAAACTTACTAATCAGACCAGTTACATTTCCTCCAAATCATTTATATATACTACAAACAGCAACGGTCCCAGCACTGATCCCTGCGGAACACCACTGGTCACAGCCCTCCAATTAGAAAAGCACCCTTCCATTGCTACTCTCTGCCTTCTATGACCTAGCCAGTTCTGTATCCATCTTGCCAGCTCACCCCTGATCCCGGTGGAAGGGAAATAATTGGAAGAAATTCTGAGGGACAGAATTAATCTCCACTTGAAGAGGCAAAGATTAATTAAGGATGGTCAGCGTGGGTTAGTCAGGGGGGAGAAGACAGAGTGGGATTCTCCGGTCCCCCCGCCGCGTGTACCTCGGCGGTATGCCATTCGGACAGCAGCGGGATTCTCTACGATGCCAGTCTAGCCACTCCATGCTGCCAGGAACCCTGCGGGCGGGAGTGCACTGACAGAGGGAATGGAGAATCCCAAAAACCGGAGAATTCCGGCACATGTTTAATAAGTTTAATTGAATTTTTTGAGGAGGTGACTAGGTGTGTAGATGAGGGTAGTGCGGTTGATGTAGTTTATATGGATTTCAGTAAGGCTTTTGACAAGGTCCCAATGGGAGATTGATAAAGAAGGTGAGAGCCCATGTGATCCAAGGCAATTTGAAAAATTGGATCCAAAACTGGCTTCATGCAGAGGGTGCTGGTCGAAGGTTGTTCTTGTGACTAGAAGCCTGTGTCCAATGGTGATCCGCAGGGATCGCTGCCTGGGCCCTTGTTGTTTGCAGTGTGCGTTCATGTGGATGTGAATGTGGAGGGTATAATCAATAAGTTGATGATGTGGTAAACAGTGAGGAGGAAAGCCTTAGATTACAGGATGATAGGGCAGATGGGCAGGACAATAGAAAATGGAATTTAACCTGATACATTTTTCGGGGACTAACAAGCCAAGGGAATACACAAGAACCGTACTCGGAGTCAGAGAGACCTTGCTGTGCAGGTTCACAGATCTCTGAAGGCAGCAGGACAGGTAGATGAGGAGGTTAAGAAGGCCAATGGGATTCTTGCCTTTAATAGCTGAGTCATTGAATACGATGGAGGTTATGATGGAGCTGTATATACACTGGTTAGGCCCCAGCTGGAGCACTGTGTGCAGTTCTGGTCGCCACGCTATAGGAAGGATGTGATTGCATTGAGGGGGTGCAGAGGAGATTCACCAGGATGGTTGCCTGGGCTGGAGCGTTTCAGCTGTGAAGAGGGGCTGGATAGTCTGGGGTTGTTTTCCCTGGAGCAGAGAGGATGAGGGGGACCTGATTGAGGTGGACAAAATTCTGAGCAGAGATAGGGTGGATATAGTGGAGGTCAATATCCCCGGACAGAGATTGAAGGTGAGGGGCAGGAGGTTTCGAGGGGATGTGAGGGAAAGCCTTTGTCACCCAGAGGGGGGTGGGAGTCTGGAACTCGCTGCCTGAAAGGGCGGTAGAGGCGGGAAGCCTCACAACATTTAAGAAGTATTTAGATGAGTATTTGAAACGCCCGAGCACACAATGCTGAGAACCGAGTGCTGGAAAGTGGGATTGGAGTAGAGAGGTGCTTGGTGACCAGCAGAGACACTGTGGACTGAAGGGCCTCTTTCTGTGACTCCCTCAGTACTGACCCTCTGACAGTGCAGCACTCCCTCAGTACTGACCCTCTGACAGTGCGGCACTCCCTCAGTACTGACCCTCTGACAGTGCAGCACTCCCTCAGTACTGACCCTCTGACAGCGCAGCACTCCCTCAGTACTGACCCTCTGACAGTGCGGCACTCCCTCAGTACTGACCCTCTGACAGTGCAGCACTCCCTCAGTACTGACTCTCTGACAGTGCGGCACTCCCTCAGTACTGACCCTCTGACAGTGCAGCACTCCCTCAGTACTGACCCTCTGACAGTGCAGCACTCCCTCAGTACTGACCCTCTGACAGTGCAGCTCTCCCTCAGTACTGACCCTCTGACAGTGCAGCGCTCCCTCAGTACTGACCCTCTGACAGTGCAGTACTCCCTCAGTACTGACCCTCTGACAGTGCAGCAGTCTCTCAGTACTGACCCTCTGACAGTGCGGCACTCCCTCAGTACTGACCCTCTGACAGGGCAGCACTCGCTCAGTACTGACCCTCTGACAGTGCGGCACTCCCTCAGTACTGACCCTCTGACAGTGCAGCACTCCCCCAGCACTGACCCTCTGACAGTGCGGCACTCCCTCAGTACTCACCCTCTGATAGTGCGGCACTCCATCCGTACTGACCCTCTGACAGTGCAGCGCTCCCTCAGTACTGACCCTCTGACAGTGCGGCACTCCCTCAGTACTGACCCTCTGACAGTGCAGCACTCCCCCAGCACTGACCCTCTGACAGTGCGGCACTCCCTCAGTACTGACCCTCTGACAGTGCGGCACTCCATCCGTACTGACCGTCTGACAGTGCAGCGCTCCCTCAGTACTGACCCTCTGACAGTGCAGCGCTCCCTCAGTACTGACCCTCTGACAGTGCAGCACTCCCTCAGTACTGACCCTCTCACAGTGCGGCACTCCCTCAGTACTGACCCTCTGACAGTGCAGCACTCCCTCAGGACTGCCCTCTGACAGTGCAGCACTCCCTCAGTACTGACCCTCTGACAGTGCAGCACTCCCTCAGTACTGACCCTCTGACAGTACAGCACTCCCTCAGCAACCGTGCAACAGTGCAGACCCCCCCCCACCCCCCCAGCCTGTGCTAGGAATGTCAACCTTGGTCCTGGGACACCTGGGATCTCCTGACCCAAGGTAACAGCGATCGAGCGACTGAGCCACACCTGATGTGCTGAGGGTGATTTTAACTTCCCCTCAGTGCGGCACTCCCTCAGTACAGACCCTCTGATAGTGCGGCACTCCATCCGTACTGACCCTCTGACAGTGCAGCGCTCCCTCAGTACTGACCCTCTGACAGTGCAGCACTCCCTCAGTACTGACCCTCTGACAGTGCAGCACTCCCTCAGTACTGACCCTCTGACAGTGCGGCACTCCCTCAGTACTGACCCTCTGACAGTGCAGCACTCCCCCAGCACTGACCCTCTGACAGTGCGGCACTCCCTCAGTACTGACCCTCTGATAGTGCGGCACTCCATCCGTACTGACCCTCTGACAGTGCAGCGCTCCCTCAGTACTGACCCTCTGACAGTGCAGCACTCCCTCAGTACTGACCCTCTGACAGTGCGGCACTCCCTCAGTACTGACCCTCTGACAGTGCAGCACTCCCTCAGTACTGACCCTCTGACAGTGCAGCGCTCCCTCAGTACTGACCCTCTGACAGTGCAGCACTCCCTCAGTACTAACCCTCTGACAGTGCGGCACTCCATCCGTACTGACCCTCTGACAGTGCAGCGCTCCCTCAGTACTGACCCTCTGACAGTGCAGCACTCCCTCAGTACTGACCCTCTGACAGTGCAGCACTCCCTCAGTACTGACCCTCTGACAGTGCGGCACTCCCTCAGTACTGACCCTCTGACAGTGCAGCACTCCCTCAGTACTGACCCTCTGACAGTGCAGCGCTCCCTCAGTACTGACCCTCTGACAGTGCAGCACTCCCTCAGTACTAACCCTCTGACAGTGCGGCACTCCATCCGTACTGACCCTCTGACAGTGCAGCGCTCCCTCAGTACTGACCCTCTGACAGTGCAGCACTCCCTCAGTACTGACCCTCTGACAGTACAGCACTCCCTCAGCAACCGTGCAACAGTGCAGACCCCCCCCCCCCCAACCCCCCCAGCCTGTGCTAGGAATGTCAACCTTGGTCATGGGACACCTGGGATCTCCTGACCCAAGGTAACAGCGATCGAGCGACTGAGCCACACCTGATGTGTTGAGGGTGATTTTAACTTCCCCAGGGAACGGCTGAAATTGACCCTTCTCCAGGTTAAAGGGGAAGTTGTTTAAAGGAGGTTGACCAGCCGACGGGAAAATGATTCACAAATGAATGAATCCCAGGCACAGGGATTGATATTTCCACTCGGATCCCCAACACCCATGCCCCTCGCTCCCTCCCTCCCTCCCTCCCTCCCTCCCTCCCTCCCTCCCTCCCTCTCTCACTCCCTTCCTCCCTCCCTTCCTCGCTCACTCCCTCCCTCCCTCGCTCCCCCTCCCTCCCTCGCTCACTCCCTCCCTCCCCCACCCTCCCTTGCTCACTCCCTCTCACTCCCTCCCTTCCTCCCTCCCTTCCTCGCTCGCTCGCTCCCCCTCCCTCGCTCACTCCCCTGCTCACTCCCTCGCTCACTACCTCCCTTACTACCTCCCTCACTCCCTCCTTTGATGCCTCCCTCCCTCGCTCTCTCCCTCACTCCCTCCCTCCAATCCTTCCTCACTCCCTCCCTCGCTCCCTCCCTCCCTCGCTCCCTCCCTCGCTCCCTCCCTCCCTCGCTCCCTCCCTCGCTCACTCCCTCCCTCCCTCCCTCACTCCCTCCCTCGCTCCCTCGCTCCCTCCCTCCCTCCCTCCCTCGCTCCCTCCCTCGCTCCCTCGCTCCCTCGCTCCCTCCCTCGCTCCCTCGCTCCCTCGCTCCCTCGCTCCCTCGCTCCCTCCCTCGCTCCCTCGCTCCCTCGCTCCCTCGCTCCCTCGCTCCCTCGCTCCCTCGCTCCCTCGCTCCCTCGCTCCCTCGCTCCCTCGCTCCCTCGCTCCCTCGCTCCCTCGCTCCCTCGCTCCCTCGCTCCCTCCCTGCCTCACTCCCTCCCTCCTTGCCTCGCTCCCTCCCTCCCTCGCTCACTCCCGCGCACCCTCCCTCCCCTCATCCCTCCCCTCATCCCTCGCTCCCTCCCTCGCTCCCTCCCCTCATCCCTCGCTCCCTCCCTCGCTCCCTCCCTCGCTCCCTCCCTCGCTCCCTCCCTCGCTCCCTCCCTCGCTCCCTCCCTCGCTCCCTCCCTCGCTCCCTCCCTCGCTCCCTCCCTCGCTCCCTCCCTCGCTCCCTCCCTCGCTCCCTCCCTCGCTCCCTCCCTCGCTCCCTCCCTCGCTCCCTCCCTCGCTCCCTCCCTCCCTCGCTCCCTCCCTCCCTCCCTCCCTCGCTTCCTCGCTTCCTCGCTCCCTCGCTCCCTCGCTCCCTCCCTCCCTCCCTCCCTCCCTCCCTCCCTCACTCCAATCCCTCCTCACACCCTCCCTCGCTCCCTCCCTCGCTCCCTCCCTCCCTGCCTCACTCCCTCCCTCCTTGCCTCGCTCCCTCCCTCCCTCGCTCCCTCCCGCGCACCCTCCCTCCCCTCATCCCTCGCTCCCTCCCTCGCTCCCTCCCTCGCTCCCTCCCTCGCTCCCTCCCTCGCTCCCTCCCTCGCTCCCTCCCTCGCTCCCGCCCTCGCTCCCTCCCTCGCTCCCTCCCTCGCTCCCTCCCTCGCTCCCTCCCTCGCTCCCTCCCTCGCTCCCTCCCTCGCTCCCTCCCTCGCTCCCTCCCTCGCTCTCTCCCTCCCTCCCTCCCTCCCTCCCTACCTCCCTCACTACCTCCCTCACTACCTCCCTCACTACCTCCCTCACTACCTCCCTCACTACCTCCCTCACCACCTCCCTCACTACCTCCCTCACTACCTCCCTCACTACCTCCCTCACTACCTCCCTCACTACCTCCCTCACTACCTCCCTCACTACCTCCCTCACTACCTCCCTCACTACCTCCCTCACTACCTCCCTCACTACCTCCCTCACTACCTCCCTCACTACCTCCCTCACTACCTCCCTCACTATCTCCCTCACTATCTCCCTCACTATCTCCCTCACTATCTCCCTCACTATCTCCCTCACTATCTCCCTCCCTTGATGCCTCACTCCCTCACTCCCTCCCTCCCTCCCTCCCTTGCTCCCACCCTGCCTCGCTCCCTCTCTTGCACCCTCCCTCCCCTCATCCCTCGCTCCCTCCCTCCCACCATCGCTCACTCCCTCCCTCCCTCCCTCCCTCCCTCCCTCGTTCCCTCCCTCCCTCGTTCGCTCCCTCACTCACTCACTCCCTCGCTCACTCGCTCGCTCCCTCCCTCGCTCACTCCCTCCTTCCCCCGCTCCCTCCTTCCCCCGCTCCCTCCTTCCCCCACTCCCTCCTTCCCCCGCTCCCTCCCTCGCTCACCCTCCCTTGCTGACTCCCACTCACTCCCTCCCTTCCTCCCTCCCTTCCTCCCTCCCTCGCTCACTCCCTCCCTCACTCTCTCGCTCCCCCTCCCTCCCTCGCTCCCCCCTCCCTCCCACCCTCCCTCACTCCCTCCCTCCCTCCCTTGATGCCGCCCTCCCTCGCTCCCATCCTTCCTCACACCCTCCCTCGCTCGCTCGCTCCCTCACTGCCTCGCTCCCTCCCTCCCTCGCTCACTACCTCCCTCACTACCTCCCTCACTCCCTCCCTCCCTTGATGCCTCCCTCCCTCGCTCCCACCCTCCCTCCCTCACTCCCACTCTTCCTCACACCCTCCCTCACTTCCTCCCTCGCTCCCTCACTCCGTGCCTTGCTCCCTCACTCCCTGCCTCGCTCCCTCCCTCCCTCGCTCTCTCCTTCACACCCTCTCTTGCACCCTCCCTCCCCTCATCCCTCGCTCACTCCCTCCCTCCCTCCATCGCTCACTCCCTCCCTCCCTCCATCGCTCACTCCCTACCTCCCTCCCTCGCTCACTCCCTCCCTCGCTCACTCCCTCGCTCCCCCCTCCCTCCCTTCCTCCCTTCCTCCCTTCCTCCCTTCCTCCCTTCCTTCCTCCCTTCCTCCCTTCCTCCCTTCCTCCCTTCCTCCCTTCCTCCCTCGCTCCCTCGCTCCCTCCCTCGCTCCCTCCCTCGCTCCCTCCCTCGCTCCCTCCCTCGCTCCCTCCCTCGCTCCCTCCCTCGCTCCCTCCCTCGCTCCCTCCCTCGCTCCCTCCCTCGCTCCCTCCCTCGCTCCCTCCTTCCCCCGCTTCCTCCTTCCCCCGCTCCCTCCTTCCCCCGCTCCCTCCTTCCCCCGCTCCCTCCTTCCCCCGCTCCCTCCTTCCCCCGCTCCCTCCTTCCCCCGCTCCCTCCTTCCCCCGCTCCCTCCTTCCCCCGCTCCCTCCTTCCCCCGCTCCCTCCTTCCCCCGCTCCCTCCTTCCCCCGCTCCCTCCTTCCCCCGCTCCCTCCTTCCCCCGCTCCCTCCTTCCCCCGCTCCCTCCTTCCCCCGCTCCCTCCTTCCCCCGCTCCCTCCTTCCCCCGCTCCCTCCTTCCCCCGCTCCCTCCTTCCCCCGCTCCCTCCTTCCCCCGCTCCCTCCTTCCCCCGCTCCCTCCTTCCCCCGCTCCCTCCTTCCCCCGCTCCCTCCTTCCCCCGCTCCCTCCTTCCCCCGCTCCCTCCTTCCCCGCTCCCTCCTTCCCCCGCTCCCTCCTTCCCCCGCTCCCTCCTTCCCCCGCTCCCTCCTTCCCCCGCTCCCTCCTTCCCCCGCTCCCTCCTTCCCCCGCTCCCTCCTTCCCCCGCTCCCTCCTTCCCCCGCTCCCTCCTTCCCCCGCTCCCTCCTTCCCCCGCTCCCTCCTTCCCCCGCTCCCTCCTTCCCCCGCTCCCTCCTTCCCCCGCTCCCTCCTTCCCCCGCTCCCTCCTTCCCCCGCTCCCTCCCTTGCTCCCTCCCTCGCTCACCCTCCCTTGCTGACTCCCACTCACTCCCTTCCTCCCTCCCTCCCTCGCTCCCTCCCTCGCTCCCTCCCTCGCTCCCTCCCTCGCTCCCTCCCTCCCTCGCTCCCTCCCTCGCTCCCTCCCTCCCTCCCTCCCTCCCTCCCTCGCTCCCTCCCTCGCTCCCTCCCTCGCTCCCTCCCTCGCTCCCTCCCTCGCTCACCCTCCCTTGCTGACTCCCACTCACTCCCTCCCCCCCTCTCTCCCCCCCTCTCTCCCCCCCTCGCTCCCCCCTCGCTCCCCCCTCGCTCCCCCCTCGCTCCCCCCTCGCTCCCCCCTCGCTCCCCCCTCGCTCCCCCCTCGCTCCCCCCTCGGTCCCTCACTCACTACATCCCTCACTTCCTCCCTCACTTCCTCCCTCACTTCCTCCCTCCCTGCCTCCCTTGATGCCTCCCTCCCTCGCTCCCACCCTCCCTCACTCCCTCCCTCCCTCGCTTCCACCCTTCCTCACACCCTCCCTCACTTCCTCCCTCCCTCCCTGATGCCGCCCTCCCTCTCTCCCATCCTTCCTCACACCCTCCCTCGCTCGCTCCCTCCCTCCCTGCCTCGCTCCCACCCTCCCTCGCTCACTACCTCCCTCACTACCTCCCTCACTCCCTCCCTCCCTTGATGCCTCCCTCCCTCGCTCCCACCCTCCCTCCCTCGCTCCCACTCTTCCTCACACCCTCCCTCGCTCCCTCCCTTGCTCCCTCCCTTGCTCCCTCCCTTGCTCCCTCCCTTGCTCCCTCCCTTGCTCCCTCCCTCCCTCCCTCCCTCGCTCCCTCCCTCGCTCCCTCCCTCGCTCCCTGCCTCGCTCCCTGCCTCGCTCCCTCCCTCGCTCCCTCCCTCGCTCCCTCCCTCGCTCCCTCCCTCGCTCCCTCCCTCGCTCCCTCCCTCGCTCCCTCCCTCGCTCCCTCCCTCCTTCCCCGCTCCCTCCCTCGCTCCCTCCTTCCCCCGCTCCCTCCCTTGCTCCCTCCCTCGCTCACCCTCCCTTGCTGACTCCCACTCACTTTCTCCCTTCCTCCCTCCCTTCCTCCCTCCCTCCCTTGCTCCCTCCCTTGCTCCCTCCCTCGCTCCCTCCCTCCCTCCCTCCCTCGCTCCCTGCCTCGCTCCCTGCCTCGCTCCCTCCCTCGCTCCCTGCCTCGCTCCCTGCCTCGCTCCCTCCCTCGCTCCCTCCCTCGCTCCCTCCCTCGCTCCCTCCCTCGCTCCCTCCCTCGCTCCCTCCCTCGCTCCCTCCCTCGCTCCCTCCCTCGCTCCCTCCCTCCCTCGCTCCCTCCTTCCCCCGCTCCCTCCCTTGCTCCCTCCCTCGCTCACCCTCCCTTGCTGACTCCCACTCACTTTCTCCCTTCCTCCCTCCCTTCCTCCCTCCCTCCCTCCCTCGCTCCCTCCCTCCCTCCCTCCCTCCCTCCCTCCCTCCCTCGCTCCCTCCCTCGCTCGCTCGCTCGCTCGCTCCCTCCCTCGCTCCCTCCCTCCCTCGCTCCCTCCCTCGCTCACCCTCCCTTGCTGACTCCCACTCACTCCCTCCCTTCCTCCCTCCCTCCCTCCGTCCCTCGCTCCCCCTCGCTCCCCCTCGCTCCCCCCTCGCTCCCTCGCTCACTACATCCCTCACTTCCTCCCTCCCTCCCTCCCTTGCTCCCTCCCTCCCTTGCTCCCTCCCTCCCTTGCTCCCTCCCTCCCTTGCTCCCTCCCTCCCTTGCTCCCTCCCTCCCTCGCTGCCTTCCACGCTCCCTCCCTCCCTGCCTCGCACCCTCCCTCCCTCGCTCTCTCCTTCACACCCTCCCTTGCTCCCTCCCTCCCTTGCTCCCTCCCTCCCTTGCTCCCTCCCTCCCTTGCTCCCTCCCTCCCTTGCTCCCTCCCTCCCTTGCTCCCTCCCTCCCTTGCTCCCTCCCTCCCTCGCTCCCTTCCACGCTCCCTCCCTCCCTGCCTCGCTCCCTCCCTCCCTTGCTCTCTCCTTCACACCCTCCCTTGCACCCTCGCTCCCCATCCCTCGCTCACTCCCTTCCTCCATCGCTCCCTCCCTCCCTCGCTCACTCCCTCCCTCGCTCACTCCCTCGCTCCCCCTCCCTCCCTCCCTCCTCGCTCCCTCCTCGCTCCCTCCCTTGATCCCTCCCTTGATCCCTCCCTCGCTCCCTCCCTCGCACCCTCCCTCCCCTCCCCTCATCCCTCCCTCCCCTCATCCCTCCCTCCCTCCCTCCCTCGCTCACTCCCTCCTTCCCTCCCTCCCTTGCTCACTCCCTCCATCCCTCCCTTGATCCCTCCCTCCCTCACACCCTCACTCCCTCCCCTCACTCGCTCCCTCCCTCACTCACTCACTCACTCACTCACTCCCTCCCTTCCTCGCTCACTCCCTCCTTCCCTCGCTCCCTCCCTCTCTCCCTCCCTCACTCACTCACTCCTCACTCCCTCCCTCGCTCCCTCACTCCCTCCCTCCCTTCCTCCCTCGCTCACTCCCTCCCTTGCTCTCTCCCTCCCTCCCTGACTCACCCACTCCCTTCCTCTCTCCCTTCCTCTCTCCCTCCCTCTCTCCCTCCCTCTCTCCCCCTCTCCCTCGCTCACCACTCCCTCCCTCGCTCCCTCCCTCCCTTGCTCCCTCTCCCTCCCTCCCTTGCTCCCTCTCCCTCCCTCCCTTGCTCCCTCTCCCTCCCTCCCTTGCTCCCTCTCCCTCCCTCCCTTGCTCCCTCCCTCCCTTGCTCCCTCCCTCCCTTGCTCCCTCCCTCCCTTGCTCCCTCCCTCCCTTGCTCCCTCCCTCCCTTGCTCCCTCCCTCCCTTGCTCCCTCCCTCCCTTGCTCCCTCCCTCCCTTGCTCCCTCCCTCCCTTGCTCCCTCCCTCCCTTGCTCCCTCCCTCCCTCGCTCCCTTCCACGCTCCCTAGCTCCCTTCCACGCTCCCTCGCTCCCTTCCTCCCTCGCTCCCTCCCTCCCTCGCTACCTCCCTCCCTCCCTCCCTCTCTACCTCCCTCCCACGCTCCATCCCTCGCTACCTCCCTCGCTACCTCCCTCCCTCGCTACCTCCCTCCCTCGCTACCGCCCTCCCCCTCTCTCCCTCCCTCCCTCTCTTCCTCCCTCCCTCGCTCACCCACTCCCTCCCTCCCGCGCTCCCTCGCTCCCTCCCTCTCTCCTTCCCTCGCTCCCTCGCTCCCTCTCTCCTTCCCTCGCTCCCTCCCTCCCTCTCTCCCTCCCTCTCTCCCTCCCTCCCTCCCTCGCTCCCTCCCTCGCTCCCTCCCTCGCTCCCTCCCTCGCTCCCTCCCTCGCTCCCTCCCTCGCTCCCTCCCTCGCTCCCTCCCTCGCTCCCTCCCTCGCTCCCTCCCTCGCTCCCTCCCTCGCTCCCTCCCTCGCTCCCTCCCTCGCTCCCTCCCTCGCTCCCTCCCTCCCTCGCTCCCTCCCTCGCTCCCTCCCTTGCTCCCTCCCTTGCTCCCTCCCTCGCCCACTCCCTCGCTCACTCCCTTGCTCCCTCGCTCTCTCACTCCCCCCCTCTATCCCTCCCTCGCTCTCTCTCTCCCTCCCGCCCCCCACTGTAACGAAGACTGTGTCCCTGGGTTGTCCATGTTGCTAACTCCCATTCGTGTGGTTCAGTTCACAGGTCAGTGCGAGTGTCGTCCAGGATTTGGAGGTCAGACCTGCTCAGAATGCAGCGAAGGTTACTGGGGAAACCCTGGGCTGTTGTGTCAGGGTAAGGAATCCAGAACTCTGGAATGTCGACTTTCCGGGGACGGGTGGAAATTTCAGGTATCATTGGAGTTATTCCGAAGGAAAAGCAATCTGGGAGTGGGAAGGACCCCTGCAGACCCTCCCTGACCACACCCACTGCAACATATTCATCAGAATTCAAACTCCCAAACCCATCTCCTGGGAGACCAGAAAGAAACTGATAAAAATCCAACCCGTTCTGGGGTAAAACATCTGAGAGCAATTTCCCCTCTCATTTCTTCGCCCTCCCCAATCCATATTAAACACTAGAAGCCAGTGGAGCGATCGGTCTGGCCTGATTCACCTGAGCAGGTCCCTCCCTCGACTACAATGTGAGGAGCGATTCAATGGAAACATTTCTCAGTATCCTTTTCCAAGCGTTTGGTGGGATGTTTCTTGATGTCTGTGTTGGCGAGATCGTGGCCCGTATTTAACGGCACTTTGTGCTGGAAATGAATCCCCGCGAGCTTCTCACCATCACCGGCTGTCTCGCCGTCTGATCCTCAAGACTCGCGCCTCAGCGTCTCGCCCCTAACACTCCCTCGCCACCCACTCCCTCGCCACCCACTCCCTCGCCACCCACTCCCTCGCCACCCACTCCCTCGCCACCCACTCCCTCGCCACCCACTCCCTCGCCACCCACTCCCTCGCCACCCACTCCCTCGCCACCCACTCCCTCGCCACCCACTCCCTCGCCACCCACTCCCTCGCCACCCACTCCCTCGCCACCCACTCCCTCGCCACCCACTCCCTCGCCACCCACTCCCTCGCCACCCACTCCCTCGCCACCCACTCCCTCGCCACCCACTCCCTCGCCACCCACTCCCTCGCCACCCACTCCCTCGCCACCCACTCCCTCGCCACCCACTCCCTCGCCACCCACTCCCTCGCCACCCACTCCCTCGCCACCCACTCCCTCGCCACCCACTCCCTCGCCACCCACTCCCTCGCCACCCACTCCCTCGCCACCCACTCCCTCGCCACCCACTCCCTCGCCACCCACTCCCTCGCCACCCACTCCCTCGCCACCCACTCCCTCGCCACCCACTCCCTCGCCACCCACTCCCTCGCCACCCACTCCCTCGCCACCCACTCCCTCGCCACCCACTCCCTCGCCACCCACTCCCTCGCCACCCACTCCCTCGCCACCCACTCCCTCGCCACCCACTCCCTCGCCACCCACTCCCTCGCCACCCACTCCCTCGCCACCCACTCCCTCGCCACCCACTCCCTCGCCACCCACTCCCTCGCCACCCACTCCCTCGCCACCCACTCCCTCGCCACCCACTCCCTCGCCACCCACTCCCTCGCCACCCACTCCCTCGCCACCCACTCCCTCGCCACCCACTCCCTCGCCACCCACTCCCTCGCCACCCACTCCCTCGCCACCCACTCCCTCGCCACCCACTCCCTCGCCACCCACTCCCTCGCCACCCACTCCCTCGCCACCCACTCCCTCGCCACCCACTCCCTCGCCACCCACTCCCTCGCCACCCACTCCCTCGCCACCCACTCCCTCGCCACCCACTCCCTCGCCACCCACTCCCTCGCCACCCACTCCCTCGCCACCCACTCCCTCGCCACCCACTCCCTCGCCACCCACTCCCTCGCCACCCACTCCCTCGCCACCCACTCCCTCGCCACCCACTCCCTCGCCACCCACTCCCTCGCCACCCACTCCCTCGCCACCCACTCCCTCGCCACCCACTCCCTCGCCACCCACTCCCTCGCCACCCACTCCCTCGCCACCCACTCCCTCGCCACCCACTCCCTCGCCACCCACTCCCTCGCCACCCACTCCCTCGCCACCCACTCCCTCGCCACCCACTCCCTCGCCACCCACTCCCTCGCCACCCACTCCCTCGCCACCCACTCCCTCGCCACCCACTCCCTCGCCACCCACTCCCTCGCCACCCACTCCCTCGCCACCCACTCCCTCGCCACCCACTCCCTCGCCACCCACTCCCTCGCCACCCACTCCCTCGCCACCCACTCCCTCGCCACCCACTCCCTCGCCACCCACTCCCTCGCCACCCACTCCCTCGCCACCCACTCCCTCGCCACCCACTCCCTCGCCACCCACTCCCTCGCCACCCACTCCCTCGCCACCCACTCCCTCGCCACCCACTCCCTCGCCACCCACTCCCTCGCCACCCACTCCCTCGCCACCCACTCCCTCGCCACCCACTCCCTCGCCACCCACTCCCTCGCCACCCACTCCCTCGCCACCCACTCCCTCGCCACCCACTCCCTCGCCACCCACTCCCTCGCCACCCACTCCCTCGCCACCCACTCCCTCGCCACCCACTCCCTCGCCACCCACTCCCTCGCCACCCACTCCCTCGCCACCCACTCCCTCGCCACCCACTCCCTCGCCACCCACTCCCTCGCCACCCACTCCCTCGCCACCCACTCCCTCGCCACCCACTCCCTCGCCACCCACTCCCTCGCCACCCACTCCCTCGCCACCCACTCCCTCGCCACCCACTCCCTCGCCACCCACTCCCAGACCTGCTCCTCGCTTTGGGGATGCCGACCTGGCCAGATTTCTCGTTGCCGTCGACGAGAGACGGGTCATCCTGTTGCCCCGAGGGGGACAGAGGACAAGCAGCAGGGTCACCAATACCAGCTGGGAGGCAGTGGCAGTGGCTGTCAGTGCAGGCAGGGTGACCAGCAGGTCCGCCGTCTATGAGGAACGGCCCTGAAGATCACAGGGTTGTCCGAGGAGAGAGCAGTCACGGACAGCGAGATGCATAATCTGGTGAGCACCGCACCAGTGGCTGATGCACATCAGGTGGAGGCCGGAATGTTCAGGGGGGACAGCAGTGGGAGGTCAGCTGGATTGCAGCCTGAGCCAGGCCTCTGGGCAAGGTTCTCCCGGAGCTGATGCAGATGCTCGGACACGGCCGTGAGATTTAGAGACGGATATCAGCGACATTCCGGCGAGTGCATAGCCAATCGGAGGAGTTCCAACGGCTATGGGCACAGGGGATGATGCCAACGTGGCCGAGATGCCAACGTGGCCGCGATGCCAACGTGGCAGAGTTGAACAAGGCTAGGCTGGTGACTGCAGCAATAAGCCTGGAGCACGCGGTCAGTGTCCTGAATGGTGGTGTCCAGGGCCTGGCTCAATCAGGGTCTCACCATCATGTCCCAGTCGCTGGGGGACGTGGTTAGCACTGCAGCCTCACTGCGCCGAGGTCCCAGATTCAATCCCGGCTCTGGGTCACTGTCCGTGTGGAGTTTGCACATTCTCCCCGTGTCTGTGTGGGTCTCACCCCCACAACCCAAAGATGTGCAGGGTAGGTGGATTGGCCGCGCTAAATTGCCCCTTGATTGGAAAAAATGAAGTGGGTACTGTAAAGTTATTTATAAAAAACATGTGAAGCCTCTGCCAGGTTAATCTTCACAGTGGCCTACCCGCAACCCCCCACCCCCTCATACCCTCCACTCCCTCCATCTGCCCGGGCACAGTGGTTCAAGCTCAAATGACCTTGATACAGACCCGGTTGCGAGGATGGGTGTGACGCTCAGTCAGCAGACAGACAGGAGTCAGACTTGGGCAGAAACTGAGGAGCACCAGAGCTTCCCTCACAGCGAGTGAGCATCACTCTCCTGCCTCGGATAGTTACCCGCTGACAGTGCCAACATAGGCCCATCACCCTGGGGGGATGTTACACAGACCCAGGGAGGGTCGAACAGGGTAGTCAGGTGGGTGGGGGGGGGAGATATGGGGGGGAAGTAGGTGAATGGGGGTGGGGGAGGGGGTGCGCAGACAGACTAAGCCTCGTCCTTTGAGAAGGACGTGAGGATGAGGGTCTCACTGGTCCTTCGGGTATGCCAGACCCTCGCTGCCACCTGTCCTCCATTCTCCAGCTCCTCCTGCGGGTCCTCCCCAGGCTCGTCCTCCATCGTTGCCTGGGCCGCCATCTCCTCCTCAGTTGAGGCTGCACATTCCTCCACTTCCACATCCAGCATGTCGCCCCGCTGGTTTCCCAGGATGTGGAGGGCACAGGAGGCCACGACAAAGCGGAGGCCCTCTGGGGGGGCGTACTGCTGTGTACCACCAGAGTGCTTCAGGCAACAGGACTGCATTTCCAGACGTCTGATGGACCGTTCAGTGACAGCTCGGGTAGCAGCGTGGGCCTCATTATATCGGGTCTCCGCCTCGGTCTCCAGCCTCCACCTGCCGTTATCAGCCATGACCTCAGCAGGTACCCCTTATCCCCCAAGAGCCAGCCCACCACCTTGGGGCAGTCCTCGAAGGCGGCAGGAATCTGTGTCCCAGGATGTAGCTATCATGCACACTCCCTGGGGAGCGCGCGCACACGGACGTGATCCGGAGATGGTGATCACACTCGTCTCATCGTCTATGTACCCACGAGAATCCACTTGGGAATATTTTGTTTATAAACTGTCAACAGTAACAGAGATTTGAAAATCAGCGATGTAACATTCCACATATCACACTAACAATTAAACAACAAGGAAACATCACCGCTCCCCATTGGTACCAATACAAAGCTACATCCGCTCATATTCACACAAAACCCAAACACACGGTATCACCCCTTCACAGAAACAGAGGAGAAGCTGGACAATGTGTCATCATGTCCAGACCTTTGTCATAGGAATGATCTGTCCATCGATGTGTGACTTATTCCCCGTATCAGACCCATTCTCCGTCTAGGAGCCGCAGCAGTGCAGGCCCCTCCCACACGGCCCAATCTCACCACAACCAAATCCACATATTCCACCGGCACTCAGGGTCCAGTCGAACATCCTTGACCCCCAGCGTGTTTAACCCGCGGTGACGTGTCAGTTACATGCAGCGCTCACCACACCAGCAACAAAAGCAGCAGCAATCTGCGAAAGCGTTTCTTCAACATCTTCATCAGGTTTCTCATTTGGATCAATGCCACGCACCAGGTCCCACAGCGTCTTCTAGCTTCAAACCGGATTGTCTTCTGGACCCATACGTCCCCCCTGAGCCCGTGTTCCAGGACTCAGGTCTTAGAAAAAATTGCCCTTCTTTCCAACTACAGCAAAGAAAGGAAACGGCAACAACAGCCTCCAGGCATCTGCAGCCACCAGCAGGAGCGAGCAGCAAACACAACCTGCAGCTGGGAAGTGCTCTCACAACTAACACTGCCAATTCCTCATCAGCAATAGCCTTCAGCTGTGAAGCTAGAGGCTGCTCACAGTCAAAGGGAGTTAAAGTGACCTTCAGCATAGATCATAGATAATAGAATTTACAGTGCAGAAGGAGGCCATTTGGCACATCGAGTCTGCACCGGCCCTTGGAAAGAGCACCCTACTCAGGCCCACACTTCCACCCCCTCCCCCTAACCCAGTAACCACACCCAACCTTTTTGGACACTAAGGGCAATTTATCATGGCCAACCCACCCAACCTGCACATCTTTGGACTGTGGGAGGAAACCGGAGCACCCGGAGGAAACCCACGCAGACACGGGGAGGATGTGCAGACTCCGCACAGACAGTGACCCAAGCCGGGAATCGAACCTGGGACCCTGGCGCATGGGGACAGTGTAGAGGGAGCTTTACTCTGTATCTAACCCTGTGCTGTACCTGTCCTGGGAGTGTTTGATGGGGACAGAGTAGAGGGAGCTTTACTCTGTATCTAACCCCGTGCTGTACCTGTCCTGTGAGTGTTTGATGGGGACAGTGTAGAGGGAGCTTTACTCTGTATCTAACCCCGTGTTGTACTTGTCCTGGGAGTGTTTGATGGGGACAGTGTAGAGGGAGCTTTACTCTGTATCTAACTCCGTGCTGTACCTGTCCTGGGAGTGTTTGATGGGGACAGTGTAGAGGGAGCTTTACTCTGTATCTAACCCCGTGCTGTACCTGTCCTGGGAGTGTTTGATGGGGACAGTGTAGAGGGAGCTTTACTCTGTGTCTAACCCCATGCTGTACCTGTCCTGGGAGTGTTTGACGGGGACAGTGTAGAGGGAGCTTTACTCTGTATCTAACCCCGTGCTGTACCTGTCCTGGGAGTGTTTGATGGGGACAGTGTAGAGGGAGCTTTACTCTGTATCTAACCCCGTGCTGTACCTGTCCTGGGAGAAACAGGAAATGTTCTATGTCACCAGTTCTTGCTCCTCAATGAGTACTATATCAGAGTCAGGGGAAGTTGGGAGTTGAGGATTCACATCACAGTTAACCTGAATGTCTTCTCCTCTCTCCACAGCTTGTGCCTGTGATCTATTCGGTTCAGAGACTCAGCAATGCAACCGTTCTACAGGTCGTTGCTTCTGCAAAGTGGGTTACACAGGCTCACTGTGCGACCAGTGTAACCGTGGTTACCATGGGCGCTTCCCAAGCTGCACCCGCTGCCATCCCTGCTTCGATTTGTGGGATGAGGACATTAGGCTGCTCGGGGAGAAACTGCATTCCCTCAAGGAGACAGTGCAGCGAATCACAGTGACCGGCGTGATGGGGGCAGATAGCCACAGGCTGCAGGAGCTGGAGGAGAAGCTGAAGGAGGTCCAGGAGCTGGTCCGAGGACATCCTCCACTCAGTCAGGGATTGCTGCAACAGCTGAACCACCTGGCAGACAACCTCAGGTACAGCCACAGAGCTACGCTGCACACCCGTCTGTGTTAACCAGCCAATTGCACTCCGTGATCAGGGAAATCGTCCAATTGGCCCATCCTGTCATCGTGATCCAACAGGTCCACCCAATTACTTTGGCTGAAGTTAATCCGATCAAACGCCGTTCCCTCCAATTAAATATTGCCGTTGTTTCACATCCCCATCACAAACTCCGCCCCCGAGCTACTGATGCCATCCTTGTCCTTGGCAACTGTCTGACGCTGGCGCAGTCTATTTACTGTCTTGGTGTCATTGTTGACCCTGAACTGAGCTTGTCATCGTGTCTCCCAAATGCTGCCTGCTGGAAACGTGCAGTGAGCCCCCTGCTCACTGACCCACATTGGTTTCCATTCTAACAATGTCTTGACTTTAAAATTCTCATTCTTGTTTCCAACTCCCTCATGACTTCACCCCTCCCTATTTCTGTAATCCCCTCCGCCCCCACACCCCTCCAAGATATCTGCTCTCCTCCAGTTCTGGCCTCTTGCACATCCCCCAGTTTCCATCACTCTCGGAGGCTGTGCCTTCAGCCACCTGGGCACTCAGCTCTGTAAATGTGCCCACGTTGCAGCCACAGTAACATTCGCCCACTCCGTCAATTCCAGCCCCACTTGACCCAGAGTCACAATTGAAATTAATAAATATTTCTTAGAAAAACACCCAAAGTAATAGCCCTCAAGAGTATTGACAGTCAGAGAGATCTAGGCGTACAGGTCCACAGATCACTGAAAGGGGCAACAGTCAAGAAGGCATACAGCATGCTTGCCTTCATTGGCCGGGGCATTGAGTATAAGAATTGGCAAGTCATGTTGCAGCTGTATAGAACCCTAGTTAGGCCACACTTGGAGTATAGTGTTCAATTCTGGTCGCCACACTACCAGAAGGATGTGGAGGCTTTAGAGAGGGTGCAGAAGAGATTTACCAGACTGTTGCCTGGTATGGAGGGCATTAGCTATGAGGAGCGGTTGAATAAACTCGGTTTGTTCTCACTGGAACGTCGGAGGTTGAGGGGCGACCTGATAGAGGTCTACAAAATTATGAGGGCATAGACAGAGTGGATAGTCAGAGGCTTTTCCCCGGGGTAGAGGGGTCAATTACTAGGGGGCATAGGTTTAAGGTGCGAGGGGCAAGGTTTAGAGGAGATGTACGAGGCAAGTTTTTTACACAGAGGGTAGTGGGTGCCTGGAACTCGCTACCGGAGGAGTTGGTGGAAGCAGGGACGATAGTGACATTTAAGGGGCATCTTGACAAATACATGAATAGGATGGGAATAGAGGGATACGGACCCAGGAAGTGCAGAAGATTTTAGTTCAGACGGACAGCATGGTCGGCACGGGCTTGGAGGGCCGAAGGGCCTGTTCCTGTGCTGTACGTTTCTTTGTTCTTTGTTAATTTAAACACAATAGGGCAGCACGGTGGGGCAGTGGTTAGCACAGCTGCCTCACGGCGCCGAGGTCCCAGGTTCGATCCCGGCTCTGGGTCACTGTCCGTGTGGAGTTTGCACATTCTCCCCGTGTTTGCGTGGGTTTTGCCCCACAACCCAAAGATGTGCAGGCTAGGTGGATTGGCCGCGCTAAATTGCCCCTTAATTGGAAAAATGAATTGGGTACTCTTTTTAAAAAAATAAAAAAAATAAAAAATTTTTTTAAATTAAACACAATTAAGTTTATTAATAACAATATTTATAATTAAATATGCAGATATAATAATAATCTTTATTAGTGTCAAAAGTAGGCATACATTAACACTGCAATTAAGTTAGTATACAACAGATGAACTATTGTCGACTTCCTAACCCCTTCCCCACTTAAACTCACCTCACCCTCGAAACACCTACACAAGACAGACAAACACAGAGGGGGAAAGAGGGGTGTAAAATAATCATGGAATTAAAAAGATAAGAGTTTCTGTTTCAGAAGGTTGTCCTGTCTACAGCCCCTTCCTTCAAGTTAGACTTTCAATTCGAGGTTTTCTTTTTAAAAAATATTTTTATTCAACTTTTTCAATTTTATACATAAACAATAAAACAGGAACAAAAGTGCCCGATCCTCCCAGACCCGCCGCCTGTGCAAAAATACCCCCAACAAAAAGACCCCCCCCCCCCAACTCCCTCTCCCCTCCCTCTTACCGAACATCTAACAGTGACCAGCTCTTTAAGGTGCAGATTAAACGGTTGTTGTCTCTGGTGCAGCCTCTCAGTTGCTCCCCTCACAGAGTATTTAACTTTCTCGAGATATGAAAACTCCACCAGCTCCAGCAGTCATACTGAGGCCCTGAGTGGATAAGCTGACCTCCACCCCAGCAGCACCCACCTTCGAGCAATCAGCGAGGCGAAGACCCGAACCTCAGCACCCGCCCCTCTCCGCAGCTTTGGTCTGACACCCTGGATGGGGCCCCTAACGGACAGCACTTCACTTCAATTCACCAACATGGTGCTGCAGAAAGAGACCCAGATTCCCACAAGCTTAAGACACGACCAAAACACGGGCACGTGATTCAGCAGGCCCCTCCCACAATACTCACACTCATTCGCCACCTCCACAATAAACCTGCTCATCCTGGATTTGGTCAAATGGGCCCCAATGCACCTCATTCAACTGTACAATTCGAGGTTTTCACTCTCGATTCATTTAGGTCTCTGCAGCTTCAGAAATACAGCAGCTTATACAGCTTTACTGGAGAGGGAGAGAGGCAGAGGGAGAGGGAGAGAGGCAGAGGGAGGGAGAGGGAGTGGGAGAGAGAGAGGGAGGGAGAGAGAGGGACGGGGAGGGAGGGAGAGAGAGGGACGGGGAGGGAGGGAGAGAGAGGGACGGGGAGGGAGGGAGAGGGAGGGAGGGAGAGGGAGGGAGGGAGAGAGAGAGAGGGAGGGAGAGAGAGGGAGGGAGAGGGAGAGAGGCAGAGAGAGGGAGTGGGAGAGAGAGAGGGAGGGAGAGAGAGGGACGGGGAGGGAGAGAGAGGGAGGGAGAGGGAGAGGGAGTGGGGGAGAGGGGAGGGAGGGAGAGAGGGAGAGAGAGGGGGGAGGGAGAAGGAGGGACGGAGAGGGAGTGAGAGGGTCTAGGAGTGAGGGAGGGAGGGGGAGGGAGAGAGAGAGGGAGAAGGAGAGAGGGAGAAGGAGGGAGGGAGAGAGAGGGAGGGGGACGGAGAGGGGGAGGGAGAGAGAGGGAGGGGGACGGAGAGGGGGAGGGAGGGGGAGAGGGAGGGAGGGGGAGGGGGAAAGAGAGGGGAGGGGATGGGGAGGGAGAGAGGGAGGGGGAGGGAGGGGGAGGGAGAGGGAGAAGGAGGGAGGGAGAGGGAGGGAGGGAGGGAGGGGGAGAGGGAGGGAGGGGGAGAGGGAGGGAGGGGGGAGGGGGAGGGAGGGGGAGGGGGGAGGGGGGGGAGGGGGAGGGAGGGGGAGGGAGGGGGATGGAGAGGGGGAGGGAGGGAGGGGGAGGGAGGGGGATGGAGAGGGGGAGGGAGGGAGGGGGAGGGAGGGAGGGGGAGGGAGAGGGGGATGGAGAGGGGGAGGGAGGGGGATGGAGAGGGGGAGGGAGAGGGGGAGGGAGAGGGAGAGAGAGGGAGGGAGGGGGAGGGAGAGGGAGGGAGGGAGGGAGGGGGAGGGGGAAAGAGAGGGGGAGGGGAGGGGATGGGGAGGGAGGGGAGGGAGAGAGGGGGAGGGGGAGGGAGGGGAGGGGAGGGGATGGGGAGGGAGAGGGAGGGAGGGAGGGGGAGGGGGAAAGAGAGGGGGAGGGAGGGGAGGGGAGGGAGAGAGGGGGAGGGGGAAAGGGAAAGAGGGAGAGTTCCTTCTGTCAGTGTTCTGGACCTGACTGCCTCCTCTGGCTCTCTGAAAATCATCCCATTCAGGCTCGGCCCAAGCACCGCCCGTTACCGGGCAGAATACAGCCTTTTGGCCAATTCAGTGCCTATCAGCCAACCAATCAAACCGAGTCCCAGCGATCTCTCGGTGCGGTAAAGTCTGAGTTCTGCTGTTCAAAGCTAACGCAGTATTTTCTTTTTAACCTTCGAATTCCTCACCTGCTCAACTGAAAGGAACATGTCCATTACTCATCCGTGGATCCAAATGATAACATCAAAAGTAAAGGCAGGTGAATTGAGGGAATGAACAGGAAGGGCCCTTAGCGTTACTTCAATGATACCCCGGCTCCAGATTGGGTTACAGTCCATCCCTGAAACAGCACCCAGCTCATTCCCCACTGTCATCCTGCATTTCACAGAGACGCTCCCGCAGACAAAGAAGTAATAATCTCAAATCTGACCACACGGCCCTGCTCTCACTTTCTAAACATTCGGGTCAGACCGTTCAGCAGAGATGAGGAACAACGTCTTCACTCAAAGGGTGCTCGAGGTCTGGAACACTCCCACAAACAGCAGTTGAATTGAGATCAGTTAATTTTAAATCTGAACACAGAACATAGACAATACAGCACAGAACAGGCCCTTCGGCCCACGGTGTTGTGCCGAACCTTTGTCCTAGATTAATCATAGATTATCATAGAATTTACAGTGCAGAAGGAGGCCATTCGGCCCATTGAGTCTGCACCGGCTCTTGGAAAGAGCACCCTACCCAAAGTGAACACCTCCACCCAACACTAAGGGCAATTTTGGACACTAAGGGCAATTTATCATGGCCAATCCACCTAACCTGCTCATCTTTGGACTGTGGGAGGAAACCGGAGCACCCAGAGGAAACCCACGCAGACACGGGGAGGATGTGCAGACTCCGCACAGACACTGACCCAAGCCGGAATCGAACCTGGGACCCTGGAGCTGTGAAGCAATTGTGCTATCCACAATGCTACCGTGCTGCCCTTAAGAACAAATTAATCTACACTATATCATTTTACCGTAATCCATGTACCTATCCAATAGCTGCTTGAAGGTCCCTAATGTTTCCGACTCAACTACTTCCACAGGCAGTGCATTCCATGCCCCCACTACTCTCTGGATAAAGAACCTACCTCTGACATCCCCCCTATATCTTCCACCATTCACCTTAAATTTATGTCCCCTTGTAATGGTTTGTTCCATCTGGGGAAAAAGTCTCTGACTGTCTACTCTATCTATTCCCCTGATCATCTTATAAACCTCTATCAAGTCGCCCCTCATCCTTCTCCGTTCTAATGAGAAAAGGCCTAGCACCCTCAACCTTTCCTCGTAAGACCTACTCTCCATTCCAGGCAACATCCTGGTAAATCTCCTTTGCACCTTTTCCAAAGCTTCCACATCCTTCCTAAAATGAGGCGACCAGAACTGTACACAGTACTCTAAATGTCGCCTTATCAAAGTTTTGTACAGCTGCATCATCACCTCACGGCTCTTAAATTAAATCCCTCTGTTAATCAACGCTAGCACACCATAGGCCTTCTTCACAGCTATATCCACTTGAGTGGCAACTTTCAAAGATGTATGAACATAGACCCCAAGATCTCTCTGCTCCTCCACATTGCCAAGAACTCTACCGTTAACCCTGTATTCCGCATTCATATTTGTCCTTCCAAAATGGACAACCTCACACTTTTCAGCGTTAAACTCCATCTGCCACTTCTCAGCCCAGCTTTGCATCCTATCTATGTCTCTTTGCAGCCGACAACAGCCCTCCTCACTATCCACAACTCCACCAATCTTCGTATCGTCTGCACATTTACTGACCCACCCTTCAACTCCCTCATCCAAGTCATTAATGAAAATCACAAACAGCAGAGGGCCCAGAACTGATCCCTGCGGTACGCCACTGGTAACTGGGATCCAGGCTGAATATTTGCCATCCACCACCACTCTCTGACATCTATCGGTTAGCCAGTTCGTTATCCAACTGGCCAAATTTCCCACTATCCCATGCCTCCTTACTTTCTGCACAAGCCTACCATGGGGAACCTTATCAAATGCCTTACTAAAATCCATGTACACTACATCCACTGCTTTACCTTCATCCACATGCTTGATCACCTCCTCAAAGAATTCAATAAGACTTGTAAGGCAAGACCTACCCCTCACAAATCCGTGCTGACTATCCCTAATCAAGCAGTGTCTTTCCAGATGCTCAGAAATCCTATCCTTCAGTACCCTTTCCATGACTTTGCCTACCACCGAAGTAAGACTAACTGGCCTGTAATTCCCAGGGCTATCCCTAGTCCCTTTTTTGAACAGGGGCACGACATTCGCCACTCTCCAAACCCCTGGTACCACCCCTGTTGACAGTGAGGACGAAAAGATCATTGCCAACGGCTCTGCAATTTCATCTCTTGCTTCCCATAGGATCCTTGGATATATCCCGTCAGGCCCGGGGGACTTGTCTATCCTCAAGTTTTTCAAAATGCCCAACACATCTTCCTTCCTAACAAGTATTTCCTCGAGCTTACCAGTCTGTTTCACACAGTCCTCTCCAACAATATGGCCCCTCTCATTTGTAAATACAGAAGAAAAGTACTCGTTCAAGACCTCTCCTATCTCTTCAGACTCAATACACAATCTCCTGCTACTGTCCTTGATCGGACCTACCCTCGCTCTAGTCATTCTCATATTTCTCACGTATGTGTAAAAGGCCTTGGGGTTTTCCTTGATCCTACCCGCCAAAGATTGTTCATGCCCTCTCTTAGCTCTCCTAATCCCTTTCTTCAGTTCCCTCCTGGCTATCTTGTATCCCTCCAACGCCCTGTCTGAACCTTGTTTCCTCAGCCTTACATAAATCTCCTTTTTCCTCTTAACAAGACTATTCAACCTCTCTTGTCAACCATGATTCCCTCACTCGACCATCTCTTCCCTGCCTGACAGGGACATACATATCAAGGACACGTAGTACCTGTTCCTTGAGATGGATAGATTTTTGTTAAGTAAAGATATTAAGGGTTACGGGCCAAAGGCGGGTATATGGAATTAGGTCACAGATCAGCCATGATCTCATTGAATGGTGGGACAGGCTCGAGGGGCTGAATGGCCTCCTCCTGTTCCTATGTCTCCTCCCTGACTTTGAGCCTGTCGTTGTCTCCAGTGTCTGTTATCCGGTCTACCGGCTGAGTGAATATTCCTTTACTGTCTGTCAGAGAGGAGATGGAGCGACTGTCACATTGGGTGGATAGGTTGTTGGAAGACGTGTCAAGGACAGGGGCAAGAAGCAGCAAAGCAGAAGGAGACATAAAGCGACTGGAGGAGGAGGCCGGGAGACTGAACACATCGCTCATCCAGAAAACACAGGAGCTGGAGAAATTTATAACATCAAACTTTAAAGGTGAGCTTCTATCCAGCCCAGTCTGCCCTCGAGTCATCAAATCACACAGTTCAGAGTGTCCATTCAGCCCATCGTTCCTGTGCTATTCAATTAGCTTCTCCTCATTCCCCAGAGACGGACAAATATTCTTCTCCGTGTACTGATCCAATTCCCATTTCAATCTGATTGGCCGGCAGTTGTTGCTTTCTGAGCAACTCCTAGCACAGTCATGGCCATTCTTCCGATTACAAACTGGCCCCAGAAATAACTATCCATCCGACTGGACTTCGGTATATCCGGGAATGTCTGCGTGGGGAAAGATCACGCACCCTGAGGAGGGGTTTTGTGGGTTAGGTTTTTAAGGTCTGACATGGAGACACAAAGGGGAAGGTAATATTTTCAGGTTGGGGGGGAGGTGTGGGGGGGGGGGGGGGGGGGGGTGTCACAGGTACGTACGTTGAACCTCCCCCACGGGATACAATCAACCCTTCCTTCACACCCTTTAACCATCTTTCACCAAAAAAATGGCTTTCTCACTGTCGTCCGCCTTCCACAGGCCAGCATATTACGGCAGTGGGAGTTGCTGAGGGCCATTAAGGGCCTCAGTAGGTGTAAGGACTGGTGGTGGGCACCTTGCACTCCCTCAGCACTGACCCTCTGACAGTGCAGCACTCTCATTGCACTGACCCTCTGACAGTGCGGCACTCCCTCAGTACTGACCCTCTGACAGTGCGGCACTCCCTCAGTACTGACCCTCTGACAGTGCAGCACTCCCTCAGTACTGACCCTCTGACAGTGCAGCACTCCCTCAGTACTGACCCTCTGACAGTGCGGCACTCCCTCAGTACTGACCCTCTGACAGTGCGGCACTCCCTCAGTACTGACCCTCTGACAGTGCAGCACTCCCTCAGTACTGACCCTCTGACAGTGCAGCACTCCCTCAGTACTGACCCTCTGACAGTGCGGCACTCCCTCAGTACTGACTCTGACAGTGCGGCACTCCCTCAGTACTGACCCTCTGACAGTGCAGCACTCCCTCAGTACTGACCGTCTGACAGTGCGGCACTCCCTCAGTACTGACCCTCTGACAGTGCGGCACTCCCTCAGTACTGACTCTGACAGTGCGGCACTCCCTCAGTACTGACCGTCTGACAGTGCGGCACTCCCTCAGTACTGACCCTCTGACAGTGCGGCACTCCCTCAGTCCTGACCCTCTGACAGTGCAGCACTCCCTCAGTACTGACCCTCTGACAGTGCAGCACTCCCTCAGTACTGACCCTCTGACAGTGCGGCACTCCCTCAGTACTGACCCTCTGACAGTGCGGCACTCCCTCAGTACTGACCCTCTGACAGTGCGGTACTCCCTCAGTACTGACCCTCGGACAGTGCAGCACTCCCTCAGTACTGACCCTCTGACAGTGCAGCACACCCTCAGTGCTGGCCCTCTGACAGTGCAGCACACCCTCAGTGCTGACCATCTGACAGTGCGGCACTCCCTCAGTACTGACCCTCTGACAGTGCGGCACTCCCTCAGTACTGACCCTCTGACAGTGCGGCACTCCCTCAGTACTGACCCTCTGACAGTGCGGCACTCCCTCAGTACTGACCCTCTGACAGTGCGGCACTCCCTCAGTACTGACCCTCTGACAGTGCGGCACTCCCTCAGTACTGACCCTCTGACAGTGCGGCACTCCCTCAGTACTGACTCTCTGACAATGCGGCACTCCCTCAGCACTGACCCTCTGACAGTGCGGCACTCCCTCAGTACTGACCCTCTGACAGTGCAGCACACCCTCAGTACTGACCATCTGACAGTGCAGCACACCCTCAGTACTGACCCTCTGACAGTGGGGCACTCCCTCAGTACTGACCCTCTGACAGTGCAGCACTCCCTCAATACTGACCCTCTGACAGTGCAGCACTCCCTCAATACTGACCCTCTGACAGTGCAGCACTCCCTCAGCACTGACCCTCTGACAGTGCAGCACTCCCACAGTACTGAACCTCTGACAGTGCAGCACTCCCTCAGTACTGACCCTCTGACAGTGCAGCACTCCCACAGTACTGACCCTCTGACAGTGCAGCACTCCCTCAATACTGACCCTCTGACAGTGCAGCACTCCCTCAATACTGACCCTCTGACAGTGCAGCACTCCCTCAGTACTGACCCTCTGACAGTGCAGCACTCCCTCAGTACTGACCCTCTGACAGTGCAGCACTCCCTCAGTACTGACCCTCTGACAGTGCAGCACTCCCTCAGTACTGATCCTCTGACAGTGCAGCACTCCCTCAGCACTGACCCTCTGACAGTGCAGCACTCCCTCAGTACTGACCCTCTGACAGTGCAGCACTCCCTCAGTACTGATCCTCTGACATTGCGGCACTCCCTCAGTACTGACCCTCGACCAGCGCAGCACTCCCTCAGTACTGACCCTCTGACAGTGCGGCACTCCCTCAGTACTGACTCTGACAGTGCGGCACTCCCTCAGTACTGACCCTCTGACAGTGCAGCACTCCCTCAGTACTGACCGTCTGACAGTGCGGCACTCCCTCAGTACTGACCCTCTGACAGTGCGGCACTCCCTCAGTACTGACTCTGACAGTGCGGCACTCCCTCAGTACTGACCGTCTGACAGTGCGGCACTCCCTCAGTACTGACCCTCTGACAGTGCGGCACTCCCTCAGTCCTGACCCTCTGACAGTGCAGCACTCCCTCAGTACTGACCCTCTGACAGTGCAGCACTCCCTCAGTACTGACCCTCTGACAGTGCGGCACTCCCTCAGTACTGACCCTCTGACAGTGCGGCACTCCCTCAGTACTGACCCTCTGACAGTGCGGTACTCCCTCAGTACTGACCCTCGGACAGTGCAGCACTCCCTCAGTACTGACCCTCTGACAGTGCAGCACACCCTCAGTGCTGGCCCTCTGACAGTGCAGCACACCCTCAGTGCTGACCATCTGACAGTGCAGCACTCCCTCAGTACTGACCCTCTGACAGTGCGGCACTCCCTCAGTACTGACCCTCTGACAGTGCGGCACTCCCTCAGTACTGACCCTCTGACAGTGCGGCACTCCCTCAGTACTGACCCTCTGACAGTGCGGCACTCCCTCAGTACTGACCCTCTGACAGTGCGGCACTCCCTCAGTACTGACCCTCTGACAGTGCGGCACTCCCTCAGTACTGACCCTCTGACAGTGCGGCACTCCCTCAGTACTGACTCTCTGACAATGCGGCACTCCCTCAGCACTGACCCTCTGACAGTGCGGCACTCCCTCAGTACTGACCCTCTGACAGTGCAGCACACCCTCAGTACTGACCATCTGACAGTGCAGCACACCCTCAGTACTGACCCTCTGACAGTGGGGCACTCCCTCAGTACTGACCCTCTGACAGTGCAGCACTCCCTCAATACTGACCCTCTGACAGTGCAGCACTCCCTCAATACTGACCCTCTGACAGTGCAGCACTCCCTCAGCACTGACCCTCTGACAGTGCAGCACTCCCACAGTACTGAACCTCTGACAGTGCAGCACTCCCTCAGTACTGACCCTCTGACAGTGCAGCACTCCGTCAGTACTGACCCTCTGACAGTGCAGCACTCCCACAGTACTGACCCTCTGACAGTGCAGCACTCCCTCAATACTGACCCTCTGACAGTGCAGCACTCCCTCAATACTGACCCTCTGACAGTGCAGCACTCCCTCAGTACTGACCCTCTGACAGTGCAGCACTCCCTCAGTACTGACCCTCTGACAGTGCAGCACTCCCTCAGTACTGACCCTCTGACAGTGCAGCACTCCCTCAGTACTGATCCTCTGACAGTGCAGCACTCCCTCAGCACTGACCCTCTGACAGTGCAGCACTCCCTCAGTACTGACCCTCTGACAGTGCAGCACTCCCTCAGTACTGATCCTCTGACATTGCGGCACTCCCTCAGTACTGACCCTCTGACAGTGCGGCACTCCCTCAGTACTGACCCTCTGACAGTGCGGCACTCCCTCAGTACTGACCCTCTGACAGTGCAGCAATCCCTCAGTACTGACCCTCTGACAATGCAGCCTGCATCCAGGGGAATTGCTTTGTGTACATCTGACACATTGAGTCCTGAATAATGAGAAATGGAAACCTGCCTTTTACAGAGTTCTATGATTCAATCCTCAAGAACTATCAGGAGTCCTGTGAGGCGGAGAGAGTGGTGAATGATTCCGTGTCCAGCCCACACAGCCCAGTGGAACAGTCCCAGGCCACTAGGAACGAAACGGAGAGGCTCCTCCGGCAGCAGGAAAACAACTTCAGAAAGTGGACAGCTGCTCAGAAAGAGCTGAAGGATTTGGAGAGTAAAGTTCAGGAGCTGACAGTGGAAAGCATCAATAAGCAGGTGAGGAAATGAATCTCACTCTCACTGCCCGGCAGTAATGGAACCACAATAACCCGTCTCAGTGACGTTGAAATTCACACTGTACAGTGACCCCTGGCATGTGTGAGTGTGGGACTGTGTGAGTGTGGGACTGTGTGAGTGTGAGACTGTGTGAGTGTGAGACTGTGTGAGTGTGAGACTGTGTGAGTGTGGGACTGTGTGAGTGTGGGACTGTGTGAGTGTGAGAATATGTGAGTGTGAGAATATGTGAGTGAGTGTATTAGAATCGCACACTCCACCTCTCGGCTTCTCGACCTCACTCGCCTCCTTAAAAGCAATCTCTGATTCCGAGACATCCTTCCTGTGACTCGACCTCTATTTCTGTCACTTTATTTCTCTGTGAAGCACTCGGGGGCGGGGGGGGGGGGGGGGGGGGGGTTAATGTTAAAAGATTGTTACAAAAATGCCTGTTATTGTTTTTCCTGTCACAGTCAATTCTGCTGTCCCATCTCTGGCCTCCAGATGGCAGGAGCTGCCTGTAAGTGGGAGTTGGCTGCAATGGGTTTGGTCCTGTGCCAATGGGCTCAGTACAATCAATGTGGGAAAGACGATTGAGTGCAGAGTGGGGCCACCGCCAGAGGCAGTGGGGTGTCTCGGGCAAGGGCCTCGCGTTCTTAAAATATACCGACCAGTTGACAAATCCGATGACAGCATGAATTGTAATCCAAGTCTTGGATCACTAAAAGACCACAGAATGATACAGCACAGATACAGTCCTTTCGGCCCATCATTACGATCGCTCTTTCCGTAAAACTGCGGTAATGTCACAAAACGTGAGGTCATCCACTTTGGAGCTAAATAGGGAAAAGGTGGAAAACGTGCGCGAGCCAAAGGCAATTAGACCCACACCCCTGAGCTCCCTCCACAGTCTGGGAAATGGTGCCTTCCAAGTCTTTATTCATCATCAGACTGGATTATGTGCTCAAGTGTCTGGGGTGGGATTTTAAATGGACTGCCGTCTGGCTTACAGATGAGGGAGAGCGAATGAAGACAACTGATTATTCCTCATATCAGCCTCTCGCAGAGTGATTAACTTGCAGCCTGTCCCTGAGGGACATCCTTTCTCCCCATGTTTCCCGTCTCGTTACAGGTATGTGGTTCATCCGCTGGCCAGAGCTGTGATGCAGACCCGTGTGGGGGCGCTAATTGCCAGGATGACTCGGGCAGACGGAAGTGTGGAGGGGCTAACTGCACTGGGGCACTCAGTCAGTCTGTGGAGGCACTGCGTACAGCAACAAACTCAACCACCATGCTGCACGACTCACAACGCCAGCTCGATACCGTCTCTCAAAGGGTAGGTGGGGATGGGGCTGGGGGGTGGAGACCCAGGGAGCGAGGGGCGATGGAGAGAGACGGAAGGAGGAGGAGCAGGGAGGTTGGGAGCTGGGGGACTGCAGAGTGAGAGGAGGGAGGGGGTTAGAGGCAGGCGAGGGATTACGAGAGGGGGGAGAGGAAGAATTTTGGGAAACCCTCAGTTGAGTGACAGAAGGCTGTTTTCTATTTTAACTTTCTGACATCAGGGTCAAAGGACATTAACAGCCAGGGCAGTGGTTAGAACTGCTGCCTCACAGCTCCAGGGTCCCAGGTTCGATTCCCGGCTTGGGTCACTGTCTGTGCAGAGTCTGCACGTCCTCCCCGTGTCTGCGTGGGTTTCCTCCGGGTGCTCCGGTTTCCTCCCACAGTCCAAAGATGTGCAGGTTAGGTGGGTTGGCCGTGATAAATTGCCCCTTTCGATGAGATTACGGGGTGAGAGATTGGGCAGAGGTAGGTGCAGCATGATGGGCCAAATTGCCTCTATCTGCACTGTTGGATTTGATGATCCGCAACCTCCCACCAATTCTCACTCATCCCTCTACTTCAGGAGGTTTTGTTTGAACGAGGCGTTGATCCTGAAATGAGGCACGGTGGGGAGGGGGGGGGGGGGGGGGGTTCTGCGTGATTCCTCCTGGATGACTGCACAGATTCTGGGGCGGTGGGTGTTCTGGTAAATTGTGCAGGAAACTTATACTGGCGATCGTTCCCCAGATTGAAGATATTCAGGGACAAGCAGATGATGCCAAATCCCAGGCTGCCGCAACGCTGAAGAGAGCCACAGAGGCAAAAAACCTCATCAACAACACGGTAGCCGAACTACGCAGATTCATCAAGGCCGTGAAAGACTTTCTCAATGGTGAGCTCAACAGAAACACATTTGGCAAGAACCCAAAAGTGAATAGAGCTCCCTCGACACTGTCCCGATCAAATACTCCCAGGACAGATACAGCACGGGGTTAGATACAGAGTAAAGCTCCCACTACACTGTCCCCATCAAACACTCCCAGGACAGCTACAGCGCGGGGTTAGATACAGAGTAAAGCTCCCTCGACACTGTCCCCATCAAACACTCCCAGGACAGGCACAGCACGTTAGATACAGAGTAAAGCTCCCTCGACACTGTCCCCATCAAACACTCCCAGGACAGCTACAGCACGGGGTTAGATACAGAGTAAAGTTCCCTCGACACTGTCCCCATCAAACACTCCCAGGACAGGTACAGCACGGGGTTAGAAACAGAGTAAAGCTCCATCTACACTGTCCCCATCAAACACTCCCAGGACAGGTACAGCACGGGGTTAGATACAGAGTAAAGCTCCCTCGACACTGTCCCGATTAAATACTCCCAGGACAGGTACAGCACGGGGTTAGATACTGAGTAAAGCTCCCTCGACACTGTCCCCATCAATGTCTCCCAGGATAGGCACAGCACGGCGTTAGATACAGAGTAAAACTCCCTCTACACTGTCCCCATCAAACACTCCCAGGACAGGCACAGCACGGGGTTAGATACAGAGTAAAGCTCCCTCTACACTGACCCCATCAAACACTCCCAGAACAGGTACAGCACGGGGTTAGATACAGAGTAAAGCTCCCTCGACACTGTCCCCATCAAACACTCCCAGGACAGGCACAGCACGGGGTTAGATACAGAGTAAAGCTCCCTCTACACTGTCCCCATCAAAGACTCCCAGGACAGGTACAGCACGGGGTTAGAAACAGAGTAAAGCTCCATCTACACTGTCCCCATCAACACTCCCAGGACAGGTACAGCACGGGGTTAGATACAGAGTAAAGCTCCCTCGACACTGTCCCGATTAAATACTCCCAGGACAGGTACAGCACGGGGTTAGATACTGAGTAAAGCTCCCTCGACACTGTCCCCATCAATGTCTCGCAGGACAGGCACAGCACGGAGTTAGATACAGAGTAAAACTCCCTCTACACTGTCCCCATCAAACACTCCCAGGACAGGCACAGCACGGGGTTAGATACAGAGTAAAGCTCCCTCTACACTGTCCCCATCAAACACTCCCAGGACAGGCACAGCACGGGGTTAGATACAGAGTAAAGCTCCCTCTACACTGTCCCCGTCAAACACTCCCAGGACAGGTGCAGCACGGGGTTAGATACAGAGTAAAGCTCCCTCTACACTGTCCCCATCAAACACTCCCAGGACAGGTACAGCACGGGGTTAGATACAGAGTAAAGCTCCCACTACACTGTCCCCATCAAACACTCCCAGGACAGGCACAGCACGGGGTTAGATACAGAGTAAAGCTCCCTCTACACTGTCCCCATCAAACACTCCCAGGACAGGCACAGCACGGGGTTAGATACAGAGTAAAGCTCCCACTACACTGTCCCCATCAAACACTCCCAGGACAGGTGCAGCATGGGGTTAGATACAGAGTAAAGCTCCCACTACACTGTCCCCATCAAACACTCCCAGGACAGGCACAGCACGGGGTTAGATACAGAGTAAAGCTCCCACTACACTGTCCCCATCAAACACTCCCAGGACAGGTGCAGCATGGGGTTAGATACAGAGTAAAGCTCCCTCTACACTGTCCCCATCATTCATTTACAGGATGTGTGTGTCGCTGGTCAGGCCAGCATTTATTGCCCATCCCTAATTGCCACTTGAAGGTGGGGGTGAGCTGCCTTCTTCAACCGTTGCAGTCCCTGTGGTGTAGGTAAACCCAACGCCTCGATTCGGGAGAATCCCGCCTCAACTTTCTGAGCTTTCCTCCGAAGTCGATCTGGAACACAACCCCAACATTGAATATTGAGCCATTGTTTCCAGAATTGGCACTGACCTCGCTCTGGCGGTTTTCCCTCCACTACCTCCAACCTCATAGTTCCCCAACTCCAAAGTGCCCACATCCCCCTCCTTTCCAAGTTCCACAATTAACACTGTCATTGTTCATAACTTTAAAGGGCCCACACAGATTTAACTCTGTTACGCAGCAGAATACCAGCTAGGATGAGCAATGCCATTGGGGGCTGTTTAGGAGGCTCGCTCTGACTGAATATTGATTGTGTTCCAGAGGAAGGTGCTGACCCAGACAGCATCGATCTGTTGGCCACCATGGTCCTGAACATCTCCCTGCCCGTCAGCTCACTGGACATTCGCAAGACCGTGCAGGAGATCAAAGACACCGTGGGCCGCGTCAAGGATGTCGACGCAATCCTCAACGACACGTCGCGGAATCTGCAGCTCGCCCGCCAACTGGCGAGACAGGCGGAGAAAGTGAAGTTAGTGTTTGTGTGAGAGGGAGAGACGGTGGAAGTGGGGGAGAGAGTGGGAGGGGGAGCGGAATAAGAGAATGAGCGAGGGGACAGCGGATGGACAGAGACAGAAAAGGGAGAGCAGCCAGGAACAAGAGAAAGAGAGGGACGGGGAGGGAGGGTTGGAGGGACAAACACATGGGAAGCGGTAGAGAGAAGAGATAAAGGTCAGGGAGGAGAGGTGGGGAGAAGGAAGAGTAATGAAAGAAATAAGAGCAAAGCTTAAAGATGAAGAAGAATTAGCCAGGGTTCCGGCTCCTGGTCAGGGCTCACTGACCCTTGGGATTTGGCTGGTGGGAAAATTGGGAGTGAAGTGTTGCCTCTTGATTACAAATCGCTCCTGGTACTCGTAAAACTTGGAAAAGACGACAAACAGCAGCGATGTCCCAACTCGTTCACCAAAATGTCCCATTCCCTTATCTTTACACCCCAGCTCCACACTTTCCCACAATTCCCACCCCCATGCCCACAATCCCACCCCCTGGTCCCACCCCCCAGGCCTCATTCGCACTCCCCCCCCCCCCCCCCCCCAGCACCCTCACACCCAACCTCCCACCCCACCCCCAGTCCCACTCCCAACCTCCCACCCCCACCCCCAGTCCCACTCCCAACCTCCCACCCCCAATCCCACTCCCAATCCCCCAGTCCCACTCCCAACCTCCCACCCCACCCCCAGTCCCACCCCACCCCCAGTCCCACCCCACCCCCAGTCCCACTCCCAACCCCCCAGTCCCACTCCCAACCTCCCACCACAACCCCCAGTCCCACTCCCAACCCCCCAGTCCCACTCCCAACCTCCCACCACAACCCCCAGTCCCACTCCCAACCTCCCACCACAACCCCCAGTCCCACTCCCAACCTCCCACCCCCACCCCCAGTCCCACTCCCAACCCCCCAGTCCCACTCCCAACCTCCCACCACAACCCCCAGTCCCACTCCCAACCTCCCACCACAACCCCCAGTCCCACTCCCAACCTCCCACCACAACCCCCAGTCCCACTCCCAACCTCCCACCCCCACCCCCACCCCCAGTCCCACTCCCAGCCCCCCAGTCCCACTCCCAACCTCCCACCCCCACCCCCAGTCCCACTCCCAACCCCCCAGTCCCACTCCTAACCTCCCACCCCTACCCCCAGTCCCACTCCCAACCCACCCCCAGTCCCACTCCCAACCTCCCACCCCCAGTCCCACTCCCAACCTCCCACCCCCACCCCCAGTCCCACTCCCAACCCCCCAGTCCCACTCCCCAACCCCAGTCCCACTCCCCAACCCCAGTCCCACCCCCCAGTCCCACTCCCAACCCCCACCCCCACTCCCAACCTCCCACCCCCACCCCCAGTCCCACTGTGTGTTTGAGGGGCGGCGTGTTTGAGGGGCGGCGTGTTTGAGGGGCGGCGTGTTTGAGGGGCGGCGCGTTTGAGGGGCGGCGTGTTTGAGGGGCGGCGTGTTTGAGGGGCGGCGCGTTTGAGGGGCGGCGTGTTTGAGGGGCGGCGCGTTTGAGGGGCGGCGCGTTTGAGGGGCGGCGCGTTTGCGGGGCGGCGCGTTTGCGGGGCGGCGCGTTTGCGGGGCGGCGCGTTTGCGGGGCGGCGCGTTTGCGGGGCTGTGTGTGAGATTTTTATCGGCACGTTTTCTAATTGAGTTCTTGTGTTTCTCAGGGTTCGAGCCGCTGTGGTGGACGTTAATGTAACTGAAGCAAAGCTCCTTGTTGAAGCTGCGAAAGACAAGCTCGAGGTAGCTGGGAAATCGCTGGAAAAGGCCAAAAACAACACAGCTGCTGCTGAGGATTCCATTGGGAAGGTATCTGTTTTCCTGATTCAGGGATTGGGCTACAGGAGTGTCTGACAGCTTTCTGACTGGCTCAACAGTCCGCAGAACAGGACTGTGGGAACGCTGGGATACATCCGGATATTAAAAGCTTGGGTCAGGATAAACGATCTTGAAGCTGTTGGGTTGTCATCAAGTCCGAACTGTTTCAGTGAGGTACTCCTCGGGGAAGGAAACCCGGGCTGGCATTGCGGCCGGGCGGATCTGGGCGCGCCAGGTACATAGCGGGAGAAGACAAAATCGAGATTCGGACGAACCAGTTTGCAATTCAGTCGGCCCGTTCCTGGTGCCGAGTTCCAGATCTCACCCAAAGCTGGCGAGACTATTATTAACCCTGATTTGCAATCATTTCAATCTCTTCAATGAAAGAATGGTGAGGGGCTTTTGGCGCCTGTGAGGGGTTCAAGGTTTAAATATTGTGGAGCCCCATAACCGGGTCACCACAGCTGCAGCCTGTCTGTCCCACCAACTCTCCCGGGACAGAGCCCCGCTGCAGCCTCTCTCCTAGCAGTCAATTCCACTCCCTCGAACTGGGAGCAGCCTCCAGCTTCACAGCTGGTCTATTTCAAATGATGAATTAGCCTTGTTCGATGTGAGGGCACTTCACAGTCCTCAGCTCTCAAGTGCCTCCTCGAAGGCACAGGTGCCGTGTCTGAGGGGATGATTAGTGGACTGGGCGTCCAGCAAACGTTGATGCCCGAACATTGTGCCTGAACTCTCGGAGCGTCAGCACCACAGAGGCAGCTGCCAACAATCAGACACTAACGAGCTGGACTCCGCCACTGAGGGTCCTCGCGGTGAAAGGGTGGGTGTGTGGGTGAGCGGAGGGCAGCTGAGCACGGCCTCCCTAATGTTCCCCGCAGAGGTCTGCGGTCTCGGGGTTCCTGATTGGCCGAGAGTGAGTGTGCAGAGCAAGGTCTCTGGATGGCACTCTGAGAGAGGGTGGGACATGTAAGGGTGGGGGATTTGAGGGTCCCTGAATGGAGGCCCTAACTGATTGTCTGTCTCCTGCTCCAATATCTTCCAGATAAGGATATGGTTGCTGCTTTTGATCCGCGGAGGCCGTCCTCGTGTTGCTGGTGGCAGCCGAGGAGGACAGACACTGGAGAAGGCAGCAGCAACCACACAGGCTGGCTGAGGCACCCCATGTGCAGGGGGTCACCGCACACCCGGAAGACCCAGCCGCCCCTCGGTCTGAGGAGGGACTCGGAAGGGGGAGGCCGGCGACGGCCCAGGGTGTACAGGCGTCATTGGCCAGTCAATGAGCTGGCGGACAGCAGGTGCTGCGGAAGACTCCGTCTGAGGAGAGGGACAGTGACTGTGCCACGTCCTCGCGGACTTGGCATCCGTGGAGGAGGAGGACACCCACTCCTGGCAGCTGTGGAGGTCACCACTGCCCTTCTATACCCGGTTCATTCCGGAGCTCGAGCTGTGCAACTTTTCACTATGTACACCCACAGGTGCCTCCAGGTCAGGATGCCCAATATGCCCGGGCATCAGGCTCTCTCGCCTTTCAGCTGGACTCGGCCCACCCAGATTCCGGGCTGCATGATTTGCCACCATCACCGGAATGCCCCAGGTCGAGGAGACCATCGATGGGACGATGTGACCCTGCGCGCGCCGGGGGCATCAGGGAGGGCCCTTCATTAACAGGAAAGAGTTCCATTCGCTGAATGTTCAGATTGTGTATGATTGACCACCCCCGTACTGTGTATGTGTGTGCCCACTATCCCGGCAGCGTGTGCTACATCCTGGGACACGCGGAGATCCCCAGTGTCTTTCAGAACCACCCCAGGATGACGGGTTGGAACTTGGGGGAGAAGAGGTACCCATTGAGGTCCTGGCTGATGATGTGCTGTGGAGGGCGGAGACCGATGCGGTGACCGTTATAATGAGGTTTTGTGGTGATCTGCGGTACACCCCCAGAGGGTCTCCCACTTTGTGGTGGTCCGCAGTACACCCCAGAGGGTCTCCCACTTTGTGGTGGTCCGCAGTACACCCCAGAGAGTCTCCCGCTGTGTGGTGGTCCGCAGTACACCCCCAGAGGGTCTCCCACTTTGTGGTGGTCCGCAATACACCCCCAGAGAGTCTCCCGCTGTGTGGTGGTCCGCAGTACACCCCCAGAGGGTCTCCCGCTGTGTGGTGGTCCGCAGTACACCCCAGTGGGTCTCCCACTTTGTGGTGGTCCGCAGTACACCCCCAGAGGGTCTCCCGCTGTGTGGTGGTCCGCAGTACACCCCCAGAGGGTCTCCCACTTTGTGGTGGTCCGCAGTGCACCCCCAGAGGGTCTCCAACTGTGTGGTGGTCTGCGGTACACCCCCAGAGGGTCTCCCACTTTGTGGTGGTCCGCAGTACACCCCCAGAGGGTCTCCCGCTGTGTGGTGGTCTGCGGTACACCCCCAGAGAGTCTCCCGCTGTGTGATGGTCCGCAGTACACCCCCAGAGGCTCTCCCACTTTGTGGTGATCTGCGGTGCTCCCCCGGAGGGTCTCCCGCTGTGTGGTGGTCCGCAGTACACCCCCAGAGGGTCTCCCACTTTGTGGTGGTCCGCAGTACACCCCCAGAGAGTCTCCCGCTGTGTGGTGGTCCGCAGTACACCCCCAGAGGGTCTCCCGCTGTGTGGTGGTCCGCAGTACACCCCCAGAGGGTCTCCCGCTGTGTGGTGGTCTGCGGTACACCCCCAGAGAGTCTCCCGCTGTGTGGTGGTCCGCAGTACACCCCCAGAGGGTCTCCTACTTTGTGGTGGTCTGCGGTGCTCCCACAGAGGGTCTCCCGCTGTGTGGTGGTCTGCGGTGCTCCCCCGAGGGTCTCCCACTGTGTGGTGGTCTGCGGTGCTCCCACAGAGGGTCTCCCGCTGTGTGGTGGTCCGCAGTGATCCCCCGAGGGTCTCCCGCTGTGTGGTGGTCTGCGGTGCTCCCCCGAGGGTCTCCCGCTGTGTGGTGGTTTGCTGTACATCCCCCGAGGGTCTCCCGCTGTGTGGTGGTCCGCAGTACACCCCCAGAGGGTCTCCCGCTGTGTGGTGGTCTGCGGTACCCTTCCGAACCTGGCACAGGAGCCAAGCAACATGCTGGAGGAGGAAGAGGGACGTGCAGCCTCGTCTGAGGCGGAGGCAGAGACCAGGAGGGGCTGGAGGACAAGTCCGAGGAGGAGGTGGAGGGTGGAGGGTAGTCTGCAGCAAGGGTCCAACATTCCCGGAGGACAAGGGAGGCCCTCATCATCACCAGAATCTCACCGGACGATGCTGTGTCTGTCAGCTCAAACCCCCCCCTCATTTCCGTCGCTCTCCTGCAAACCCCCACTGCCCTGTTTCTAACCGCTCCACTCACCACACACACACTGCAGCCAAGAAGGTGACTCAGAGAAGACCCGAGGCCGGGAGTCTGATTGGACCCACTGCTCCACACCAGTGAGGCGCGGAGGGACACCCTCTTCCCCAGGGGGGGGCCAGACTCTAGTCTGCCCTCCTAAACACTGGCTGGGATGTGGTGGCAGAGGCAGTCAGCGCTGCCAGTCTCACCAGGAGGAGACAGCTGTGATACTGAGGGGTGGGGATTACTGGTGCAGCCTCTGCTCTGCGTGGGGCAGTGTGCCAGGGAGGGTATCAGAGGGCATGGTGCAGGTGTCCTTCGCTCACTAACTCCGCCAGCGGGGCCGGAGCGTGGCGGCAGAATCGGCGGCAGGAGCAAATTGCGATTTTTCCCGTGGTACACTATTCTCCGCCCGATCGCAATTCTCGCTGCCGGAGGCGGGAAGCGGGGAATTCAGGCCCTGATGTGCTTCCCAGGCCTGGCACTTTGTGTGATTCCGGATCCCACACCATCATGATTGTCAGAGCTCTGGTGGGCGGCCCAGTGGTTAGCACTGCTGCCTCAGGCGCTGAGGACCCGGGTTCGATCCCGGCCCTGGGTCACTGTCCATGTGGAGTTTGCACATTCTCCCCGTGTCTGCGTGGGTCTCACCCCTACAACCCAAAGATGTGCAGGGTAGGTGGATTGGCCACGCTAAATTGCCCCTTGATTGGAAAAAAAATTGAGTACTCTAAATTTAAACAAGTGATTGTCAGAGCCCTGAACAAATCCTTGATATCCTAGGGCAGCATTATAGCACAAGTGGATAGCACTGTGGCTTCACAGCTCCAGGGTCCCAGGTTCGATTCCCTGCTGGGTCACTGTCTGTGCGGAGTCTGCACGTTCTCCCCGTGTGTGAATGGGTTTCCTCCTGGTGCTCCGGTTTCCTCCCACGGTCCAAAGATGTGCAGGTTCAGTGGATTGGCCACGATAAATTGCCCTTAGTGTCCAAAAAGGTTAGGAGGGGTTATTGGGTTACGGGGACAGGGTGGAAGTGAGGGCGTAAGTGGGTCGGTGCAGACTCGATGGGCCGAATGGCCTCCTCCTGCACTGTATGTTCTATGAAACATTAACTCTGTAACTCTCCACAGATGCTGCCTGACCTGCTGAGTATTTCTAATAGTTTCTGTCCCTGTATCATGACTGATCCACCTCTGACCTGACCCAACAAACTGCTTCATTGCGTCTAAACAGGGCAGCAAGAGACGGACAACATTGGCATTCTGACCCGGGGGTGTCCAAGTGACTCGATAAAAACAAAAGGAACAATGAGGGGTTGGATGCTTCACCAGTAGAGTGCCACAGACTGAGAGAGGTTACAGTTCAGAAACACTCCCAGGGTTAGTGGTCAAGGCAGAAACGGTCTGTTTTACTTACTCCCTCAGCTCTTTAGAAAGCTTGGAGTCGGCTCCTTGTCTTAAATGTTTCTCAGATCACAGAAGCTGTGATTGTGATCACCGGGCTCCGAAAGTCTACATTCTCCCAGTCAGGGTAAATACGGATGAAGGTGCCTGTTGGAGTTTCTATGGCGAGCTGGGTCAAGGAGCCGAGATTGACTCCATTCACCAACGGTTGGTCCTCAGCATAGACGCCATTCCTAATCATCGCGGATTACATATCTCTCCATCTGCTGATCAATTGGAATTTCAGCATCACGTCCTTCACCCACACCACCCACCCCAACCTCACCGGTATCTCCCCTCCCCACCCCTGCGTCGCTTCACCTGCTGCTGAAACCTTCACCAATCCCTTTGTCACCCCCAGACTCGCCTGGTCCACTTTCTCACCTTAAGCTGCTTCCTAACTTGCACCGAGTCCTTTTTACCGAACACCCCCTGTGCTCCCTGCCTAGCAACAGGATTTTGCAATTCTCAGCCTTGTTTGACACAGAAACGTAGAAAATAGGCCCCAGAGGAGGTCATTCGGCCCTTCGAGGCAGCTCTGCCATTCAACATGTTTTCAAACCCCTCCACGGTCTCGCCCCTCCTTATCTCTGTAATCCCCTGCAGACCCAAAACCCTCCATAAATCGGTGCCCTCCAATCCTGACCTTTTTAGCATCCTCAATTTTCATATGGCTCCACCATTAGCTCCTTTGGCCTTTCAGCCCCCTAAACCCCTCGCCACCAAGTTTCCCTCCATTCACACCATAGCAAGCATCCTATCGGGCTGCATCACAGCCTGGTATGGCAACTGCTCGGCCCAGGACCGCAAGAAACTTCAGAGAGTCGTGAACACCGCCCAGTCCATCACATGAACCTGCCTCCCATCCATTGACTCCATCTACACCTCCCGCTGCCTGGGGAAAGCGGGCAGCATAATCAAAGACCCTCCCACCTGGTTATTCATTCTTCCATCGGGCAGGAGATACAGAAGTCTGAGAACACGCACGAGCAGATTCAAAAACAGCTTCTTCCCCACTGTCACCAGACTCCTAAATGACCCTCTTATGGACTGACCTCATTAACACTACACCCTGTATGCTTCATCCGATGCCAGTGCTTATGTAGTTACATTGGATATGTTGTGTTGCTCTTATTATGTATTTTCTTTTATTCCCTTTTCTTCTCATGTACTTAATGATCTGTTGAGCTGCTCGCAGAAAAATACTTTTCACTGTACCTCGGTACACGTGACAATAAACAAATCCAATCCAATAACCGTTCAGTAAAATGGTTTGAGCAAACTTTTTGTCAGCTGACCCTAATAGCACTTTGTGACTCAGTGTCGCGTCTTAGTTTATTCTTGTTACTGGGAAGTGTCTTGAGGCACTATATCAATGTAAGTTGTTGTGTCTGTTGTTAGGTCAACGAGCTGCTGAACACCATTGAGAGCCAACTGATGGAATTAATGGACCGGCTCTCAAACCTGTCCACCGGAATTCAGAATCTGGAAAATAAAACCATTGCCAATAGGAATACGGCTGAAGTCTTGCAGAACGAGGTTAATGGCGTCCGAAACAGGACAGACCAACTGCAGAGTGTGAGTCCCTCTTCTGCCTCTCCTCATCAAAGTTTAGCATCTGCAGGAGCGTCTTTGTGCTTAAATAGTGGCCGTCAATGTAAGATGGTCACCAAGGAACCTTAGTGGGGAATTCAGAAGACACCTCTTCACCCAAGGGAGCGGCTGAAGTGAATGGTAAAGATATGTTTGAGGGGAAAGTGTGTCAGACAGAAGGGAACAGGTGGTTACCGTGGGAGATGTAGATGAGAAAAGATTGGAGGAGGTTCGAATGGAGCTCAACGACCAGCATTCACTGCATGGACTGATGGGCACCCAATATCCCACTTAATCCCAAATAATCCAATGTAAACCTTCATCCAATTCTAAACAGGCTGAGTACAGGTGATTGACGAGGGACATAGAATCACAGAATCATAGAATTTACAGTGCAGAAGGAGGCCATTCGGCCCATCGAGTCTGCACCTCGGAAAGAGCACCCTACTCAAGCCCACGCCTCCACCCAATCCTCATAACCCAGCAACCCCACCTAAACTTTTTGGACACGAAGGGCAATTTATCACGGCCAATCCACCTAACCTGCACATCTTTGGACTGTGGGAGGAAACCGGAGCACCCGGAGAAAACCCACGCACACACGGGGAGGATGTGCAGACTCCGCACAGACACTGACCCAGCGGGGAATCGAGCCCAGGACCCTGGAGCTGTGAGGCAGCAGTGCTAACCAATGTGCTACCCTGCCGCCTTTCCTCTCTCCCTGTGGGCAATGGACATGAGGTACACTCGCCAAAGGGGCAGCACGGTAGCACAGTGGTTAGCACAGTTGCTTCACAGCTCCAGTGTCCCAGTTTGTTTCTCAGCTTGGGTGACCGTCTGTGCGGAGTCTGCACGTTCTCCCCGTGTGTGCGTGGGTTTCCTTCGGGTGCTCCGGTTTCCCCCCACAGCCCAAAGATGTGCAGGTTAGGTGGATTGGCCGTGCTAAATTGCCCCTTGGTGTGCAAAGGGGTTGCGCGGGGATATGTGGGCTTGGGTGGGGTGCTCTTTCCAGGGGCCGGTGCAGACTCGATGGGCCGAATGGCCTCCTTCTGCATTGTAAATTCTATGATTCTATGAGAGCATGTACAAGGAGGGCGAGTCACCATGTCACATAGCTCCTCCCTGTCACCGTGGCAATGCTGGACATGGGGATGCTCTCATGTTACTGAGTCTGGAAGGCTGTGGAGAGAGGAAATTGATTCAAGGGCGGCCTCCACACCCCTAAAATTGAGCAAATTCCCCCTGCATTCCTGCTCTCTCCCCCCATTCTCCCCAAGGTTACATGCACTGCACCTTTTGTCCTGATGGATGTCCTCTCTCCTCTGAAAACAAGCTGACTCCACTAGAGAGGGCAGCTCGCTCATCTAATTGCCTGACCTCTTACCGCTCACCCCAGTGGCTGGTGCCTGTCAGAAGGCTATTTGTCTGTGGGAAGCATCACAGCTGAGCCCGACCCTGCCCAGTGTCTGCCCAAGCCGTTTCCAACAGGGGTCTCCAAGACAATGATTAGGAATGGGTTATGTTTAAAATCTTTTAGGGGTTGTGGGACAAACAAGTCCCCCATTCCCTTCACCCCCGTCAGCCACTCAGTCCGTGCTGATCAGGAATGGACTCGCTGAGTCTCTGGAATTGATGTTTGTGATAATAGTTTCTTCTTTGCCGTTTTCTTGTGTGCAGAAGGACGTGAAAAACGTGGAGAGACTTTACGAGGAGCTGAGACACAAAATTAGCTCGTTGGGTAACGGCACTGAGAGTGGAAATGAAAGAGTGGAAAAAATCAAAGAGGAGGCAGAGAAACTGAGGAACAGGGCAATGAACAATCTGGCACGGCTCAACGGTACGGAGTGGGTCACACATTGCACAGTGGGGTCATCAGTAACAGCCGGACAAGGGTCATCACTAACTATTGGACAAGACTGAGCGTTACAGAGTGGGGTCATCAGTAACTATTGGACAAGACTGAGCGTTACAGAGTGGGGTGATCAGTAACTATTGGACAAGACTGAATGTTACAGAGTGGGGTCATCAGTGACTATTGGACAAGACTGCACGTTACAGAGTGGAGTGATCAGTAACTATTGGACAAGACTGAATGTTACAGAGTGGGGTGATCAGTAACTATTGGACAAGACTGAATGTTACAGAGTGGGGTCATCAGTGACTATTGGACAAGACTGAGCGTTACAGAGTGGGGTGATCAGTAACTATTGGACAAGACTGAATGTTACAGAGTGGGGTGATCAGTAACTATTGGACATAGACTGAACGTTACAGAGTGGAGTGATCAGTAACTATTGGACATAGACTGAACGTTACAGAGTGGGGTCATCAGTAACTATTGGACAAGACTGAACGTTACAGAGTGGGGTGATCAGTAACTATTGGACAAGACTGAACGTTACAGAGTGGGGTCATCAGTAACTATTGGACAAGACTGAACGTTACAGAGTGGGGTCATCGGTAACTATTGGACAAGACTGAACGTTACAGAGTGGGGTGATCAGTAACTATTGGACAAGACTGAACGTTACAGAGTGGGGTCATCAGTAACTATTGGACAAGACTGAACGTTACAGAGTGGGGTCATCAGTAACTATTGGACAAGACTGAATGTTACAGAGTGGGGTGATCAGTAACTATTGGACAAGACTGAATGTTACAGAGTGGGGTGATCAGTAACTATTGGACATAGACTGAACGTTACAGAGTGGAGTGATCAGTAACTATTGGACATAGACTGAACGTTACAGAGTGGGGTCATCAGTAACTATTGGACAAGACTGAACGTTACAGAGTGGGGTGATCAGTAACTATTGGACAAGACTGAACGTTACAGAGTGGGGTCATCAGTAACTATTGGACAAGACTGAACGTTACAGAGTGGGGTCATCGGTAACTATTGGACAAGACTGAACGTTACAGAGTGGGGTGATCAGTAACTATTGGACAAGACTGAACGTTACAGAGTGGGGTCATCAGTAACTATTGGACAAGACTGAACGTTACAGAGTGGGGTCATCAGTAACTATTGGACAAGACTGAATGTTACAGAGTGGGGTGATCAGTAACTATTGGACAAGACTGAATGTTACAGAGTGGGGTGATCAGTAACTATTGGACAAGACTGAACGTTACAGAGTGGGGTGATCAGTAACTATTGGACACGACTGAGCGTTACAGAGTGGGGTCATCAGTAACTATTGGACAAGACTGAATGTTACAGAGTGGGGTTATCAGTAACTATTGGACAAGACTGAATGTTACAGTCTGGGGTCATCCGTAATAGTTACTTACCTTGGGACTTTCAAGACATAATATAAATGTAAGTAACTGGGTCAGACATTTCCTGTTCCCATCGCCTACACAGCCTGCTTATTCTGCACAGACACCTAAAGCAGTAATAGTGTGGAATGGTAAGGGAGGTAAAGTCGCCACAGTCCCAGATGACCATAGGCTGCTTTCCCCTGTGAGGGGGGGAGCTGACTGGTGGTGATTTAACCTGCGGGTCGCCACACCTCGGGCGAGGGGCAAGGTTGAGAAGGCGGGGCGTCATGAATAACCAAGCTGGCATGGGGATTGAACCCCCGCTGCTGGCATCGCTCTGCATCACGAACCAGCTGTCCTGCCAACTGAGTTAAACACTTCTGCTGGTTTTCGGTTTGGTGTCCCTGGGAGAAACACATGTCACTGAGACACAAACTAAAGCCTGCTCTGCGGGGTGAATGGAACAATCCCGCAGTACTAATTGGCAAGGAGCATGGGAGTTCCTCCTTGACCCAGTCGCTCAATTCGCATCACTAAGACCCACTTTCTAGTCGTTATCACATTGCTCGCTCTGGAATCCTCTGTGCACAGATTAAAATATGTCCAAAAGTTCCTTCGGTGGCAGTGAGATGCTTTGTGATGTCCTGAGGTGGTGCAGGGCACAGCGGAAATGCAACATCATTCTTCTCCTTAAAATCTTTGAATTAGTCATTTCAATATCTCCTCTTTCTTTCACAGCTTTGGAAAAGAAGTTTAACAGCAATATGCAAAACATGACCGAGAAATTAGACATGCTGCAGGAATTGGAACAGAATGTGACGGATCTGCTGGAGTACATCCGGGAGAAGTCACAGTTTTACGGCTCCTGCTAGTAACGGAGCAGCCCCTGAATTCTCCTGTGTCTGCTTCAGCTCCTATCCAAGACTTTATATTTGGCAGCTGCTGTGGCTGGTGTTTGTGGTGTGTCTAGTTTCAGTCCCTCCTCTCTGCTCTGGAATGTAATAATTCGGGGCACGGCTGGACTCCACTCCCTCCCTCTATCCCCACCCTGCCGCTGGCGACAATGCACACCCGTCAGCTATTGGGCTGCAGTGGGCATCGTCGCGGATCCTGAGCTTCTGCTGCTTGTTTCTTTGAAGCTTCCAGCTGGAAAAGTTATCCAGACAGAAATGTGTGAATCGCTGTGTTTTCAACCCTTGTTGTGTCTGCTGGAGGATTCTAAGCTGCATTTTGAAGACATGTGACACTGTTAATTATACAGAATGAGCACAGCATTCTCTTCAAATCTGCCTCTAAGTGAGAAAGTTCCTTTTCCCTTTGATTTTTGGAGGGGTTTTTCTGCAGTTCATTGCCCTCCCTCGCCCTGGTGTATCCCTGCTCTGCTGCCTGTATCACCGTTAACATGTGGAAGGATTCCACAAACCCTCCCCACACCTCCAGAGGAGAGGCGTGGGATTTCCATCCTCGTCGCTCCACTTTGTCCTCCTCCACTCGGATAAATTCCTGTCGGTGCCAGCACCCCCGTCCTGCCTGTTTCTTTCGAGTGGTTAAAGATCTTCAACTGTGGAGGGGATCACAGGAGTGAGTGCTATTGTACGCTGGGTACAATCAACACTCCCATCTACTCCGCTCCCCACACACACACACACACACACTCTCACAGACACAGACACAGACACACTCTCACAGACACACACTCACAGACACAGGACATACAGGCACAGTCACAGACACACACACACTCTCACAGACACACGCACACACTCTCACAGACACACACACACACTCCGACACACACTCACAGACACAGGACATACAGGCACAGTCACAGACACACACACACTCTCACAGACACACACACACAGGCACAGTCACGGACACAGGACGCAGACACAGGACACACACACACAGACACCGGACATACACACACAGACACCGGACATACACACACAAACACACACAGACACAGGACATACACACACAAACACACACAGACACAGGACATACACACACAAACACAGGACATACACACACAGACACCGGACATACACAGGACAGGCACACACAGACACAGGACAGACACACACAGACACAGGACAGACACACACAGACACAGGACAGACATACACAGACACACAAACACAGGACAGACACACACAGACACAGGACATACACACACAGACACTGGACATACACACACAAACACAGGACAGACACACACAGACACTGGACATACACACACAGACACACACAGACACAGGAAATACACACACAAACACAGGACAGACACACACACACAGACTCTCCTGTTTCAGTGGGCAATCACAGGGTGCAGAAAGTAATGCCCCTCCCCTGTGGAGAGTTTAGGGGGGGGGCATTTAATCATGTGGGGGGGGAGGGGTGCCGGGCAGGAACCTCGCTGCCTTCCAGCCCCCACCCCAATTGAATCTGTGCGGGGACGGCCCATGGACGGCCTTCCTGCCCCACCCCAAAGTGAGAGTCCGAGTGGGAAACGATAGCTCAGCCTTGCACTGACCCACGGGGAGCACATCAATCTGACCCATGGGGGGCTCTCACATTCTAACTGTCACCCCCACATCCTGCCAGCCCTTACTGCCGATCCCACTTCTCTGACCCCCACCCCGTGACCCCCCCTCTCTGACCCCCACCCCGTGACCCCCCCTCCCACCATCACTCACCTCTGGGCCCTGGGTGGGTATCGTGTCAACAGCGACCACCACCTCCCCGGTAGCTGGTCAGTGGTGCTCCAGCCTTTCATTGGTTGGCATCCTTGAACGTGGCCACTGCCCGGTTAAGTGCCTGTGGCATTTAGATCAGTGAAACCTCCCGGAAGTGGTGACACAGGGGATCCCAAGCGGCCCTCCAGCTGGAGCAGAGTATCCGAAACGAGGAGTGTGAGGTGTAGAGAGGTTGAGGGAGGGAATTCTAGATCTTAAGGCCCAGGTATTTGGAAAGCACGTCCACCACTGGAGGTGCAATGGAAATCGGGATGGTCCAGAGACCAGGATTGGAGGAGTGCAAACATTGAAGTAAAGAAAATAGGAGCAGGCGGAAGCCATTCGGCCCCTCGAGCCTGTTCCACCATTCATTATGATCATGGCTGATCATTCAACTCAATAGCCTAATCCTGCTTTCCCCCCCCCCCCCCCCCCATGTCCTTTTATCCCCTTCGCCTCTCAGAGTTATATCGAACTGCCTCTTGAACACCTTCTGGCCGATTCTCCATCAGCCAGCGCCGGAATTGGGAAACACAATTGGGTGGAGATTGGCATGAGGCGAAAATTGTGGCCAGCGCCGGGCGCCGACAGAATGCAATGTTCCGGTGCCTCGACCGCGGCGTTAGTGCATCCCACTACGCACGTGCCAAAGGGTTCCATAATTGCTCCAGGACCGGCGACAATTATGCAGTCGTAGAAGTCCACCGACTCTGTCCCGACTCCAACAACGGAGAATCCTGCTCACAATGTTTTAGCCACAACCACTTCCTGTGGTAACGAATTCCACAGGCCGACCACTCTCTGGGTGAAGAAACTTCTCCTCATCTCTGTCCTAAATGGTCTACCGCGTATCCTCAGACTGTGACCCCTGGACACACCCACCATCGGGAACATCCTTCCCTGTCCAGTCCTGTTAGAATATTGTCGCAAAGTCCCAGTCCTGCTCAGTCCCATCCAGTTTGTACAGGTTCCACCTCCCCTAGAGCCAGTTCCAATGCCGCAGGAATCTGAAACCCTCGCCTTATATTTTCAGCAATGTTTTCATCCGATATATCCTGCTATTTCTACTCTGTCTAGCGCATGGCACTGGTAGTAATCCTGAGATCATTACCTTTGAGGTCCTACTTCGCAACTTTCTTCCTAATTCCGTCTATTCTGCCTTTAGGACCATATCCTTTTTTACCCATGTTGTTTGTACCGATGTGTACCATGACCACTGGCTGTTCACCCTCACCCCCAGAATGTCCTGTAACCAGTCCGAGACATCCTTGATCCTAGCACCAGGAAGGCAACATAGCATCCTGGAGTCTAATTTGCAGCTACAGCAAAGCCTACCTATTCCCCTTACTATCAAAGCCCCTATAACTATTGCATTCCCACACTTTTAACTCCTCCCCTCTGCAGCAGAACCAACCGTGGTGCAACGGATTTGGCTGTTGCTGTTTTCCCCTGGGAGGTCATTCCCCTGAACAATATCCAAAACGGTATATCTGTTTTGCAGAAAATTCCTGCACTGCCTGCCTAATCTTCTCGCTCTGCCTGGTGGTCACCCATTCCCTTCCTGCCTGTGGAGTCTGAGCCTGCGGTGTGACCACCTCTCTATCCGCGATATCCACGATACTCTTGGATATGCCACCATGTCCGCCACCGCTCCAGCTCCAAAACCAGCACTTCCAGGAGCTGCAGCTGGAGACACGTCCTGCACACATGCTGGCCCTGGGCACTGGAAATGTTCTCGGCTTCCCACATAGAGCAGGAGGAGCACAACACGGCTTTGAGTTCTCCTGCCATGACTTACCCATTAAGATTAAACCTTTTGGAAGATACTTAAAATCAAATAATACCATTTAGATAGGGCATTTCTTCCCCTCATTGCTACAGAATATAGCCCTTGCAAACTATAGACCACAAATTATAGACCTTACAAATTATAAGTGATAAAAGCAGTAAATACTTACCCAACCGTGCTCACCCAATCAGCTGCTTCACTGTCCCCTGTCACATTTGAATCCTGATGTCACCTCAGGAGCTTCAAACTAGCATTCCGCTCTCAGTCTCACTCATTTATCCTGCCGGCTACTCTCTCAGTCTCGCTCTTCCTCGCTGATTTATCCTGCCGGCTCCTTTCTCCGTCTCGCTCTTTCCCGCGCCCTTTTACCCTCCTCCTGGAGATCCGCCCTCAGAGGGATCTCCAAGGGTTGTTAGGCTGAAGGAGGGAGATAGGGAGAGGTGAGGCCATGGAGGGATTTGAAGCCGAGAGTGAGAATTTTTAACTCGAGGCATTGTCGACCCAGGAGGAACTGTAGCGAGCACAGAGATAATGAGGGAAGTGTCGGACTTGGGCAGTAGAGTTTTGGAGGATTGAAGTTTACCAGTTCATTTGGGGTTTTTGTTTTGCCCAGCACTGCCTAACTGTCCTTTACAGTGAACACCTTCTCAAAATTCATCTTGGAGTTCTGAATGATCCCTTAGCATTCATTGCAAAATAATATTGTTGTGACACAACACTGCTGAAAGGCAGTGTGATACAAACCGTAAATAAAATTATTTTTAAGTAGTTTCAACGTTTCCCCGTTATTATTTGTTGTTTCGCTGAACACATCACCCCGGGGTGTTGGGGCGGGGCATTGTGTCTGCGATCCTGAACATTAAACAGCCACAGTGTTGGAGCAGATTCTCGTTGTGTGTTGGATCAGAGTGTGGGAGGCAGGGGTGAAGGTGGGACGCGATGGGAAGAAGAAAGACAATTCCAGGAATCAGGAATTCAAGACATGAGGAAACGATAAAGAAACTAGAGGCTTGACTTCTGTTGAAGCTTTGAAGGAATCTAAATAACATTTTGTATTGACAAAGGGATCCTTTTATTCATCCGTGTGATGTGGGCCTCGCTGGCTAGACCCAGGGCCCATCCCTAATTGCCCCTGAGAAGTTGGTGGTGAGCTGCCTTCTTGAACTGCTGCAGTCCATGAGGTGTAGGTACGCCAACTGTGCTGTTAGGCAGGAAGTTCCAGGAATTTGACCCAGCGACAGTGAAGGAACGGCGATATATTTCCAAGTCAGGATGACGTGTGACCAGGAAAGACATTGAAAAAAAGGGGTCAGATCTCTGGGGACCCCAGTTAAAATGAGGAACAATTATACCCCGCCTGATCACGGACCTCCCATTTATCTCTTTCACTGCCCACATACACACTCCCCAACCTTCAACTGTAATGAAGAGAAATTCCAGAATATTCTTCCTCACATCTGATGCATGATCAATAACTCCAGAAGCGAGATTGGAGACAATTGAAGGCTTTAATACGCGAGATGTTTCCCCCAGCAGCGCAGGTACAGAAGGAAGCTGCTGGGGCGGCACCGGCTCTTATACCCCGCCTTGCAGGGCGGAGCTAACATACTGGCTTAACCAATGGGAACCAGTACATTCTCCACCAATGGTATTCCGGCATTACCAGGTACCGTAATCCTTCTAACACAGACTACCACATTCACCCCGTTAAAAAAAGAGTCTGGCGGGGGTGGTGGCTTCGTATTACAACGTGGTAAAGTGGTAGAAGTTACAGTTATGAAGGTACCGTAATACCTCCGTGCAGCGTTTTGCCTCATTACATCTTAACTATTTACAACAGTAATGTACATTTCAAAATGAAGCAATGAGTCGATCGGGGGCCCTGGTCGTCCTCTGCAATCGTCGTAGCTTTGGTGGTGATGTCGGTGGAGGTTCGGGCGTCTGTGACTCCGGGAGCGTGGCTTCGGCTTCTGTGGCAGCTTCATCACCCCTAGACGGGGCCGGTGGAAGGACCGACTGACCTGGGAAGGGGGTGGCTGTGGGGTGCACCGGTGGGCGGGAGGGTGGGACTGGTGGTGGGGGTGTGTGGGGATCCAGCGGGCGCCAGGTCCCATAGGGAGACCGTATCCTGTCGGCCGTCGGGGTACGCCACGCAGGCGTACTGAGGGTTAGCGTGGAGGAGATTGACCCTCTCGACCAATGGGTCCGATTTGTGCGCCCGCACGTGTTTTCGGAGCAGGATGGGTCCGGGAGCTGCCAGCCAGGTCGGGAGCGAGGTCCCAGAGAAGGACTTCCTGGGGAAGACAAGGAGATGTTCATGAGGCGTTTAGTTGGTCGTGGTAGACAGCAGTGACCGGATAGAGTGGAGAGCATCCGGGAGGACTTCCTGCCAGCGGGAGCCAGGGAGATTCCTGGACCGCAGGGCCAGTCGGAAGGTCTTCCAGACCGTTCCGTTCTCCCTCTCTACCTGTCCGTTTCCCCGGGGGTTGTAACTGGTCGTCCTGCTCGAGGCAATGCCCTTGCTGAGCAAGAATTGACGCAGTTCGTCGCTCATAAAGGAGGACCCCCTATCACTGTGCATGTAGGCAGGGAAACTGAACAGCGTAAAGATACTACAGAGGGCTTTTATGATGGTGGTTGCGGTCATGTCGGGGCAGGGGATGGCGAATGGGAACCGGGAGTACTCGTCAATCACGTTCAGGAAATACGTGTTGTGGTCGGTGGAGGGGAGGGGGCCTTTGAAGTCCATGCTGAGGCGTTCAAAGGGACGGGAAGCCTATATCAGGTGCGCTTTCTCTGGCCTGTAGAAGTGCGGTTTGCACTCCGCGCAGATTTGGCAGTCCCTGGTGACGGTCCTGACCTCCTCGATGGAGTAGGGCAGGTTGCGGGTCTTGATGAAGTGGAAAAGTCGAGTGACCCCCAGGGTGGCAGAGGTCCTCGTGGAGGGCTCGGAGGCGGTCCACTTGTGCGGTGGCACAAGTGCCGCGGGACAGGGCATCAGGAGGCTCGTTTAGCTTCCCGGGACGATACAAGATCTCGTAGTTGTAGGTGGAGAGTTCGATCCTCCACCATAAGAACTTGTCGATTTTTATCTTGCCCCGCTGTACATTGTCGAACATGAAGGCAACCGACTGTTGGTCAGTGAGGAGAGTGAATCTCCTGCCGGCCAGGTAATGCCTCCAATGTCGCACAGCTTCTACTATGGCCTGGGCCTCCTTTTCGACTGAGGAATGGTGGATTTCGGAAGCATGGAGGGTACGGGAGAAGAAGGCCACGGGTCCGTCCGCTCAGTTGAGGGTGGCTGCCAGAGCTACGTCGGACGCATCGCTCTCGACCTGGATGGGGAGGGACTCGTCGATGGCCTTTGCAATGTCTGCTTTGATGCGGCTGAAGGCCTGGCGGGCCTCTATCGACAGGGGAAAAGCTGTGGATTGGATCAGGGGACGGGCCTTGTCTGCATAGTTGGGGACCCACTGGGCGTAGTAGCTAAAAAACCCTAGGCAGCTTTTCAGGGCCTTAGAGCAGTGAGGGAGGGGGAACTCCATAAGGGGGCGCATGCGTTCAGGGTCGGGGCCTACGGTCCAGGAACCTCCCAGCCTCCCGCTGGCAAGAAGTCTTCCCGGATGCCCTCCACTCCATCCGGTCACTACTTTGTACGACCACAATCAGACACCTCACAAACATCTCCTTGTCTTCCCTCGGGGCCTATAACTCCATTTCGCACTACGTAGCCGAGAATGGCTAGACGGTCGGTGCTAAATACGCATTTATCCTTATTGTATGTTAGGTTAAGTATTTTAACGGTCTGGAGAAATTTTCGGAGGTTGGTATCGTGGTCCTGCTGGTCGTGGCCGCAGATGGTGACATTATCGAGATACGGGAATGTTGCCCGTAAACCGTACCGGTTAACCATTCGGTCCATCTCGCGCTGGAAGACCGAGACCCCGTTAGTGACACCAAAGGGAACTCTTAAGAAGTGATAGAGCCGCCTGTCTGCCTCGAAGGCAGTGTATTTGCGGTCACTAGTGCGGATGGGGAGCTGGTGGTAGGCGGACTTGAGATCCATCATGGAGAAGACCTTGTAATGCGCGATCCTGTTTACCAGGTCGGATATGCGGGGGAGAGGGTACGCGTCCAGCTGCGTAAACCTGTTGATGGTCTGACTGTAGTCGATGACCATCCTATGCTTCTCCCCGGTCTTTACCACTACTACTTGAGCTCTCCAGGGGCTGTTACTGGCTTCAATGACCCCTTCCCTCAGTAGCCTTTGGACCTCTGACCTAATAAAGATCCGGTCCTGGGCACTGTACCGTCTGCTCCTGGTGGCGACGGGTTTGCAATCCGGGGTGAGGTTCGCAAACAGGGAAGGCGGGTCGAACTTAAGGGTCGCGAGGCCGCAGACAGTAAGTGGGGGGTATAGGGCCGCCGAATTGGAAGGTCAGACTTTGAAGGTTACACTGGAAGTCTAAACCCAGGAGTTTAGCCGCGCAGAGGTGGGGAAGGACGTAGAGACGGAAAATTTTGAATTCCTTTCCCTGGACGGTGAGGTTTGCTACACAAAACCCCTATATCTCTACTGAGTGGGAACTGGGGGCCAGTGAGATTTTTTGATTAACAGGGTGGATGAGGAGGGAACAGCGCCTTACCATGTCGGGGTGTATGAAGCTCTCCGTGCTCCCAGAGTCGATTAGGCAGGACGTCTCGTGCCCATTGATGAAAACGGTCGTCGTAGCGGTTGAGAGTGTTCGAGGTCGAGACTGATCCAGAGTCACCGAGGCCAATCACAGTAGTTGGGAATTCTGTTCAGGCAGTGTGTGGTCAGCCGAGCTGGGGTCCGGGAGGTACATCCAAGATGGCGTCTCCCATTGGTCGCACATGGCCGGGGGTGCACAAAATGGCGGCACCCGTCCCTCAAACGTGGCGTCTGCGTAACAAGATGGCGGCGCCCAGGGTCCGCACGTGTCCCTGGAATATGGGGGTGGCGGCGACCGCTGGCCACACGGGGCCCGTGGAGAAGTTTGTGGTGGTGGTCCGCATTCGCCACTGGAGACCACGGCCACCGCTCGGGCCTGACATACCCCCACGAAATGGCCCTTTTTGCCGCATCCCTTGCAGGTGGATGCGCGGGCCGGGCAGCGCTGGCGGGGGTGCTTGACCTGCCCGCAAAAGTAGCAGCGGGGCCCCTCGGGGTTGGCAGGCCGCCTTGCAGCGCAGGCCTGCGGGGGAACGGGGGAAGTCTCGGGGTCGGCCGCTGCGGGGTTCCACGCTGCCCAGGGGGCTGCCGCGCAGTCGGGAACGTAGGTGCGGGCGTTCCTGGAGGCCACGTCCAGGGAGCCTGCAAGGGCCTGTGCCTCCCTGAGACCCTGGGTGTCCTTCTCTAACAGGCGCTGGCGGATTTGAGATGAAAGCATACCTGCCACAAAAGCGTCCCGGACTAAGAGTTCCGTGTGTTCGCTCGCCGAAACTTGCGGGCAGCTGCAGCTTCTTCCCAGCACCAGGAGTGCACGGTAGAATTCCTCCAACAATTCCCCAAGGGTTTGTCGCCTTGTTGCAAGCAGGTGCCGGGCGTAGACCTTGTTTACCGGGCGAATATAGTGTCCTTTTAGCAGCTCGATTGCTGCATCGAAGTCTTCCGCTTCCTCGATGAGGGTGTAAATCTCCGGGCTCACCCTTGAGTGCAGGACGTGCAGTTTCTGCTCTCCCGTGGGTGCGTTTTTGGCCGTCTTGAGATACCCTTTAAAGCACGCCAGACAGTGCTTAAAGATTGCCGCTGAGTTCGCCGCGTGGGGGCTAAGTTGCAGACACTCCGGCTTGATTCGGAGTTCCATCCTTTCTTCTTAAAAACTGGCTTATTAAATTGATGCACGATCAATGACCACTAAAGCGAGGTTGTAGTCCAACTGAAGGTTTTAAGCTTCATAAGCTAGATGTTTCCCCCAGCAGCTCAGGTACAGAATGAGGGCTGCTGGGGCAGCTCGGGTTCTTATACCCCGCCTATCAGGGCGGAGCTATTATACACTCTAGCCAATAGCAAGCATACAGTTTCCACCAATGGGGCTTTAGCCTCTCAGATACCGTAATACCTATAATACCACAATGACCTTCCTATGCTTCTCCCCGGTGTTTACAACCACTACTTGAGCTCTCCAGGGTCTGTTGCTAGCCTCAATGACACCTTCCTTCAGTAACTGTTGGACCTCTGACCTAACCAAGATCCGGTCCTGGGCACTGTAGCGTCTGCTCCTGGTGGCGCCTGGTTTGCAATCCGGGTTCAGGTTCGCAAACAGGGAAGGCAGATCGACCTTGAGGGTCGCGAGGCTGCAGACAGTGCGGGGGGGTATAGGGCCGCCGAATTTGAAAGTTAGACTTTGGAGGTTGCACTGAAAATCCAACCTTATGGGTGTGGCCGTGCAGAGGTGGGGAAGGACGTAGAGTCGATAGTTTCTGAACTCCCTTCCTTGGACTGTGAGGTCAGCTACACAAAACCCCTTGATCTCTACTGAGTGAGATCCGGAGATTTTTTGATTAACGGGGTGGAGGAGAGAACAGTGCCTTACCGTGTCGGGGTGTATGAAGCTCTCCGTACTCCCAGAGTGGATTAGGCAGGACGTTTCATGCCCGTTGATGAGCACCGTCGTCGTAGCAGTCGAGAGTGTTCGGGGCCGAGACTGGTCCAGGGTCACCGAGGCTTCTCGGGGCAGCAGTTGGATGTAAATGTAAATGTAAATCGCTTATTGTCACAAGTAGGCTTCAAATGAAGTTACTGTGAAAAGCCCCTAGTCGCCACATTCCGGCACCTGTTCGGGGAGGCCAGTACGGGAATCTCTTCGGGCGGTGTGTGGTCAGCCGAACTGGGGTCCTGCGAGTCCAAGATAGCGGCGCCCATTGGTCGCACATGGCTGGGGGTGCACAAAATGGCGGAGCCCATCCATCGCACGTGGTGTCCATTGGACAAGGTGGCGGTGCCCGGAGGCCACACGTGGCCCTGGAGGAGGAAGATGGCGGCGCCCGCTGGGCGCACGGGGACTGTGGAGAGGATTGTGGTGGCGGTCCGTATTCGCCGCCGGAGAACACAGCGACCGCCCGGGCCTCGCATATCGCCACAAAGTGGCCCTTTTTACCGCATCCCTTGCAGAGGTGGACGAACGGGCCAGGCAGCGCTGTGCCCACAAAAATAGCAGCGGGGCCCCCGTGCCAGGCCGTCTTGCAGCACAAGCTTGTGGGGGGATGGGAGATGTATACATTGTATATGTTGTTTACATTGTATATGTTGTGTTGCCCTATTATGTATTTTCTTTTCTTCCCTTTTCTTCCCATGTAATGAATGATCTGTTGAGCTGCTCGCAGAAAAATACTTTTCACTGTATCTCGGTACACGTGACAATAAACAAATCCAATCCAATGCCTTGGGGTCGGCCGTGGGGTGTTCCACACTGCCCAGGGGGATGCCACGCGGTCGGGGACGTAAGCGCGGGCGTTTCGGGAGGCCACATCCAGGGAGCCGGCAAAGGCCCGTGCCTCCTTGAGGCCTAGTGTCTCTTTCTCCAGCAATCGCTGGCGGATTTGGGAGGACAGCATACCTGCAACGAAAGCGTCCCGGATCAAAAGTTCTGTGTGGTCGCTCGCCGAAACCTGCGGGCAGCTGCAGTTTCTCCCTAACACCAGGAGCGCACGGTAGAATTCTTCCAGTGATTCCCCAGGGATTTGTCGCCTCATCGCTAGTAGATGTCGGGCGTAGACCTGGTTTACAGGGCGATTATAATGTCCTTTCAGCAGCTCCATTGCTGCATCGAAATCGTCCGCCTCCTCGATGAGGGTGTAGATTTCTGGGCTCACCCTCGAGTGCAGAACTTGTAGTTTCTGTTCCCCCGTGGGTGTGTTTTCGGCCGTCCCGATATATCCGTTGAAGCACGCCAGCCAGTGCTTGAAGGTTGCCGCTGAGTTCGCCGCGTGGGGGCTGAGTTGCAGACACTCCGGCTTGATTCGGAGCTCCATTCTTTAAAAAACTAGCATATGAAATTGATGCACGATCAATAACTCCCGAAGCGAGATTGGAGACAATTAAAGGCTTTAATACGCCAGATATTTCCCCCAGCAGCGCAGGTACAGAAGAAAGCTGCTGGGGCGCCACAGGCTCTTATACACCGCCTTGCAGGGCGGAGCTAACATACAGGCTTAACCAATGGGAACAAGTACATTCTCCACCAATGGTATTCCGGCATTACCAGGTACCGTAATCCTTCTAACACAGACTACCACAACATCTTCATTGTTTAACCTGCTGATCAATAGCCAATTGCCTTTGTGCTGGTCTCTGAAAGATCCATCCAACTGGTCCCATTTCCGCTGCTCTTCCCCCCCATAGCCCTGAAGATTTTCCATTTCCAGTATTTCTCAAATTCCCCTTTGAAAGTTATTATTGAACCTGCTTCCGCCGCCCTTTCAGCAGCAGCTTCCAGATCACAACAACTCGCTGGGTGAAAACAGCGTAGTTTTCCATCTGGTTCGTTTGCTAATCCTCTTACACCCGTCTCCTCTGCCTCCGACACTTTACACATTGTCTCCCTATTTACTGCATCAAAATCCCTAACAATTGGGAATATTGAATTTCCCCGTAACCAAGGTAGTGTTAACATTTCAGAATAAGAGCAGTGCGGGGAGAGAGGTGAAGCTGAGGCCATCTCAGTCAAGCCTGGAAATTGCGATTGGATCCAAATTTGGGGTGACTGTGTGCAATCACGGGGGTTTACTAACCCCCACTGAATTGCCCCGGAGTCTCCAGGGATTAACAGATTCATCTGCAGAATACTGCTGGGAGCAAAAACACAGGAGAAGAATCCTAGGGACAGCTACAACAAAGACACGCATTCTGCGTTTACACTTACTGTCAAAAAATTATCGGCGAAAGGTTTCTGAACCTGACGAGGCAGCTGAATGCTGACGATGGTGTGATGGAGCCGCCAGGATTACATCCAACCAGGATTGGCAACACCGTCAGCAGTCCTCCAGGGAATGTTGTGCCCAAGAAATATGGTTCCAGTTTGTGAGATGGATTCAGCTGTGGTTCAATGTGGTCAATGGGTTTAAAGGAAGACATCAGACTGAATTACATAGAATATGGAGCAGAGAAATAGGCCATTCAGTCCAACTGATCTGTGCTGCCGTATATTTGGGGCAGCACGGTAGCACAGTGGTTAGCACAATTGCTTCACAGCTCCAGGGTCCGAGGTTCGATTCCTGCTTGGGTCACTGTCTGTGCGGAGTCTGCACGTCCTCCCCGTGTGTGCGTGGGTTTCCTCCGGGTGCTCCGGTTTCCTCCCACAGCCCAAAGATGTGCAGGTTAGGTGGATTGGCCATGATAAATTGCTCTTGGTGTCCAAAATTGCCCTTCGAGTTGGGTGAGGTTACTGGGTTATGGGGATAGGGTGGAGGTGTTGACCTTGGGTAGGGTGCTGTTTCCAAGAGCCGGTGCAGACTCGATGGGCTGAATGGCCTCCTTCTGCACTGTAAATTTTATGATATTCTCCATCAGTCCACTGCTATCGCTGCTGTTTGTAGCTACCCCGACCATGAAATCTGCTGCCGTGACATCCTCGCACACCCACTGTAGCTCATCTGCACCCACTCCGTTATGTCTGTCGACCCCTCTTTCTGTTGTCCGAATACATGCATACAAATTATCAGGAGGCCATTCGGCCCCTCGAACCTGCTACCCCCTTCAATAAGATCATGGCTATCTGACTGTAACCTCACCCCACGACTCCCTGATAAACTTTCACCCCCCCCCCCCCCGATAATTAAGAATCTGTCTCGCTCTGCCTTAAGGATATTCAAAGCATCTGTTTCCACTGCCCTCAGAGGAAGAGAGTTCCAGAGACTCACAGCCCCCGAGAGAAAACATTTCTCCTCATCTCTCTGTGAAATGGAAACCCCGTATTTTTAAACAGTGACCCCCAGTTCGAGGTTCTCCCACAAGAGGAAACACCCTCTCCCCATTCCCCCTGTCGATGCCCCTCAGGGTCTTATATCTTTCCATCAAGTCGCCTCTCATTTTTCCAAATTCCCGTGGATCCAAGCCCGGCCTCTTCAACCTTTCCTCATCAGACAACCCGTCCATTCTGGTGCTGGTCTAGTGAACCTTCTCTGAACTGCTTCCAACGCATTTACATCCTTCCTTAAATAAGGAGACCAATCCTGTCCATAGTACGCCAGGTGTGATGTCACCAGTGTCCTGTACAATGGAAGCGTAACCCCCCCCTTTTATATTCAATTCCCTTTGCAATAAACAGCACCATCCTATTCGCTTTCCCCACTCTACCCTCCACTCTGTCCTCCAGGAGAGATCTCTGGAGCCTTTCAGCTAAAACATTGGCGTTTTCCTTACTGGATGGCGGCTGGGTTTGTTGCTGCTGTAAGACTGCGGATTAGTATTGGCAGTGAGCAGAATGCCTGTTCCAGGCCAGTGTCCCTTGCACCACCACGAGGTGCTCTTAGCAATATGGCAGTCGGGGTGGAACATCGTAAACACCCCTGTTTAACGCAGGTGAAATGGATGCCGCAGCATTGCTGTGTCGATCCCATGTGTTAATGCTGAGTATCGCTGCACTCTCACAGTCACTCCTATTTACGCCCTGATTGAACAAACAGTGAGCTTGACCCAGAAAGAAATCCTCGGCCTCGTAAACCACTCTGGGAAATGTATCCCGAACTTGGCACCCCTGCACACATTGTTTAAAAACAGCTGCGGTGAGTGTGGCAGGCTCCACAGGATGAAGCCTTCGCGAAGGTGAAGCAGCCATTACTCTCACCATACATCCGGGCTCATTCCAACCCCAAGACAGAACAGGTATTAACATGTGATGCCTCTCCATGTGGAGTAGGGGCAGTCCTTCCCACAGTTGGCACAGAGAGATCTATAGCAAACACACCCTGAACTTTGGTGGACAAGGAAAGGCGCTGTTCTCTGATTGAAAAGGAAGGAATGGCGGTTATTTTTGTGGTGGCGAAATTCCACCAATATGTCTACGGCCGACATTTCACCATCGTAACAGACAATAAACCCCTGCTGGGCCTTTTCAAAAAGGATAAAGTGATTCCCCCCATCGCCTCGACTCGGATCCAACATTGGGCATTATTGTGAGTGGCCTTCGAATAGTCTCTCGAGCACCACCCAGGAACTATCGTTGCCAACGCCGATGCCATGATCGCTTCCCGCTGCCCATAAGGTTGGCCTGTCTGCCCACACTGGAAGACGACACCATGACCTTGAACTTCCTGGATACCTATTGAATCTATTGTATATCCTATGTTTTTTCATGTATGGAACGATCTGTCTGGACTCTACGCAGAACAACACGTGTCACTGTACCGCGGTACACATGACAATAAATCTAAATCCCAATCCAATACCTTGCCAGTATCCGCAAAGCAGATTCAGGTGTGGGCCCTGAAGGACCCCACACTGGAAAGATTGCACCGTATGATCCTCAGTAGTGAATCCAAGGACACCCATGGATGACATGAAGTCCTTCCTCACTAAACGACAAGAGCTGAGTGGAGAAGCTGGCATCATCCTGTGGGAGCACTGGTATTCGTCCCCGCCCAGGTCGGCGCCCAATCCTGATGCAATTGCTCAATGGACACCCGGGATATCTAAGATGAAAATGCCATGCCTGGTGGCCCAGACTCAATACTGACATCGAGAATTCCTTATTGTCACGAGTAGGCTTCAATGAAGTTACTGTGAAAAGCCCCTAGTTGCCGCATTCCGGCGCCTGTTCGGGGAGGCCGGTACGGGAATTGAACCTGCGCTATGCCTTGTTCTGCTTTACAAGCCAGCTGTTTAGCCCACTGTGCTGAACCAGCCCCTAATTTGATGAGGCCACCTTTCCTGTGCCAGGAGAACCAGAGCCTTTCACCCTCGGTCTCTGGCCAGGAAGACCATGGGCACTGGTGCACGTGGACGTTGTCGGGTCGTTCTTGGGATCGATGTTAGAGGTATGTCCTCCACAACTTCTCATGCAACAATAGAAAAACTCTGGCAAAGTTCCTGTGCCCATGGCATCCCAGAAGTCCTTGTATCGGATAATGGTAAACCCATTTACCAGTGGAGAATTTCAGGCATCAATGAAGTCGAACAGCATTAACACATCCGAACGGTGCCTTACCGTCCATCCGTTGTCCAATGGCCTGGCCGAATGGACAGTTCAAACATTATAACCGGAATGAAGAAACAGTCGGCTGGCTCCCTGGGCACGAAATCTGGCCGCGTTCCTCCACCACACACGATGATGGGAGTCATACCAGCGGAATTGTTAATGGGTCGGCGACTACGCACCAGACTCAACCTGCTGATTCCCAATTTGGTGGGAGGGGGGGGTCAAAGCAGGAGATGCAAAAACGAACGACCAAACCAGAAGACCCAAGAGGACCTTCAGAACAGGAGATGCCGTCTATGTGCAGAACTTTGGACATACATCCCAAAGGATCCCAGGGGTCGAGCTGGAAAAGCCTGGTCCGAATGTGCGTCGTGGGAGTGGCTTTATTTCCAGTTTACAATAAACCTGTTTGGCCTTTCGCTCCGCGCCGCCTACGTCCGGTTTATTATCAAATCACACGGTTAAAATGCCTCGGACGTGTTTGACAGGACACTGGACTTGAATAATCATTGCACAAACATTGAATTATGTTGGCGCCTTGTTGTACAAATTGTGGGTGAATATTAGAGGCAGATTGTTGTGTTTCTGATTAGATTGGGGGTTGAAGCAGTGAAGAGACACAGCTGTTAGACAAAGGGAACAGTTACTACAATTATACTGGTTGCTGTCCCTGCTGACTTTCTGATTCAGTGAAACCTCCAAACTATTCCAAAGTTATTTCTCCAAACAGAAATCACCACATTCAGACTTTTCAATAAAGGCAGAGGTTTCTCTCTGAAGATGGTTCGTTAATTAAAATGTAACAAGCCTCGATTAGTCCTTTAATCATCTTCACCGAACGATACAAGTGCCTCCTTTTGCACTGTAAATTCTATGATAATCTATGAATACCATGTCATACCCGTACAGCGCAGGACGGTGGACTGAGCCTCTGCCGGGGAGGGGATGGGAATTCCTTGCGTTCAAAAATTAAAAGCAACGGATGGGAGCAAAATCCTGGGATGGATCCCACATAAACCGGAGCTTAAACTTGGAAGTGATCGCAGTTTCAAATTGTCTGAGATCGGGAACGTCTGGAATGAGGAGTTCCACAGGGACGGGAGCTTAGGGCAAATCTGAAGGTGTCATACATAGATTAACATAGAACATACAGTGCAGAAGGAGGCCATTCGGCCCATCGAGTCTGCACCGACCCACTTAAGCCCTCACTTCCACCCTATCCACGTAACCCCTCCTAACCTTTTTTGGGCACTAAGGGCAATTTAGCATGGCCAATCCACCTAACCTGCACGTCTTTGGACTGTGGGAGGAAACCGGAGCACCCGGAGGAAACCCACGCACACACGGGGAGAACGTGCAGACTCCTCACAGACAGTGACCCAGCGGGGAATCGAACCTGGGACCCTGGCGCTGTGAAGCCACAGTGCTATCCACGTGTGCTACCGTCCTGCCAAGGCTCAGAAGTAGTATCTCTCTGTCTCCCTTTTATTCTTCATTGCTAGTGGGCGACACATTAGCACAGTGGTTAGCACTGTTGCTTCACAGCGCCAGGATCTCAGGTTCGATTCCTGGCCTTGGGTCACTGTCTGTGCGGAGTCTGCACGTTCTCTCCGTGTCTGCGTGGGTTTCCTCCGGGTGCTCCGGTTTCCTCCCACAAGTCCCGAAAGATGTGCTGTTAGGTGAATTGGACATTCTGAATTCTCCCTCTGTGTACCCGAACAGGCGCCGGAATGTGGCGACTAGGGGCTTTTCACAGTAACTTCATTGCAGTGTTAATGTAAGCCTACTTGTGACACTAATAAAGGTTATTATTATTATTAAGAACCATTATAGAGCAAGAGAGTGAGGCAGAGAGCCTTAGGGAGGGCATTCCAGACCTTGCTGGCCAGGCAGCTGGAGCCATGGCCGTCAACGTTGGCTTGATTAAAATCTGGAATAAGCAAGACGCCAGAATTGGAGCAGTGCAGATATTTTGAGGGCCTGTAGGGCTGGAGGAGATTACAGAGATAGGGAGGGTGCAGGCCATGGACGTGAACCTGGAAAAACACAGCACAAGTGGGGAGTGTGTGAGGGGAGTGTGAGGGGAGTGTGTGAGGGGAGTGTGTGAGGGGAGTGTGTGGGGGGGTGAGGGGAGTGTGTGAGGGGAGTGTGTGAGGGGAGTGGGTGGGGGGGTGAGGAGAGTGTGTGAGGGGAGTGTGTGAGAGAGTGTGTGGGGGGAGTGTGTGAGGGGAGTGTGTGAGGGGAGTGTGTGGGGGGAGTGTGTGTGGGGGGGGAGTGTGTGGGGGTAGTGTGTGAGGGGAGTGTGTGAGGGGAGTGTGTGAGGGGAGTGTGTGAAGGGAGTGTGTGAGGGGAGTGTGTGAGGGGAGTGTGTGGGGGGAGTGTGTGTGTGGGGGGGGTGTGAGGGGAGTGTGTGGGGGGAGTGTGTGTGGGGGGGGAGTGTGTGAGGGGAGTGTGTGAGGGGAGTGGAGTGTGTGAGGGGAGTGTGTGAGGGGAGTGTGTGGGGGGGGGAGTGTGTGGGGGGGGGAGTGTGTGGGGGTAGTGGAGTATGTGAGGGGAGTGTGTGGGGGGAGTGTATGTGGGGGGAGTGTGTGGGGGTAGTGGAGTATGTGAGGGGAGTGTGTGAGGGGAGTGTGTGAGGGGAGTGTGTGAGGGGAGTGTGTGGGGGGGTGAGGGGAGTGTGTGAGGGGAGTGTGTGAGGGGAGTGGGTGGGGGGGTGAGGGGAGTGTGTGAGGGGAGTGTGTGAGAGAGTGTGTGGGGGGAGTGTGTGAGGGGAGTGTGTGAGGGGAGTGTGTGGGGGGAGTGTGTGTGGGGGGGAGTGTGTGGGGGTAGTGTGTGAGGGGAGTGTGTGAGGGGAGTGTGTGGGGGGAGTGTGTGTGGGGGGGGAGTGTGTGAGGGGAGTGTGAGGGGAGTGGAGTGTGTGAGGGGAGTGTGTGAGGGGAGTGTGTGGGGGGAGTGTATGTGGGGGGAGTGTGTGGGGGTAGTGGAGTATGTGAGGGGAGTGTGTGAGGGGAGTGTGTGAGGGGAGTGTGTGGGGGGGGAGTGTGTGAGGGGAGTGTGTGAGGGGAGTGTGTGTGGGGGTAGTGTGTGAGGGGAGTGTGTGAGGGGAGTGTGTGAGGGGAGTGTGTGGGGGGGAGTGTGTGAGGGGAGTGTGTGAGGGGAGTGTGTGGGGGGAGTGTGTGAGGGGAGTGTGTGAGGGGAGTGTGTGAGGGCAGTGTGTGTGGGGGGGTGGGAGTGTGTGGGGGTAGTGGAGTGTGTGAGGGGATCTCGGATGGTGCAGCGCACCCGGGTATCCCTGGGTTCAATGCCCAGCCTATGTTGCTTTGGATGGTTAAGAAGGCAAATACAATGTTAGCATTCATGTCAAGAGGGCTAGAATACAAGACCAGGGATGTACTTCTGAGGCTGTATAAGTCTCTGATCAGACCCCATTTGGAGTATTGTGAGCAGTTTTGGGCCCTGTATCTAAGGAAGGATGTGCTGGCCTTGGAAAGGGTCCAGAGGAGATTCACAAGAATGATCCCTGGAATGAAGAACTTGTCGTCTGAGGAATGGTTGAGGACTCTGGGTCTGTACTTGTTGAAGTTTAGAAGGATGAGAGGGGATCTTATTGAAACTTACAGGATACTGTGAGGCCTGGATAGAGTGGACGTGGAGAGGATGTTTCCACTTGTAGGAATAACTAGAACCAGAGGACACAATCTCAGACTAAAAGGACAATCCTTTAAAACAGAGATGAGGAGGAATTTCTTCAGCCAGAGGGTGGTGAATCTGTGGAACTCTTTGCGACAGAACATTGTGGAGGCCAAATCACTGAGTGTCTTTAAGACAGAGATAGATAGGTTCTTGATTAATAAGGGGATCGTGGTTATGGGGAGAAGGCAGGAGAATGGGGATGAGAAAAATATCATCCATGATTGAATGGCGGAGCAGACTCGATGGGCCGAGTGGCCTAATTCTGCTCCTATGTCTTATGGTCTTATAGTCCATCCGGTCCAGGTGACTTATCCACCATCAAACATTTCAGTTTCCCCAGAACCTTCTCCTTAGTGATGGCCACTGCACTCACCTCTGCCCCCTGGTTCTCCTGGAGCTCTGGCATCCCACTGGTGTCTTCCACCGTGAAGACTGATGCAAAGTAACTATTCAATTCATCTGCCATTTCTTTGTTTCCTATTTTTACTTCTCCAGCCACATTTTCCAGTGGTCCAATGTCTATTTTTGCCTCTCTCTTACCTTTTATATATTGAAAAAAACTCTTCCTATCTTCTTTTATATTACTAGCTATCTTGCACTCATATTTCATCTTCTCCCTCCTTATTGCTTTTTTAGTTATCCTCTGCTAGCTTTTAAAGGCTTCCCAATCCTCTGGTTTCCCACTAATACTCGCCACTTTGTATGCTTTTTCTTTAGCCTTTATGCTGTCCTTGACTTCCCTCGTCAGCCATGGATGCCTTGTCCTCCCCTTGTTTCCTCCTCCTTGGGATGAATTTCTGTTGTGCCTCCCTAATAACCCCCCAAAACTCCTGCCATTGCTGTTCCACTGTCTTCCCTGCTAGATTCCTTTTCCAATCAACTCTGGCCAGCTCCTCCCTCATGTCTTTGTAGTTACCCTTATTTAATTGTAATACCGTTACATCTGATTGCAACTTCTCCCTCTCAAACTGCAGGGTAAATTCTATCATATTGTGGTCACTGCTCCCTAAGGGTTCCTTCACCTTAAGTTCCCTAATCAAGTCTGCCTCATTACACATCACCAAATCCAGAATTGCCTGTTCCCTAGTCGGCTCTGTCACAAGCTGCTCCAAAAAACCATCTCTTAGACATTCCACAAATTCCATTTCTTGGGATCCACTACCAACCTGATTTTCCCAGTCCACCTGCATATTGAAGTCCCCATGATTATTGTAATGTTGCCTTTTCTATCTCCTGATTTATTTTCTGCCCCACATCCTGACTACTGCTCGGGGGTCTGTACATAACTCCCACCAGATCTTTTTTACCTTTGCGATTCCTCAACTCTACCCACAGAGATTGTATGCCTTCTGATCCTATATCGCTCTTTACTATCGATTTAACCATATCTTTCTTCCCGAGCACCTGCCTCATAATCACAGAATCATAGACTTTACAGTGCAGAAGGAGGCCATTTGGCCCATCGAGTCTGCACCGGCTTTTGGAACGGGCTCCCTTCCCAAGCCCACAACTCCATCCTACCCAGTAACCCCACCTAACTTTTTTGAACACTAAGGGGCAATTTATCATGGCCAATCCACCTAACCTGCACATCTTTGGACTGTGGGAGGAAACCGGAGCACCCGGAGGAAACCCACGCACACACGGGGAGAACGTGTAGACTCCACATAGACAGTGACCCAAGCCGGAATTGAACCTGGGACCCTGGAGGTGTGAAGCAACAGAGCTAACCACTGTGCTACCGTGCTGCCCAAACTCCACATCATTCCAGTTCGGGGTATAAACATTAACTACAACCACCAGCATCCCCTCCAGCTTTGTTCGCCAGCACCTTCCTCATCGGTGCCCCACGTCTCGGTCGACATCCATGGACCGGTCAAAGGCCCGCCCCCCCATCAATGCCTCCAGCATCTTGGCTACATACGAATCAGAGTCCGCTCCCTCGATGCCTTCAGGGAGCCCCTCGATTCTTAAGTTTTGTCTCCGGGAGCGATTTCCCCAGGTCCTTCACTTTCTCCTTTAACCACTTCTGGGTCTCCCGCATCACACCCATCTCGGCCGCCAACGAGGCGAGCTGCTCCTCGTGCTCCCCCACCGTCTCCGCTACTTTCCAAATAGCCTGACCCTGGAACTCCAGCCTCTGTTCCACATGGTCAATTCACGCTTTTAGTGGTTCCACCGCCCTGGCCAGGTCCTCCTGGGCTTCCCTCCTCTGCCGGCTGAACCCCACCAACTGCTCCCTTGAAGGGGCAGCACGGTAGCACAGTGGTTAGCACTGTTGTTTCACAGTGGCACGGTCCCGCGTTCATTTCCAGCCTCGAGTGACTGTGTGGAGTCTGCACGTCCTCCCCGTGTGTGCGTGGGTTTCCTCCGGGTGCTCCGGTTTCCTCCCACAGTCCAAAAGTGTGCAGGTTAGGTGGATTGGCCATGATAAATTGCCCTTAGTGTCCAAAAAGGTTAGGTGGGGTTACTGGGTTATGGGGGTACAGTTGAGTCGGGTGCTCTTTCCAAGGGCTGGTTGCAGACTCGATGGGCCGAATGGCCTTCTTCTGCACTGTAAATTCTATGATTCTATGACCACTGGGCAGGCAGGACAGGCCCTTTACTCTCTGCCATCTTGACCTGTGGCATACAACGATTCTCTTTCTCCAACTGCTCCCTTCTTCTCGACCCTCCTCAGGTCTGTGGACCCATCCACCAGCCCCAGTGGAGTTTAACTTTCTTCAGTCGCCCCTGCACGTTTTTTCACCGAAACATCCGCCCAGCAAACTGGGAAAAGGACCGAGAAAGCCACCTCGAGCGGGGGCTGCCAAACATGTGACTGTTCACTCCATGGCTGTCCTGGAAGTCCCCAACACTGATCCTTGAGGTACTGCACTGCTCACTGCCGGTCAAAAATGTTCCGTTCATGCCGTCTATCTGCCCCCTGTTCATTCGCCAGCCCTATATCTGTGCTAATATATTAGCTCCAACTCCATGAGCCCTTCCTTACCTTGCCTATTATGTGGCACTTTCTCAAATGGCTTTTGGAAATCCAGGAATACACATCTACTAGGCCCCCTCGGGCAGGACCTTCAGTTTGGCACTATTGAGGTGCCTGAAGTTTGGGGGGTAGCAAATGTTGTGTCCTTGTTTAAGAAGGGCTGTAGGGATACGCTTAGGAACTGCTGGCCAGTTAGCCTTACTTCCGTAGTAGGTAAGTTGTTCGAAGGTATATTCCGAGGGACAGGATCTACAGGCATTTAGACAGACAAGGACTGATTAGGACAGTCAGCATGGCTTTGTCAGGGGAAAGTCATGTCTCACGAATTTGATTGAGTTTTTTGAAGGGGTAACCAAGAAGGTAGATGAGGGCAGTGCGAGCGACGTTGTCTACATGGACTTTTAGCAAGGTCTTTGACAAGGTACCGCACGGTAGGTTCTTGCAAAAGGTTGAATCTCATGGAATCCAGGGTGTGGTAGCCAATTGGATACACAATTGGCTCGGCGACAGAAGACAAAGGGTGGTTGTGGAGGGTTGTTTTTCAAATTGGAGGCCTGTGACCAGCGGTGTGCCTCAGGGATCGGGGCTGGGTCCACCGTTATTTGTGATATATATAAATGATTTGGATGAGGATATAGGGGGCATGGTTAGTAAGTTTGCAGATGACACCAAGATTGGTGGCATAGTGGATAGTGAAGAAGGTTATATAAGATTGCAACAGGATCTAGGAAGGATTAGAACGGCTAAAAGAGGTTATGAAAGATCGTTGGCAAACAGGATTAAGGAAAATCCTAAAGTATTTTATACATATGTGCGGAGTCTGCACGTTCTCCCCGTGTGTGCGTGGGTTTCCTCCGGGTGCTCCGGTTTCCTCCCACAGGTTAGGTGGAGTGGCCATGATAAATTGCCCTTAGTGTCCAAAATTGCCCTTAGCTTTGGGTGGGGTTACTGGGTTATGGGGATAGGGTGGAGATGTGGGATTGGGTAGGGTGCTCTTTCCAAGAGCCGGTGCCGACTCGATGGGCCGAATGGCCTCCTTCTGTACTGTAAATTCTATGATATGTAAAGAGCAAGAGGGTAGCCAGAGAAAGGGCTGGTCCATTCAATGATATTGGAGGGAATCTATGTCTGGAACCAGAGGAAATGGGAGAGATACTGAATGAATGCTGTGCCTCAGTATTCACAAAGAGACGGACTTGGTGGATGAGGAGTATAGGGTAGAATGTGTAGATATTCTGAGTCATGTTGATATTAATAAAGAGAAGGTGTTGGGTATCTTAACAAGCATTAAAGTAGATAAGTCCCCAGGGATGGGATCTACCCCAGAATACTGTGGGAGGCAAGTGAGGAAATTGCTGCGGCCTTGACAGTAATCTTTGTATCCTCATTGGCTCCAGGTGATGTTCCAGAGGACTGGAGAGTAGCCAATGTTGTTCCAGTATTTAAGGAGGGCAGCAGGGATAATCCAGGAAATTATAGGCCGGTGAGCTTTACGTCAGTGATAGGGAAATTATTGGAAAAGATTCTAAGAGATAGGATTTACTCACATTTGGAAACATGGGGCGGGATTCTCCGACCCCCTGTTGGGTCGGAGAATCGCCGGGGGCTGGCGTGAATCCCGCCCCCGCCGGTTGCCGAATTCTCCGGCACCGGATATTCGGCGGGGGTGGGAATCGCGCCGCGCCGGTTGGCGGGCCCCCCCCCCCTCCCCCCCCCGGCGATTCTCCGGCTCACGATGGGCCGAAGTCCCGCTGCTGGAATGCCTGTCCCGCCGGCGAGGATCAAATCACCTCTCTTACCGGCGGGAAAAGGCGGCGTGGGCGGGCTCCGGGGTCCTGGGGGGGGCGCGGGGCGATCTGGCCCTGGAGGGTGCCCCCATGGTGGCCTGGCCCGCGATCGGGGCCCACCGATCCGCGGGCAGGCCTGTGCCGTGGGGGCACTCTTTTCCTTCCGCGTTCGCCATGGTCTCCACTATGGCGGAGGCGGAAGAGACCCCCTCCACTGCGCATGCGCGGGGATGCCGTGAGCGGCCGCTGACGCTCCCGCGCATGCGCCGCCCGGCAAAGTCAGTTTCCCGCCAGCCGGCGGGGCGGAAATCAGTCCGGCGCGGGCCTAGCCCCTCAAGGTGAGGGCTCGGCCCCTCAAGATGCGGAAGATTCCGCACCTTTGGGGCGGCACAATGCCGGACTGATTCGCGCCGTTTTTGGCGCCGGTCGGTGGACATCGCGCCGATTGCGGAGAATCCCGCACATGGGCTTATTGGTGATGGACAGCATGGTTTTGTGAAGGGGAGCCTCACTAATTTGATTGAGTTTTTCGAGGAAGTGAGAAAGATGATAGATGAGGGGAAGGCAGTAGATGTTGTATACATGGACTTCAGTAAAGCCTTTGACAAGGTACCTCATGGTAGACTGGTGCAAAATCGAAGTCACACGGGATCAGAGGAGAACTGGCAAGTTGGATACAGAACTGGCATGGGCGCAGAAGACAGAGGGTAGCAGTAGAAGGGTGCTCTTCTGAATGGAAGGCTGTGACTAGCGGCATTCCATGGGGATCAGTTCTGGGGCCTTTGTTCTTGGTGTATATAAATGATTTGGAAGAAAATGTAGCTGATCTGATTAGTAAGTTCGCAGACGACACAAAAATTGGCGGAGTTGCTGATAGTGAAGAGGATTGTCAGAGGATACAAAGAACAAAGAACAAAGAAAATTACAGCACAGGAACAGGCCCTTCGGCCCTCCCAGCCTGCGCCGATCCAGATCCTTTATCTGAACCGGTCTTCTATTTTCCAAGGATCTACTTCCCTCTGTTCCCCGCCCGTTCCTATATCTGTCTAGATGCATCTTAAATGATGCTATCGTGCCCGCCTCTACCACCTCCGCTGGCAAAGCGTTCCAGGCACCCACCACCCTCTGCGTAAAAAACTTTCCACGCACATCTCCCTTAAACTTTCCCCCTCTCACCTTGAAATCGTGACCCCTTGTAATTGCCCTTGGTGTTGGGTGAAGGTGTTGAGTTTGGGTAGGGTGCTCTTTCCAAGAGCCGGTGCAGACTCAAAGGGCCGAATGGCCTCCTTCTGCACTGTAAATTCAATGATAATCTATGATTAATCTAGGACAAAGGTTCGGCACAACATCGTGGGCCGAAGGGCCTGTTCTGTGCTGTATTTTCTATGTTCTAAGTTCTATGTTTGACACCCCCACTCTTGGAAAAAGCTTGTTGCTATCCACCCTGTCCATACCTCTCAGAATTTTGTAGACCTCAATCAGGTCCCCCCTCAACCTCCGTCTTTCCAACAAAAACAATCCTAATCTACTCAACCTTTCTTCATAGCTAGCACCCTCCATACCAGGCAACATCCTGGTGAACCTCCTCTGCACCCTCTCTAAAGCATCCACATCCTTCTGGTTACGTGGCGACCAGAACTGCACGCAGTATTCCAAATGTGGCCTAACCAAAGTCCTATACACCTGTAACATGACCTGCCGACTCTTGTACTCAATACCCCGTCCGATGAAGGCAAGCATGCTGTATGCCTTCTTGACCACTCTATCGACCTGCGTTGCCACCTTCAGGGTACAAAGGACCTGAACTCCCAGATCTCTCTGTGCATCAATTTTCCCCAGGACTCTTCCATTGACCGTATAGTCCGCTCTTGAATTGGATCTTCCAAAATGCATCACCTGGATTGAACTCCATCTGCCATTTCTCTGCCCAACTCTCCAATCTATTTATATTTTGTTGTATTCTCTGACAGTCCTCCTCGCTTTCTGCAACTCCACCAATCTTAGTATCATCTGCAAACTTGCTAATCAGACCACCTATACCTTCGTCCAGATCATTTATGTATATCACAAACAACAGTGGTCCGAGCACGGATCCCTGTGGAACACCACTAGTCACCCTTCTCCATTTTGAGACACTCCCTTCCACCACTACTCTCTGTCTCCTGTTGCCCAGCCAGTTCTTTATCCATCTAGCTAGTACACCCTGAACCCCATACAACTTCACTTTTTCCATCAACCTGCCATGGGAAACTTTATCAAACGCCTTACTGAAGTCCATGTATGTGACATCTGCAGCCCTTCCCTCATCAATTAACTTTGTCACTTCCTCAAAGAATTCTATTAGGTTTGCAAGACATGACCTTCCCTGCACAAAACCGTGCTGCCTATCACTGATAAGTCTATTTTCTTCCAAATGTGAATAGATCCTATCCCTCAGTATCTTCTCCAACAGTTTGCCTACCACTGACGTCAAGCTCACAGGTCTATAATTCCCTGGATTATCCCTGCTACCCTTTTTAAACAAAGGGACAACATTAGCACTTCTCCAGTCCTCCAGGACCTCACCCGTGCTCAAGGATGCTGCAAAGATATCTGTTAAGGCCCCAGCTATTTCGTCCCTCACTTCCCTCAGTAACCTGGGATAGATCCCATCCGGACCTGGGGACGTGTTCACCTTAATGCCTTTTAGAATACCCAAAACTTCCCCCTTCCTTATGCCGACTTGACCTAAAGTATTTGAACATCCATCCCTAGCCTTAACATCTGTCATGTCCCTCTTCTTGGTGAATACCGGTGCAAAGTACTCATTAAGAATCTCACCCATTTCCTCTGACTCCACACATAAATTCCCTCTTTTGTCTTTGAGTCGGCCAATCCTTTCTCTAGTTACCCTCTTGCTCCTTATATACGAATAAAAGGCTTTGGGATTTTCCTTAACCCTGTTAGCCAAAGATATTTCATGACCCCTTTTAGCCCTCTTGATTGTGCGTTTGAGATTTGTCCTACTTTCCCGATATTCCTCCAAAGCTTCATCAGTTTTAAGTCGCCTAGATCTTATGTATGCTTCCTTTTTCAACTTAGCTAGTCTCACAATTCCACCCGTCATCCATGGTTCCCTAATCTTGCCATTTCTATCCCTCATTTTCACAGGGATATGTCTGTCCTGCGCTCTAATCAACCTTTCCTTAAAAGATTCCCACATTTCAAATGTGGATTTACCCTTAAACAGCTGCTCCCAATCCACATTCCCTAGCTCCTGCCGAATTTTGTTATACTTGGCCTTTCCCCAATTTAGCACTCTTCCTTTAGGACCACTCTCGACTTTGTCCATGAGTATTCTAAAACTTACGGAATTGTGATCGCTATTCCCAAAGTAATCGCCGACTGAAACTTCAACCACCTGGCCGGGATCATTCCCCAATACCAGGTCCAGTATGGCCCCTTCCCGAGTTGGACTATTTACATACTGCTCTAAAAAACTCTCCTGGATGCTCCTTACAAATTCTGCTCCATCTACGCCTCCAACACTACATGAGTCCCATTCAATGTTGGGGAAGTTAAAATCTCCCATCACGACCACCCTATTGCTCCTACATTTTTCTATAATCTGTCTACATATTTGTACCTCTACTTCACGCTTGCTTTTGGGAGGCCTGTAGTAAAGTCCCAACAATGTTACTGCACCCTTCCTATTTCTTAGCTCTACCCATATTGCCTCAGTGCTCGAATCCTCCATTGTGCCCTCCTTAATCACAGCTGTGATATCATCTCTGACCAGTAATGCAACTCCTTCACCCCTTTTACCTCCCTCTCTATCCCTCCTGAAGCATCTATACCCTGGGATATTAAGTTGCCAGTCTTGCCCTTCCCTCATCCAAGTCCCAGTAATATCAATGACATCATATTCCCAGGTACTAATCCAAACCCTAAGTTCATCTGCCTTACCTGCTACACTTCTCGCACTGAAACAAATGCACCTCAGACCACCTGTCCCTTTGCGTTCATCATCTCTTTCCTGTCTACTCTTCCCCTTAGTCACATTGAGTTTATTATCTAGTACCTTACTGGCTTTAGTTGCTGCCTCTTTACTGACCTCTAACTTCCTAATCTGGTTCCCATCCCCCTGCCACATGAGTTTAAAACCTCCCCAACAGTGTTAGCAAAAGCACCCCCTAGGACATTGGTTCCAGTCCTGCCCAGGTGTAGACCATCCGATTTGTAATGGTCCCACCGCCCCCAGAACCGGTTCCAATGTCCCCAAAATCTGAACCCCTTCCTCCTGCACCATCTCTCAAGCCACGATTTCATTCTGACTATTCTTGAATTTCTACTCTGACTGTCTCGTGGCACTGGTAGCAATCCTGAGATTACTACCTTTGAGGTCCTACTTTTTAACTTATCTCCTAACTCCCTAAATTCTGATTGTAGGACCTCATCCCGTTTTGTACCTATATCGTTGGTGCCTGTGTGCACCATGACAACTGGCTGTTCACCCTCCCCCTTCAGTATGTCCTGCAGCCGATCTGAGACATCCCTGACCCGTGCACCCGGGAGGCAACATACCATTCGGGAGTCTCGTTTTTGACCACAGAAACGCCGGTCTACTCCCCTTACGATTGAATCCCCTATGACTATAGCCCTGCCAGTCTTTTTCCCGCCTTTCTGTGCAGCAGAGCCAGCCACGGTGCCATGAACCTAGCTACTCCTGCCTTCCCCTGGTGAGTCATCGCCCCCAACAGTATCCAAAATGGTATACCTGTTTTGGAGGGAGATGACCGCAGGGGACACCTGCACTGCCTTCCTGCTCTTTCTCTGCGTTTTGGTCACCCATTCCCTGTCTCCCTTACCAATCCTAATCTGCGGTGTGACCAACTCACTGAGCGTGCTATCCACGACCTCCTCAGTATCGCGGATGCTCCAAAGTGAGTCCATCCGCAGCTCCAGAGCTGTCATGCGGTCTAACAGGAGCTGCAGCTGGACACACTTCCCGCACATGAAGGAGTCAGGGACATCGGCCGCGTCCCTGAACTCCCACATTGAGCAAGAGGAGCATAACACAGATCTGGGATCTCCTGCCATTTTTACACTCCCAACAGTAAGTTTTCTAAAAAAAAAAGTACTCCCCTACTCAGCAAGCACTCACTCAGCAATCACTGCGCCCCGCACGATAACACCTCAGGGAAAAGAAAAACTACTTACCAGTCACATCCAATCACTTACCTGCAGGCTGTGACGTCACGGTTCAACTTCTTTCTACTTCTACCTGCCCTCGAGTCTCCCTCTTGATCTTTACTCGGTTGGGATCCTTACTGTGATTGTCTTTTTTTTTTGGTTAGAGGAGGAGGTAGGGAGGGAAACACTGAAGAAATGTTTTGGGTTTAACTGTCACTTGACAGCAGCTCCTCCACAAACCACCTTTTGGATGCAGTGACCGCAATACACGGATGCAAATTTTCCCCGCAACAGCCAATCAGCGGCACCACTCTACTGCTCTCTGCTGGAATACAGCAGGATACAAACTGGTTGGAATCCTGGGCGGAGAAATGGCAGATGGAATTTAATCTGGACAAGTGTGAGTTAATGCAATTTGGAAGGTCCAATAATGTAGGAATTACACAGTAAATGGTCGAACCCTTGCAAGTATTGACAGGCAGAGAGATCTGGGCGAGCATGCCCATCGATCACTGAAAGTGGCAATGCATGTGGATAAGGTGGTCAAGAAGGCATACGGCATGCTGGCCTTCATTGGTTGGGGCATTGAATATAAAAATTGGCAAGTCATGTTGCAGCTGTACAGGACCTTAGTTAGTTAGGCCTCATTTGGAATATTGTGTGCAATTCTGGTCGCCACACTACCAGAAGGATGTGGATGCTTTGGAGAGGGTACAGAAGTGGTTTACTAGGATGTTGCCTGGTATGGAGGGCATTAGCTACGAGGAGAGGTTAGATAAACTCGGTCTGTTCTCACTGGAACGACGGAGGTTGAGAGGTGACCTGATAGAGGTCTACAAAATTATGAGGGGCATAGGCAGAGTGGATAGTCAGAGGCTTTTCCCCAGGGTAGAGGGGTCAATTACTAGGGGGCATAGGTTTAAAGTGTGTGGGGAAAAGTTTAAAACAGTTGTGCGAGGCATGTTTTTTTACACAGAGGGTGGTAAATAATGAAATGAAATGAAAATCGCTTATTGTCACAAGTAGGCTTCAAATGAAGTTACTGTGAAAAGCCCCTAGTCGCCACATTCCGGCGCCTGTTCGGGGTTAGGGTTAGGGTTAGGGTTAGCGCGCTGCCTGGGGAGGTGGTGGGAGCAGGTACGATAGCGGCATTTAAGGGACATCTAAACAAATATATGAATAGGGTGGGACTGGAAGGATACGGGCTCTATAAGTGCAGGCAGTTTTAGTTTAGGCAGGTACCATGGTCGGCGCAGGCTAGGAGGGCCGAAGGGCCTGTTCCTGTGCTGTATTGTTCTTTGTTCTTTGATCTTGACCAATTAGACCACTGGGCCGATGAATGGCAGATGGAGTTTAATTTGGATAATTGTGAGGTGATGCATTTTTTAAATTTAAAAAAAAAAAATCTAGAGTACCCAATTCATTTTTTTCCAATTAAGGGGCAATTTAGCGTGGCCAATCCACCTACCCTGCACATCTTTGGGTTGTGGGGGCGAAACCCACACAAACACGGGGAGAATGTGCAAACTCCACACGGACAGTGACCCAGAGCCGGGATCGAACCTGGGACCTCAGCGCCGTGAGGCAGCAGTGCTAACCACTGCTCCACCGTGCTGCCCCCTTTTAAAAATATATAATTTTAGAGTACCGGGATCGAACCTGGGAGCTTGGCGCCATGAGGCATCAGGGCTAACCCACTGCGCCACCGTGCTGCCCCGAGGTGATGCATTTTGATAGATCAAATTAGGGCAGGACCTACTCAGTTAATGGTAGGGAGTTGGGGAGAGTTACAGAACAAAGAGATCTCGGGGAACAGGTTCATAGCTCCTTGAAGGTGGAGTCGCAGGTGGACAGGGGGTGAAGAAGGCATTCAGCAGGCTAGGTTTTATTGGTCAGAATATTGAATACAGGAGTTGGGACGTCTTGTTGAAGTTGTACAAGACATTGGTAAGACCACACTTGGAATACTGTGTTCAGTTCTGGTCACCCTATTATAGGAAGGATATTGTTAAACTGGAAAGAGTGCAGAAGAGATTTACGAGGATGTTACCGGGACTTGATGGTCTGAGTTATAAGGCGAGGCTGGTTGGGCTGGGATTTTTTTCCCTGGAGCGTAGGAGGCTTAGGGGTGATCTTATAGAGTCTATAAAATAATGAGGAGCATCGATAAGGTAGATAGTCGACATCTTTTCCCAAAAGATGCAGCCTTCAGGACCCGCGACAACGCAGAATCGCCGAGCAGAAACTTATAGCCAAGTTCCGCACACATGAGTGCGGCCTCAACCGGGACCTGGGATTCATGTCGCATTACATTCATCCCCCACCATCTGGCCTGCGAAATCCTACCAACTGTCCTGGCTTGAGACAATTCACACCTCTTTAACCTGGGGTCACCCCATCTCTGGATCTGTAAAGATTTAATCACCTCCTAATGCTCGCATTCCAAGCATTGTCTGGCATCTTTGAATCTGACTATATATATGTTTCTGGAACAGACCTCTTCGTTCGCCTGAGGAAGGAGCAGCGCTCCGAAAGCTAGTGATATCGAAACAAACCTGTTGGACTTTAACCTGGTGTTGTAAAACTTCTTACTGTGCTCACCCCAGTCCAACGCCAGCATCTCCACATCTTTTCCCAAAGGTGGAGGAGTCTAGAACTAGAGGGCAGAGGTTTAAGGTGAGAGGGGAGAGATACAAAAGAGACCAGAGAGGAAAGTTCTTCACACAGAGGGTGGTGAGTGTCTTGAACGAGCTGCCAGAGGCAGGGATAGAGGCGGGTACAATTTTATCCTTTAAAAAGCAGTTAGACAGTTACATGGGCAGGGTGGGTATAGAGGGATATGGGCCAAATGTGGGCAAGTGGGACTAGTTTAGTGATAGAAACTGGGTGGCATGGACAAGCTGGGCCGAAGGGCCTGTTTCCATGCTGTAAACATCTATGTCTCTATGACTCTGACTCCACTTTCAGACTCACTCCTAGACTGACTCCCAGACTACAGACTCACTCCCAGACTCCAGACTCACTCCCAGACTCACTCCAGACTCACTCCCAGACTCCAGACTCACTCCCAGACTCCCTCCCAGACAGTTGAAGGCTGTGTCTGACTCCAGACTCCCTCCCAGACAGTTGCGGGCTGTGTCTGACTCCAGACTCCCTCCCAGACAGTTGCGGGCTGTGTCTGACTCCAGACTCCCTCCCAGACAGTTGAAGGCTGTGTCTGACTCCAGACTCCCTCCCAGACAGTTGCGGGCTGTGTCTGACTCCAGACTCCCTCCCAGACAGTTGCGGGCTGTGTCTGACTCCTGTCCCAGCTCTGATCCAGGGCGGTATTTTGCTCTCTCGCTGCTGTGTGTGTGGAGAGAGTTGGGAGTGAGGGCTGGCAGACTGCGGCTGATGGGCTGGGGGCAGAGACATTGACACCAGTTTGGGATCAGTTTCCAAGGTGTCAGTAGCAGCCCTGGGCGGGAGGCTGCAGGGTGAAGTTTGCAGCGAGCGATCTGACAGGTGCTTCTGGAGGAAGTTTCCATCCTGTCTGCTTCCCACCCAAACTTTCCCAAAAGTTGCAAACACCAGGAGCTGCGCTTGGAGAGCAGGAAGTTGCAGTTGCAGCTCTCCGCAACCGTTAACACCCACACCCGAACAACATGAACGTTCTGCTCCTTCTATTCTGCGGTGAGTAGTGGGCAAAAATGTTTCATTGCAACTTTAATAAAAGTTGTGCATTGCTAAAGCCAGAAGCTGTGCGAGGCTCCCAGATGAGTTTTGTTGCTGTTCTGACCGCGAGTTCTTTTCCCACTGGGGTGATGAGTGGGTCGGATTCAGTAAAAAGGTTTGTTTGTGGATTGGCACCATTTTAAAATGAGTTTTTATAGATTGTATCCAGAGGGGCGAGTCTGCCCTCAGCCACAGCTGTAACGTGTGTGCGGTGAGTGTCACACAGGAATCTATCTGCCTCAGTTCCCTTCACTGCCATGTCACTGCTATACATTCCAGAGAGGACTAAAAACACATTAGATTGCTGATTCCTAATATAGGAGTATGTGGGATGCCACAACAGATTCCCAAACTAACCCCCCTGTTTCTCCCCAAGCTTTCGCCTCTCCAGGTTCCAGCCCTTGCATTGAATTCATCCCTGGAATTCCAGCTCCATTCATCGAGGATGTTGTTGACTTTCCCCCCTCTGATTCCTGAAGTAATTCTGCTCTCTGAGCTCCTTGAAGCCTCTCTGCTCAGTGACAATTCCTATCTGACTTTAACGTGACTCTATTCCCCGGGTGAGTGTAGCTCCAACAACACTTGACAACATCCAGGACAAAGCTGCCCGCTTGATTGGCACCACCGTGACCCCCGTCCACCACATCCAACATTCACTCCCTCCCCCACCGACACACAGCGGCAGCCGTGGGTACCAGCTACAAGATGCACTGCAGCAACTCACCAAGGTTCCTCAGACAGGACCTTCCAAACCCACGACCACCACCGTCTAGAACGGCAAGAGCAGCAGATACCTGGGAACCCCACCACCTGGAGGTTCCGCATTCCTCCTAAAGATGTACAGGTTAGGTGGGGTCACAGGGAACGGGTGGGGGAGTTGGCCTAGGTAGGGTGTTCTTTCAGAGGGTTGGTGCAGACTCGATGGGCCGAATGGCCTCCTTCTGCACATGTAGAAAGCCCTCCAAGTCACTCACCACCCTGACTTGGAAATACTCCTTCACTGTCGCTGGGTTAAAATCCTGGAACTCCCTCCCTAACAGCACAGTGGGTGTAGCTACACCACAAGGACTGCAGCGGTTTAAGAAGGAAATGGTGCGGTACGGTAGCACAGTGGTTAGCACTATTGCTTCACAGCTCCAGGTCCCAGGTTCGATTACCGGCTAGGGTCACTGTCTGTGCGGAGTCTGCACGTTCTCCCTGTGTCTGCGTGGGTTTCCTCCGGGTGCTCCGGTTTCCTCCCACAGTCCAAAGATGTGAAGATTTGGTGGATTGGCCATGATAAATTGCCCTTAGTGTAAAACATTGGGCTACAGTACTGTGGGGATGGGTCTGTCACTATATAACACTGGGTTAGAGTACTGGTGGGGATGGGTCTGTCACTGTATAACACTGGGTTAGAGTACTGGTGGGGATGGGTCTGTCACTGTATAACACTGGGGTACAGTACTGGTGGGGATGGGTCTGTCACTGTATAACACTGGGGTACAGTACTGGTGGGGACGGGTCTGTCACCGTATAACACTGGGGTACAGTACTGGTGGGGACAGGTCTGTCACTGTATAACACTGGGGTAGAATACTGGTGGGGACGGGTCTGTCACTGTATAACACTGGGGTTCAGTACTGGTGGGGACGGGTCTGTCACTGTATAACACTGGGGTACAGTACTGGTGGGTCGGGTCTGTCACTGTATAACACTGGGGTACAGTACTGGTGGGGATGGGTCTGTCACTGTGTAACACTGAGGTACAGTACTGGTGGGGACGGGTCTCTCACTGTATAACACTGGGGTGCAGTACTGGTGGGGACGGATCTGTCACTGTATAACACTGGGGTACAGTACTGGTGGGGATGGGTCTGTCACTGTATAACACGGGTACAGTACTGGTGGGGACGGGTCTGTCACTGTATAACACTGGGGTACAGTACTGGTGGGGACGGGTCTGTCACTGTATAACACTGGGGTACAGTCCTGGTGGGGATTGGTCTGTCACTGTATAACACTGGGGTACAGTACTGGTGGGGACGGGTCTGTCACTGTATAACACTGGGGTACAGTACTGGTGGGGACGGGTCTGTCACTGTATAACACTGGGGTACAGTACTGGTGGGGATGGGTCTGTCACTGTATAACACTGGGGAACAGTATTGGTGGGGACGGGTCTGTCACTGTATAACACGGGTACAGTATTGGTGGGGACGGGTCTGTCACTGGATAACACAGGGATACAGTATTGGTGGGGACGGGTCTGTCACTGTATAACACTGGGGTACAGTACTGGTGGGGACGCGTCTGTCACTGTATAACACTGGGGTACAGTATTGGTGGGGACGGGTCTGTCACTGTATAACACTGGGGTACAGTACTGGTGGGGACGGGTCTGTCACAGTATAACACTGGGGTACAGTACTGGTGGGGACGGGTCTGTCACTGTATAACACTGGGGTACAGTACTGGTGGGGACGGGTCTGTCACTGTATAACACTGGGGTACAGTACTGGTGGGGATGGGTCTGTCACTGTATAACACTGGGGAACAGTATTGGTGGGGATGGGTCTGTCACTGTATAACACTGGGGTACAGTACTGGTGGGGACGGGTCTGTCACTGTATAACACTGGGGTACAGTACTGGTGGGGATGGGTCTGTCACTGTATAACACGGGTACAGTATTGGTGGGGACGGGTCTGTCACTGTATAACACTGGGATACAGTATTGGTGGGGACGGGTCTGTCACTGTACAACACTGGGGTACAGTACTGTTGGGGACGGGTCTGTCACTGTATAACACTGGGGTACAGTATTGGTGGGGACGGGTCTGTCACAGTATAACACTGGGGTACAGTACTGGTGGGGACGGGTCTGTCACAGTATAACACTGGGGTACAGTATTGGTGGGGACGGGTCTGTCACTGTATAACACTGGGGTACAGTACTGGTGGGGACGAGTCTGTCACTGTATAACACTGGGGTACAGTACTGGTGGGGACAGGTCTGTCACTGTATAACACTGGGGTACAGTACTGGTGGGGACGAGTCTGTCACTGTATAACACTGGGGTACAGTATTGGTGGGGACAGGTCTGTCACTGTATAACACTGGGGTACAGTACTGGTGGGGACGGGTCTGTCACTGTATAATACTGAGGTACAGTACAGATGGGGACGGGTCTGTCACTGTATAACACTGGGGTGCAGTACTGGTGGGGATGGATCTGTCACTGTATAACACTGGGGTACAGTACTGGTGGGGACGAGTCTGTCACTGTATAACACTGGGGTACAGTACTGGTGGGGACAGGTCTGTCACTGTATAACACTGGGGTACAGTACTGGTGGGGACGAGTCTGTCACTGTATAACACTGGGGTACAGTATTGGTGGGGACAGGACTGTCACTGTATAACACTGGGGTACAGTACTGGTGGGGACGAGTCTGTCACTGTATAACACTGGGGTACAGTACTGGTGGGGACGGGTCTGTCGCTGTATAACACTGGGGTACAGTACTGGTGGGGATGGATCTGTCACTGTATAACGCTGGGGTACAGTACTGGTGGGTACGGGTCTGTCACTGTATAACACTGGGGTACAGTGCTGGTGGGGACAGGTCTGTCACTGTATAACACTGGGGTACAGTACTGCTGGGGACGGGTCTGTCACTGTATAACACTGGGGTACAGCACTGGTGGGGACGGGTCTGTCACTGTATAACACTGGGGTACAGTACTGGTGGAGACGGGTCTGTCACTGTATAACACTGGGGTACAGTACTGGTGGGGATGGGTCTGTCACTGTATAACACTGGGGTACAGTACTGGTGGGTACGGGTCTGTCACTGTATAACACTGGGGTACAGTACTGGTGGGGACGGGTCTGTCACTGTATAACACTGGGGTACAGTACTGGTGGGGACGGGTCTGTCACTGTATAACACTGGGGTACAGTACTGGTGGGGACGGGTCTGTCACTGTATAACACTGGGGTACAGTACTGGTGGGGACGGGTCTGTCACTGTATAACACTGGGGTACAGTACTGGTGGGGACGGGTCTGTCACTGTATAACACTGGGGTACAGTACTGGTGGGTACGGGTCTGTCACTGTATAACACTGGGGTACAGTACTGGTGGGGACGGGTCTGTCACTGTATAACACTGGGGTACAGTACTGGTGGGGACGGGTCTGACACTGTATAACACTGGGGTACAGTACTGGTGGGGACGGGTCTGTCACTGTATAACACTGGGATATAGTACTGGTGGGGACGGGTCTGTCACTGTGTTACACTGGGGTACAGTACTGGTGGGGATGGGTCTGTCACTGTATAACACTGGGGTATAGTACTGGTGGGGATGGGTCTGTCACTATATAATTCTTCGTCTAGTTTTGCTGTCTTGATTTAAGGAAAGGTTGTTTCCAGTATTTTGTGCTTTTGTCTGAGTTTTCGAGGAGTGAGGATGAATGTTCGTGGGTAACCCTATTCTGTGCCACGGTATGTGGTTTATTTTGGAAAAGTGCTTATTAGGCCATCAGTGCATTCCTGTACTGAGCGAGTGAGCTGCAGAATTCCAGCTGTGCTCCGTTTCTAAATCCTGTTGGGCAGCTGGCAGGCACAACAGCATTGATTAAACCCTCGCTTTGAGGGGCATTGCTGGGGGAGGTGGGTGTTCACTGATTCACTTGCAATGGTCCTGCTACTTAGCGACAGCATGGAGGGAGCACCTCCATTCCAACTCAACATGCAGCTCGGAACAGTTCACCTGGAGCAATGGAAATAAATTTTAAAAGCTGCTTACCGCTCTGTGTACGTGAAAAATCTGTTGTCTCTGACTTGTGTGTATTCTTGGAATATTTATGTATATGTTCATGTGTGTGCATATACCTGTGTGCAGACGAGCGTGTGTGCATATGAGCGGATGTGCGTGTGTGCATATGAGCGGATGTGCGTGTGTGCATATGAGTGGATGTGCGTGTGTGCATATGAGCGGATGTGCGTGTGTGCATATGAGCATGCATAAGCTAGTGTGCATCTGCCATTATCAGTATGTGTGCATATGCTCATGTCCATATGAGCATGTATGCATGTACGCATGTGCATAAGCATGTATGTGTGTATGCTCATGTTTATATCTGTGTATGCACATCTGCATATGCATGTATCTACGCATATGCTCGTGTGCCTATGCGTGCATCTGTATGTGCGTAGTTGTATGTGCGTGAGTGTGCACATGCTCATGTATATATACGCACGAATGCTAATGCATGTATCTGTGAATGCTCATGTGTGTGTGTGCGTGTATCCATGTATGCTAATGTACGTGTATCTGTGTGTATTCTCGTGTGTGTGTATCTGTGTAGGGGCTGGTTTAGCACACTGGGCTAAATCGCTGGCTTTTAAAGCAGGCCAGCAGCACGGTTCAATTCCCGTACCAGCCTCCCTGAACAGGCGCTGGAATGTGGCGACTAGGGGCTTTTCACAGTAACTTCATTGAAGCCTACGTGTGACGATAAGCGATTTTCATTTCATTTCATTTTCATGTTCATTTACGTGTATCTGTGTGTATTTTTGTATGCGTGTATCTGTGTGTATGTTTATGTGTGAATGCGTGTATCTGTGTGTATGTTTATGTGTGAATGCGTGTATCTGTGTGTATGTTTATGTGTGAATGCATGTATCTGTGTGTATGTTTATGTGTGAATGCGTGTATCTGTGTGTATGTTTATGTGTGAATGCGTGTATCTGTGTATGTTTATATGTGTATGCGTGTATCCGTGTGTATGTTTGTGTGAATGCGTGTATCTGTGTATATGTTTATGTGTGAATGCGTGTATCTGTGTGTATGTTTATGTGTGTATGCGTGTATCTGTGTGTATGTTTGTGTGAATGCGTGTATCTGTGTATATGTTTATGTGTGAATGCGTGTATCTGTGTGTATGTTTATGTGTGAATGCGTGTATCTGTGTGTATTTTTGTATGCGTGTGTCTGTGTGTATGTTTATGTGTGAATGCGTGTATCTGTGTGTATATTTATGTGTGAATGCGTGTATCTGTGTGTATGTTTATGTGTGTATGCGTGTGTCTGTGTGTATGTTTGTGGGAATGTGTGTATCTGTGTGTATGTTTATGTGTGAATGCGTGTATCTGTGTGTATGTTTATATGTGTATGCGTGTATCTGTGTGTATGTTTGTGTGAATGCGTGTATCTGTGTGTATGTTTATGTGTGAATGCGTGTATCTGTGTGTATGTTTATATGTGTATGCGTGTATCTGTGTGTATGTGTGTATGCGTGTATCTGTGTGTTTGTTTGTGTGAATGCGTGTATCTGTGTGTATGTTTATGTGTGAATGCGTGTATCTGTGTGTATGTGTATGTGTGTATGCGTGTATCTGTGTGTATGTTTATGTGTGAATGCGTGTATCTGTGTGTATGTTTATGTGTGTATGCGTGTATCTGTGTGTATGTTTGTGTGAATGCGTGTATCTGTGTGTATGTTTATGTGTGAATGCGTGTATCTGTGTGTATGTTTATATGTGTATGCGTGTATCTGTGTGTATGTTTGTGTGAATGCGTGTATCTGTGTATATGTTTATGTGTGAATGCGTGTATCTGTGTGTATGTTTATGTGTGTATGCGTGTATCTGTGTGTATGTTTGTGTGAATGCGTGTATCTGTGTATATGTTTATGTGTGAATGCGTGTATCTGTCTGGATGTTTATGTGTGAATGCGTGTATCTGTGTGTATGTTTATGTGTGAATGCGTGTATCTGTGTGTATTTTTGTATGCGTGTATCTGTGTATGTTTATGTGTGAATGCGTGTATCTGTGTGTATGTGTATGTGTGTATGCGTGTATCTGTGTGTATGTTTGTGTGAATGCGTGTATCTGTGTGTATGTTTATGTGTGAATGCGTGTATCTGTGTGTATGTTTATGTGTGAATGCGTGTATCTGTGTGTATGTTTATATGTGTATGCGTGTATCTGTGTGTATGTTTGTGTGAATGCGTGTATCTGTGTGTATGTTTATGTGTGAATGCGTGTATCTGTGTGTATGTTTATATGTGTATGCGTGTATCTGTGTGTATGTGTGTATGCGTGTATCTGTGTGTTTGTTTGTGTGAATGCGTGTATCTGTGTGTATGTTTATGTGTGAATGCGTGTATCTGTGTGTATGTGTATGTGTGTATGCGTGTATCTGTGTATGTTTATGTGTGAATGTGTGTATCTGTGTGTATGTTGATGTGTGAATGCGTGTATCTGTGTGTATGTTTATGTGTGAATGCGTGTATCTGTGTGTATGTTTATGTGTGTATGCGTGTATCTGTGTGTATGTTTGTGTGAATGCGTGTATCTGTGTGTATGTTTATGTGTGAATGCGTGTATCTGTGTGTATGTTTATATGTGTATGCGTGTATCTGTGTGTATGTTTGTGTGAATGCGTGTATCTGTGTATATGTTTATGTGTGAATGCGTGTATCTGTGTGTATGTTTATGTGTGTATGCGTGTATCTGCGTGTATGTTTGTGTGAATGCGTGTATCTGTGTATATGTTTGTGTGAATGCGTGTATCTGTGTGTATGTTTATGTGTGAATGCGTGTATCTGTGTGTATGTTTGTGTGAATGCGTGTATCTGTGTGTATGTTTATGTGTGAATGCGTGTATCTGTGTGTATTTTTGTAATCGTGTATCTGTGTGTATGTTTATGCGTGAATGCGTGTATCTGTGTGTATGTGTATGTGTGTATGCGTGTATCTGTGTGTATGTTTATGTGTGAATGCGTGTATCTGTGTGTTTATGTGTGAATGCGTGTATCTGTGTGTATGTTCATGTGTGAATGCGTGTATCTGTGTGTATGTTTATGTGTGTATGCGTGTATCTGTGTATGTTTGTGTGAATGCGTGTATCTGTGTGTATGTTTATGTGTGTATGCGTGTATCTGTTTGTATGTTTGTGTGAATGCGTGTATCTGTGTGTATGTTTATGTGTGTATGCGTGTATCTGTGTGTATATTTATGTGTGTATGCGTGTATCTGTGTGTATGTTTATGTGTGAATGCGTGTATCTGTGTGGATGTTTATGTGTGTATGCGTGTATCTGTGTGTATGTTTGTGTGAATGCGTGTATCTGTGTATATGTTTATGTGTGAATGCGTGTATCTGTGTGTATGTTTATGTGTGAATGCGTGTATCTGTGTGTATGTTTATGTGTGAATGCGTGTATCTGTGTGTATTTTTGTATGCGTGTATCTGTGTGTATGTTTATGTGTGAATGCGTGTATCTGTGTGTATGTGTATGTGTGTATGCGTGTATCTGTGTGTATGTTTATGTGTGAATGCGTGTATCTGTGTGTTTATGTGTGAATGCGTGTATCTGTGTGTATGTTTATGTGTGTATGCGTGTATCTGTGTGTATGTTTGTGTGAATACGTGTATCTGTGTGTATGTTTATGTGTGTATGCGTGTATCTGTGTGTATGTTTGTGTGAATGCGTGTATCTGTGTGTATGTTTGTGTGTATGCGTGTATCTGTGTGTATGTTTATGTGTGTATGCGTGTATCTGTGTGTATGTTTATGTGTGTATGCGTGTATCTGTGTGTATGTTTATGTGTGTATGCGTGTATCTGTGTGTATGTTTGTGTGAATGCGTGTATCTGCGTATGTTTATGTGTGTATGCGTGTATCTGTGTGTATGTTTTTGTGTGAATGCGTGTATCTGTGTGTATGTTTATGTGTGTATGCGTGTATCTGTGTGTATGTTTATGTGTGCATGCGTGTATCTGTGTGTATGTTTGTGTGAATGCGTGTATCTGTGTGTATGTTTATGTGTGTATGCGTGTATCTGTGTGTATGTTTATGTGTGACTGCGTGTATCTGTGTGTATGTTTATGTGTGTATGCGTGTATCTGTGTGTATGTTTGTGTGAATGCGTGTATCTGTGTGTATGTTTATGTGTGTATGCGTGTATCTGTGTGTATGTTTGTGTGAATGCGTGTATCTGTGTGTATGTTTATGTGTGTATGCGTGTATCTGTGTGTATGTTTGTGTGAATGCGTGTATCTGTGTGTATGTTTATGTGTGTATGCGTGTATGTTTGTGTGAATGCGTGTATCTGTGTATATGCTCATTTGCTTATTTTTGAGAGTGTGACTTTTTCAGAATTCATGAGATCCAAACGTCTTTTTGAACCGCTGCGGTCTGTGTGGTGTCGGTACACCCACACTGTACAGAGGGGACCCGCACTGTACAGAGGGGACCCGCACTGTACAGAGGGGACCCACACTGTACAGAGGGGACCCACACTGTACAGAGGTACACCCACACTGTACAGAGGGGACCCGCACTGTACAGAGGGGACCCACACTGTACAGAGGGGACCCACACTGTACAGAGGGGACCCGCACTGTACAGAGGGGACCCACACTGTACAGAGGGGACCCACACTGTACAGAGGGGACCCGCACTGTACAGAGGGGACCCACACTGTACAGAGGTACACCCACACTGTACAGAGGGGACCCACACTGTACAGAGGGGACCCACACTGTACAGAGGGGAGTTCCATGATTTTGACCCAGCGACAGTGAAGGAGCGGTATATTTCCAGGGTGATGAGTAACTTGGGACAGAACCTCCAAGTGGCAGTGTTCCCAATGTGACTGTTGTCCTGTCCTTCTAGATGGTAGAGGTCGTGGGTTTGGAAGACCCTTGGTGAGTTCCCACAGTGCCTCTTGTACATGGTACTCGCGGCTCCACTGTGGTGGAGGGAGTGAATGGTGAAGTTGGTTGGGGTGTGATCAAGCGGCTGCTTTGTCCTAGGTGGTGTCGAACCTCTCTTGTGTTATTGGCGATGCTCTCAACCATGGGAACGATTAACTAAACAGAAAAAAATCATTTCCTGCAAAGAAAATCTTTGCAGCATTTTGTTATTTTGAAAACTGTGAAATCAAATAAACAATTAGGCCCAGTGTCTGAACAAAGATATCTGCCCGAGAAGGAGCAAATCCCAGTAACAATTGTGTTCTCTCCCCATGAGCCCAATCTCACCCCCTCCCCCCCTGCCCCCCCCCCCCCACCCCCACACCCACTGCCCACCCCCTATTCCGATCCTGGGCCAGACCCCAGCAGTGACTTACATACTGGACAGAAACCCCAATATTTTATTTTAACTTTGTAAGACTGGGAGGACAGGATACTTCGCTCCAGGAGCGATAGGGCGGCAGAGTAGCACAGTGGTTAGCACTGCTGCCTCACAGCTCCAGGGACCGGGGTTCAATTCCGGCCTCTGGTGACTCTGTGCGGAGTCTGCACCTTCTCCCCGTGTCTGTGTGGGTTTCCTCCGGGTGCTCCGGTTTCCTCCCACAAGTCCCGAAAGACGCGCTGTTAGGTAATTTGGACATTCTGAATTCTCCCTCCGTGTACCCGAACAGGCGCCGGAATGTGGCGACTAGGGGCTTTTCACAGTAACTTCATTGCAGTGTTAATGTAAGCCTACTTGTGACAATAATAAAGATTATTATTTCACGCATAATAGGAATGTGGTACATTAAAACAAACTTTATTACTAACACAGTATTAAAATATCTTTAACATCACACCAGAAATAGCTTACAGTTCCCCCTGAAACCATGCTAATCAATACAGTGACACAATAACCCTTAACTGCTATCTTTATTCCCACTCAAACAACAAAATAAATCTCAGCTCTCAATCCACTATTAAATACAGTTTGCTCTCAGGAATATCTACTTTCCAGCAGGGATTTTCAAACTCAGCGTCACGACCCACGGGCGGGTGTAGGACAGGTGACGGAGCTGCTCAGGAGAGTCCAGGCAATGCAGTGGTAGTGTTAGAGCTCCAGGGCCTCTGATTAACAAAAAGAAACTTAATTCGGAACAAGGAAATATAAAGATGATTTCTTGAGGTATGATTTTGTCAGTTGTGCCATTGCAAATAAGGAGGCAAAGCCCATAGGTGTTACATGCAGTGGAATACTGAAAATGAGAGGTTTCAGAATTTGAAAGAGAAGTGGTGGGTGAAAAATTCCTTTTGCAGTTGAGACGCCAGAGTCAGTTATCAACTTAAAGCTGACTCCAAATGAAAAGACTATGCTGCTGCAGCTTACCTACAATACCGCATTAAAAACTTGCCAAAAGCTCATTAGCTGTCAGCATTCTGGTGTAGCATTTCTCAGGAGTATCCAGTGCTGAGTAAAACAAGCATTTTGTTGCTATTGCCCTTCATGCCGACCTACATGTGCGAGGTTGGATTTTCCATTTTCATAAAGATGAAGATGGCACAAAGGAACTGGCTGAAGTCGGTACCTGATCTGCGCATTGCCCTCTCCGCCTGTGAACCTGATTGGAGTGAGCTTGTGAGGACCAAGCAGGCTCCCCCTTCGCATTAAAAGGTAAGCGAATGTGGTTTGTGTGTCAAAGGTCAGAAGGCGTGTGACACGAAGGCTGACCAGCGTGGGCCGCGAAGGCCGGCCAGTTGCTTGAAAGAAGAGTCCTGTCAGGACCATGCAGGAATACCGACTGTATTTCTTCAAAAGCTGCTCCAGCTGGTTCAGCTCACCTTCCCTTCACACTCTTCTGAGCTGCTTGGGAAGAACCTGCTCATCTAGCTACAGGCGTATCTTTAACTGAACTGAGATGCTTTACTTCTGCTCCCATCTAAAACTCAACCAACACTGCTTTCCTACAAAATTCCTGATACCGTGGCTCCTCCCAGTAATTACATCATCTTACAAACTGAAATCTAATTAACTCCACAGGGAATCCCCTTCATCCAAACAACATTCCATTAAGCCAAGCATGTTACAATGCTTTAATGGCACCCCTGGCTCCCAAAATCTTTTGACCCAGGATTAAACCTACTCCTGGGCCTGGCGAAACTTGCCATTAACAGGTCCAGGCAGCAGGCGATCGAGGGGGACGTCCACCCATGGCTCCCACCTTGATTCTTTAAAACCACTGCCGCAGTAGTCAAACACACTAACCCGGGCTTTTAACCCTTACTGCACTAAATGCAGATAATACAATATATCTGAAATTCATACATTCATCACACCAAGGCATACGGGAATGTGGGATTTACACTAAACATCCGTAAGACAAAAGTCCAATACCAAAGTGACCCCATCACACAGGACAGCTGCGTGGTTATCAAAATGCACGACTAGGGCTTGGACAACGTGGGCCACTTTCCAGACTGTGGGAACCTGGTGCCAATAAGGCACACATCGAGGATGATGATCAGCACCGCCTTCGGTCATCGGAGGAGGAGAGTGTTTGAAGACCAGGACCACAGACGCAGGCCCGAGCCCATGGCCTGTACAGCAGTAGTGATCACTCCCCTCCTATATGCCTCAGAGATGTGGACTATGTACAGCAGACACCTGCCTCGGCAAGACCCTGTAAATACATTGGCAGGATGAGCACACCAACGTTAGTGTCCTCACTCCGGCCAACATCCCCAACACTGACCCCACTCGATCAGCCCGCTAGGCGGCCACATCGTCCACGTGCCTGGCACGAGACTCCTGAAACACTCAGAGCTTCGACGTGGCAGGCGGGCCCCAGGAGGGCTGAGGAAACCCTCAAGGTCACCCTCAAAGCCTCCTTGAAAAAGTGCAATGTTCCCACCAACACTTGGGAATCCTTGGACCAAGATCATCAGAAGGGGAGTAAAAGCATTCGGGAAGGAGCTGAACGGCTCGGGTATCATCGCCGAGACATACTGAAGACCAACGTCGTCAGCAAAAGGAGCATTTGGCAAATCCCGGCACCGTACCCACCGCCTGCCCCACCCGCTCCAACACCCACCGTCTGCCCCACCCGCTCCAACACCCACCGTCTGCCCCACCCGCTCCAACACCCACCGTCTGCCCCGCCCGCTCCAACACCCACCGTCTGCCCCGCCCGCTCCAACACCCACCGTCTGCCCCACCCGCTCCAATACCCACCGTCTGCCCCACCCGCTCCAATACCCACCGTCTGCCCCACCCGCTCCAATACCCACCGTCTGCCCCGCCCGCTCCAACACCCACCGTCTGCCCCACCCGCTCCAACACCCAGCGTCTGCCCCGCCCGCTCCAACACCCACCGCCTGCCCCACCCGCTCCAACACCCACCGTCTGCCCCACCCGCTCCAACACCCACCGTCTGCCCCGCCCGCTCCAACACCCACCGTCTGCCCCACCCGCTCCCACACCCACCGTCTGCCCCACCCGCTCAAACACCCACCTTCTGCCCACCCGCTCCAACACCCACCGTCTGCCCCACCCGCTCCAACACCCACCGTCTGCCCCACCCGCTCAAACACCCACCTTCTGCCCACCCTCTCCAATACCCACCGTCTGCCCCACCCGCTCAAACACCCACCTTCTGCCCACCCGCTCCAACAGCCACCGCCTGCCCCACCCGCTCCAATACCCACCGTCTGCCCACCCACTCCAACACCCACCTTCTGCCCCGCCTGCTCCAACACCCACTGTCTGCCCCACCCGCTCCAACACCCACCGTCTGCCCACCCACTCCAACACCCACCGTCTGCCCCGCCTGCTCCAACACCCACTGTCTGCCCCACCCGCTCCAACACCCACCGTCTGCTCACCTGCTCCAACACCCATCACCTGCCCCTCCCGCTCCAACACCCACCGTCTGCCCCACCCGCTCCAACTACCGTCTGCCCCACCCACTCCAACACCCACTGCCTGCCCCACCTGCTCCAACACCCACCGCCTGCCCCGCCCGCTCCAACACCCACCATCTGCCCCACCCGCTCCAACACCCACCGCCTGCCCCACCCGCTCCAACACCCACCGTCTGCCCCACCCGCTCCAACACCCACCGCCTGCCCCACCCGCTCCAATACCCACCGTCTGCCCACCCACTCCAACACCCACCGTCTGCCCCGCCTGCTCCAACACCCACCGCCTGCCCCACCCGCTCCAACACCCACCGCCTGCCCAACCCGCTCCAACACCCACCGTCTGCCCCGCCCGCTCCAACACCCACCGTCTGCCCCGCCCGCTCCTCCGCCCACCGCCTGCCCCACCCGCTCCAACACCCACCGTCTGCCCCACCCGCTCCAACACCCACCGTCTGCCCCACCCGCTCCAACACCCTCAGTCTGCCCCGCCCGCTCCAACACCCACCGTCTGCCCCGCCCGCTCCAACACCCACTGTCTGCCCCACCCGCTCCAACACCCACCGCCTGCCCCACCCGCTCCAACACCCACCGCCTGCCCCACCCGCTCCAACACCCACCATCTGCTCACCCGCCCGCTCCAACACCCACCGTCTGCCCCACCCGCTCCAACACCCACCGTCTGCCCCACCCGCTCCAACACCCACCGCCTGCCCCACCCGCTCCAACACCCACCGTCTGCTCACCCGCTCCAACACCCACCGTCTGCCCCACCCGCTCCAACACCCACCTCCTGCCCACCCGCTCCAACACCCACCGTCTGCCCCACCCGCTCCAACACCCACCGCCTGCCCCACCCGCTCCAACACCCACCGTCTGCCTCGCCCGCTCCAACACCCACCGCCTGCCCCACCCGCTCCAACACCCACTGTCTGCCCCACCCGCTCCAACACCCACCTCCTGCCCACCCGCTCCAACACCCACCGTCTGCCCCACCCGCTCCAACACCCACCGCCTGCCCCACCCGCTCCAACACCCACCATCTGCTCACCCGCCCGCTCCAACACCCACCGTCTGCCCCACCCGCTCCAACACCCACCGTCTGCCCCACCCGCTCCAACACCCACCGTCTGCTCACCCGCTCCAACACCCACCGTCTGCCCCACCCGCTCCAACACCCACCGTCTGCCCCACCCGCTCCAACACCCACCGCCTGCCCCACCCGCTCCAACACCCACCGTCTGCTCACCCGCTCCAACACCCACCGCCTGCCCCGCCCGCTCCAACACCCACCGTCTGCTCACCCGCTCCAACACCCACCGTCTGCCCCGCCCGCTCCAACACCCACCGTCTGCTCACCCGCTCCAACACCCACCGTCTGCCCCGCCCGCTCCAACACCCACCGTCAGCCCCACCCGCTCCAACACCCACCGTCTGCCCCACCCGCTCCAACACCCACCGTCTGCTCACCCGCTCCAACACCCACCGTCTGCTCACCCGCTCCAACACCCACCGTCTGCCCCGCCCGCTCCAACACCCACCGTCTGCCCCACCCGCTCCAACACCCACCGTCTGCCCCGCCCGCTCCAACACCCACCGTCTGCTCACCCGCTCCAACACCCACCGTCTGCCCCGCCCGCTCCAACACCCACCGTCTGCCCCACCCGCTCCAACACCCACCGTCTGCCCCACCCGCTCCAACACCCACCGCCTGCCCCACCTGCTCCAACACCCACCGTCTGCCCCGCCCGCTCCAACACCCACCGTCTGCCCCACCCGCTCCTCCGCCCACCGCCTGCCCCACCCGCTCCAACACCCACCGCCTGCCCCACCCGCTCCTCCGCCCACCGCCTGCCCCACCCGCTCCAACACCCACCGCCTGCCCCGCCAGCTCCAACGCCCACCGCCTGCCCCACCCGCTCCTCCGCCCACCGCCTGCCCCACCCGCTCCAACACCCACCGCCTGCCCCACCCGCTCCAACACCCACCGTCTGCCCCGCCCGCTCCAACACCCACCGTCTGCCCCGCCCGCTCCAACACCCACCGTCTGCCCCGCCCGCTCCAACACCCACCGCCTGCCCCGCCCGCTCCAACACCCACCGCCTGCTCACCCGCTCCAACACCCACCGTCTGCTCACCCGCTCCAACACCCACCGCCTGCCCCGCCCGCTCCAACACCCACCGTCTGCTCACCCGCTCCAACACCCACCGCCTGCCCCGCCCGCTCCAACACCCACCGTCTGCTCACCCGCTCCAACACCCACCGCCTGCCCCGCCCGCTCCAACACCCACCGTCTGCTCACCCGCTCCAACACCCACCGTCTGCCCCGCCCGCTCCAACACCCACCGTCTGCTCACCCGCTCCAACACCCACCGTCTGCCCCGCCCGCTCCAACACCCACCGTCAGCCCCACCCGCTCCAACACCCACCGTCTGCCCCACCCGCTCCAACACCCACCGTCTGCTCACCCGCTCCAACACCCACCGTCAGCCCCACCCGCTCCAACACCCACCGTCTGCCCCACCCACTCCAACACCCACCGTCTGCCCCGCCCGCTGCTGCAGCCGCCGTCTCCTCCTGCGACAGAGACTGTGACTCACACAGTTCACTCCTCAGCCACCTGACAACTCACTGTTAGTCTGGAACAAGTCAGCCTGGACTCTGGGGGATTAGCGAAGGAGCAGTAGCTCGCTGACCTGTCTAACTCCCAGTTAATCCACACCTTGATATTAAAATTCTCGTGCTTGTTTGCAAATCTCTCCATGTCTTCATCCCTTTCTACCGACGTAATCTCCTCCAGTCCCACAACCCTCATGACCTACCTGAACTCATCTAATTCTGCTCTCCCCAATTTTAATCGCTCTCCCATTGGTGGTTGTGTTTTCAGCTGCCTGGCCGGTAACTCGGGAATTCTGTCCCTAAACCTCTTCACCTCTCTGACCTCCTGTTGAGAGGCTCCCAAAGGCAAACTCTATCCCGAAATCTTCATCCACCTGCCCTCATGTCTTGCTAAATGTCCAGTGTCATTTTTATCTTTATAATGGCCCTGTGAAGCCCCTCGGGACATTTCATTCTGTTAAATGTGCTTCATAAATACAAGTTCTCCTGTAAAATATTCCCAAGTTCCAATAATATCCACAATAAACAACAGAACCGGAGGAAAAGACTGACTGGACAAGTCAGCTGTAGAAAGTGTTGGAATTTGGGACTGCCTTTCGCCCTGAGTCCAGCAGGAAGCAGAATGTTTTCCCGCCCTCTCCCGACCCTTCCTGCTTCTTGTATTGTATCTGATTTAACAACCAGTCTATTCCCAACCTCAAACGCTGCATGAAATGGAACATTTCCTGAGATTGTCGCTGGCTGGTGGCCAGATTCACGCCCCCTGTTCCCCTGTAATGTTATTTTCAGCTGAAGCTGGAATCTCACTGGAGTTTGATGGGGACAGTGCGATCATACATCATAGAATTTACAGTCTAGAAGGAGGCCATTCAGCCCATCAAGTCTGCACCGGGCCTTGGAAAGAGCACCCTCCTCAAACTACCGGATCCACTCTATCCCCGTAACCCCACCTAACCTTTTGGACGCCTATGGGGCAATTTATCATCACCAATCCACCTAACCTGCGCGTCTTTGGATCGTGGGAGGAAACCGGAGCACCCGGAGGAAACCCACGCAGACACGGGGAGGACGTGCAGACTCCGCACAGTCACCCGAGTCTGGAACCAAACCCGGGGCCCCCGGAGCCGCAAGGCAGCAGCGTTAACCACCCTGCCACCCTAGTGCCACCGTGCTGCCCATTATTGAACCAGGTTCGGACTGCCCAAGCTCGAGGTCGGGGAGAGTGTGGGCGGTGGTGAAGGAGCTGAAGGGGTTCATGGAGCACATGGGGGGGGGATTGGACCCATGAACGTTTGGGAGGCCGAGGGCGAAGGGGTTTTCCCATGTGCACCAGGTGTATTCCCGGATTGATTTCTTCGTGGTGGACACGAAGCAGCTGGCGGGGGACATCGGCTCGGGTTATCGACAATCGTGGTTTCAGATCACTCCCCGCACTGGGTAGATTTGCAAGTGGATCGGTGGTGGTGGGGGCGGGGGGGTGGTGGTTTAGAGCAAAGACATCCTACAGTCAGAAAGTAACAGGATTGTTTCTTTTGATCAGAACAGGACAATCCGATTGTCCTGGAGAGGGGGCTGCGGTCGGGTGCGCCGGGGGAGGGGAGGGTGGCGCTGGGGCAGAGGGGGGGTGTGGGGACCCAGCTGGTGCCAGATCCCTGAGGGAGACTGTGTCTTGGCGGCCGTCGGGGTACGCTACGCCGGCGTACTGCGGGTTCGCATGGAGTAGCTGTACCCTCTCAACCAACGGGTCCGCCTTGTGGAGCTGCACGTGCTTGCGGAGGAGAACGGGTCCTGGAGCTGCCAGCCACGTTGGGAGGGAAACCCCGGAGGTGGGCTTCCTGGGGAAGGCAAAGAGACGTTCATGGGGGGTTCCGTTGGTCGCGGTGCACAGGAGCGACCGAATGGAGTGAAGTGCGTCGGGGAGGATCTCCTGCCAGTGGGAGGCCGGGAGATTTCTGGACCGTAGGGCCAGCTGGACGGCCCTCCAGACCATCCCATTCTCTCGTTTCCCCGGGGGTTGTAGCTGGTCGTCCTGCTCGAGGCAATGCCCCTGTTGAGCAGGTACTTGCGCAGCTCCTCGCTCATAAATGAGGATCCCCGGTCGCTGTGGACGTAGGCGGGGAAACCGAACAGTACGGGGCATGGGACGGCGAAGGGGAATCGGAAATACCCGTCAACCACATTAAGAAAGTACGTGTTGCGGTCGGTGGAGGGGAGGGGCCCTTTGAAGTCCACGCTGAGGCGTTCAAAGGGCGGGAGGCCTTCACCAGGCGCGCACGGTCTGGCCGGTAGAAGTGCGGTTTACACTCCGCGCAGACCTGGCAGTCTCTGGTGACAGCCCTGACTTCCTCGATGGAGTAGGGCAGGTTGCGGGCCTTAATGAAGTGGTACAAACGTGTGACTCCCGGGTGACAGAGATTGTCGTGCAGGGTCCGGAGTCGGAATTGTAGGTGGAGAGCTCAATCCTCCACCTCAAGATTTTATCGTTTTTGATCTTGCCCTGCTGAGTGTTGTTAAACATGAAAGCAACCGACCGTTGCTCAGTGAGGAGAGTGAATCTCCTGCCGGCCAGGTAATGCCTCCAATGCCACACAGCTTCAACGATCGCTTAGGCCTCCTTTTCGACGGAGGAGTGCCGAATTTCGGAGGCATGGAGGGTGCGGGAAAAGAATGCCACGGGCCTGCCTGTCTGGCTGAGGGTGGCGGCCAGAGCGACGTCTGACGCATCGCTCTCAACTTGGAAGGGGAGTGTCTCGTCGACTGCGTGCATCGCGACCTTGGCGATGTCGGCCTTGATACGGTTGAAGGCCTGGTGAGGCTCGGACGTCAGGGGAAAAACTGTGGAGTGGATGAGTGGGCGGGCCTTGTCCGCATAGTTTGGGACCCACTGGGCGTAATACAAAAAGAACCCCAGGCATCGTTTGAGGGCCTTGGGGCAGTGGGGGAGGGGGAGTTCCATGAGGGGGCGCATGCGATCGGGGTAGGGCCCTAGAACTCCGTTCTGGACCACATAGCCGAGGATGGCTAATCGTTTCGTGCTGAACACGCACTTCTCCTTGTTGTAAGTTAGGTTGAGGAGTTTGGCGGTGTGGAGAAATTTGGAAAGGTTAGCGTCATGGTCCTGCTGGTCGGGGCCGCAGATGGTGACGTTGTCCAGGTACGGGAAATTGGCCCGCAGTCCGTACCGGTCAACCATTCGGTCCATCTCCCGTTGGAAAACCGAGACCCCGTTGGTGACGCCGAAGGGAACGCTGAGGAAATGGTAAAGGCGGCCGTCCGCTTCAAACGCAGTGTATGGGCGGTCCGCCTTGCGGATGGGGAGCTGGTGGTAGGCAGATTCCAGGTCCACTGTCAAGAAGACCCGGTACTGTGCAATCTGATTGGCCATATCAGATATGCGTGGGAGGGGGTACGCGTCGAGCTGTGTGTACCGATTGATGGTCTGGCTGTCAACGACCATCCTGTTTTTCTCCCCGGTTTTCACCACTACCACTTGGGCTCTCCAGGGGCTGTTGCTGGCCGCCTCGATAATACCTTCCGCAGCAGCCGCTGGACCTCAGACCTGATGAAGGTCCTGTCCTGGGCGCTGTACCATCTGCTCCTGGTGGTGACGGGTTTGCAATCCGGGGTGAGGTTTGCAAACAGGGAAGGTTGGTCGACCTTAAGGGTCGCGAGGCCGCAAACAGTAAGGGGTGGTAGGGGCCCGCCAAATTTCAGGGTAAGGCTCTGGAGGTTGCACTGGAAGTCCAGGCCGAGTCGCAAGGCAGCGCAGAGGTTGGGGAGGACGTAGAGCCGGAAGCCGCTGAACTCTACGCCCTGGATGGTGAGGGTGGCGATGCAGTACCCCCGCATCGCCACGGAGTGGGATCCGGACGCCAGGGAGATTCTTTGGTTAGTGGGGTGTACCGCGAGGGAGCAGCGCCTTACCGTATCGGGGTGGCTGAAGCTCTCAGTGCTCCCGGAGTCCAGAAGGCAGGATATCTCGTGCCCGTCGACCTTCACCTTTGTTGAAGCGGTTGTGCGGTCGAGACTGGTCGATCGTGAACGAGGCGAGACGCGGCTGGTCGTCGGCGGTTGCAGGCGATGAGCGGCCCGATGAGGTGCCCGACGGGCAGGGGTCCTGAGGTGGGTAAGGTGGCAGCGCCCTCGGGCCGCACGTGGTCTGAGGAGAGGAAGATGGCGCCGCCCACTGGCCGCACGTGGGGGGTGCCGGGATAATGGTGCCGATTGAGCGGGCCTGGCACACTGCAGCGAAATGTCCCTTCTTACCACTGGCTTTGCAAAGCGCGCTCTGCGTCGGGAGAGTTTTGTCTGTCTGCAGAAATGGTGACTATCACAAGAGCGGTGATTCTCAACGCTACGGGCGCTGGGAAACACCCGGCTAAACGCGATCAACACGGACGCTGCTGCAATTCGGTTAGATTGGGCCTTCTAATAATAACATAATAATAATCGCTTGTTGTCACAAGTAGGCTTCAATGAAGTTACTGTGAAAAGCCCCTAGTCGCCACATTCCGGCGCCTGTTCGGGGAGGCAGGTACGGGAATTGAACCCCCGCTGGCTTTGCTCTGCATTATAAGCCAGCTATTTAGCCCACTGTGCTATACCAGCCCCTTCTGTATCTAACCCCGTGCTGTACCTGATGCCGAAAATCAAAGTTCTATTTTCCAGTATTGAGTACTCGCTGAGTTCTCCATTACGATTTTAATACCATACCCAAATCGTTGACATATTTCTGACTTGTTTTTGGCGCAGAGATAGACTCCCAGATGGCCGGGTTCAATTCTGTGTATCCAGTAGTGTTGGATTTTGTATTTTTGTTCAGTGGAACACTCAGCACAGGAGACCCAACTTATCTGGAGTTACCTTATCGGAGCAGCAGGGGCTTTTAATTAAATATTTGGACAGGGCACACATTAACTGTCTAATCGGCCACTGTAAACACTTGATGGCCCCTAAAGGGAGTTTAATGAATCCAAATAGCAGAGAATGAGTTACCATGGAGATTAAAAGGTCAGGACATTGGGTTCAATGGCTGGCTTCCAGACAATGGCATGTGTCATACTGCCCTTGACGGATTGTAAAGGTGCATTAGTGAGTATTGAGTGGGGGCTGTGGGCTGCAGACAGAGTGAGGCCCAGGGAAAGGATTCCGTGACCTGCTCCGACACTCACTTTCTCACCAGAATGGGACCGGCTCCTTGAGCAGCAAAGGTTTAGTCAGCTTTCTGCTGCCTCTGGGATGGACGGAGAGCCCGCAGACTGGACTCAACGCCCAGGGGTACAGCTCTAGTCCACACTCCCATTCACTGTCCAGTGACCCTCGCTGGAAAACTCTGTGGCAGGATCCTGCTTGGCTGCAATGCCTAACACGGTTCAATAGCCCTCGGTTCCCTCCCCCCACCTGCCCAACTCCATTTAAAAGGCAGAAAGAAGGAAATTTCACAACCTTAAAACATCCCAAAGGGCTTTCATCCAATGAAGTGTTTTGAAAGCAGACCAAGGCAGGCCAGCAGCACGGTTCAATTCCAGTACCAGCCTCCCCGAACAGGCACCGGAATGTGGCGACTAGGGGCTTTTCACAGTAACTTCATTGAAGCTTACTTGTGACAATAAGCGATTTTCATTTCATTTCACATGATACCGGAGCCAAAAGAGACAGGTTATGAGGACAGTTGGATAGATGAGGCTTAGATTTTCTCGAATATAAAAGATGAAGGATTGGTTTAATTGAGGTGATCAAAGGAAGTTCTGATGATCTGGTTCGACCTCCATTCCGGGCGCTGCACTTGAGGAAAGATGTGAAGATATCGGGACAGAGTGCAGGAGCGATTCACCAGAATGGTTTTCCGGGATGAGGAGCGTTGGGAATGTCGGAACATTCGAGAAGCTGGGACGGCTTTCCTTGCCGAAGGGGAGATTGAGGGGAGATTCAAAATCATGAGGGGTCTGGACAGAGAGGGGGGACACAGCTGCCGTTGGTGGAAGGATCGAGAACGAGAGGAAACTGATTGAAGTTGAGCGACGAAAGTGACGCAAAAAACAAATCTTCATGTGAATGGTTCTGATCTGGAACGTTCTGCCTGAGAGGGTGGTGGAGGAAGAGTCGACCCTGGATTTCAAAATTATTATTATCTGAAGAGAGGGGATTTCCAGAGCTACATGGTTAGGGCAGGAACAGTGGGACTGGCTGAATTGTTTTTGCAAGTGAGCTGGTATGGACGTGGTTTGTTGAAAGGTCTCCTGTGATTGGCTACGGTAGAGAAAGCCAGCATTTGTTACCCATCCCGAATCGCCCTCAAACTGAGTGGCAGTACAGAGTTGACCACGTTGAACTCAAATTTCACCACCTGCCGCTGTGGGATTCGAACCCAGGTCCCCACAGCACTGCCCTGGGTCTCTGGATTGTGGGTCCAGTGACAACCCCACTATGCTACTGCCTCCCCTTGAATGACAGAGACCCAACACTGCTGAAGTGGTTGGAAAATTACTCTAAGCAAGGTTCGAGTGGGAGGATAATGGAATTTGTAACGGCCGTGAGCTGGCTAATTACAGTTGAGTTTATTTGGTGATGAAAGAATGAAATGTTCAGAGTGTGGCCAGCTCCTGGGAGCCAGAGGCTGTGGGGCAGCTTTGCTCACGGCTACTGTTGTGGATGGAATTATCTGTCCATTCTGGAATGTGATGAGCTTCACACGCTAAGGGTTTTATCTTTTGTTCTCTCCCCTCCTGTCAATGAGAATGGAATTGGAGGGAGATGACCCAGGGGTAACTGAACTGGGGACTGAATTTCCATCTGACCAATCCCCCACTGCCTTTCTCTCTGGACGAGGGCATAGTCGCGGGATAATGACGAGCTTATTGAAGACGGTTTGGAGGAAGAACGTCTTGTGTCAGAGTGGCGAATCTTTAGATTTCTTTACCCAGGAATCTGTGGAGGCCGAGTTCCTGAACATTTTCAAGGCCGTGATTGGTAGGTTTTTAATCAGGAGGGGAATCGAGAGAAACGGAGAGAAGGCAGGAAGGTGGAGTTAAGGAGTGTCAGGTCAGGCATGATCTAATGGCGAGGCAGGCTCGAAGGGCTGAATGGCCAACTCCTGTTTCTAGTCTATATGGCCTTCAGGCAAGGATCAGTCCCCAGGCTCTTATTTTGCCAACTTTCCAACTTCCCCTCTCTTTTCCTGAATTTCTTGGCTCCTGTTGACGTGTCCCAGGCTGTGCGACTCTGAGTTTACAAGGGTGGTGGGTGATGGTGACACCGATGATGATGAGTCAAATCCTGGTTCTGTGCAACTGGGGAACGCACTGGACAATGATCAGGAACGGGGTCACTAACCCATTGTCTAATTGTACAATCTAACAATGCCATCCATGTTTGATTTCACCTCTGTGAAACGTGTGAAATTCACCCACCATGAAGTGATACTACACAACTCCCTTAGCCCTGCAAACATCTCTCCTATTTATCTTTTTCAAATTTATCATTGAATCTGCTTCCGCTGCCCTTTCTGGCACCACCTTCCAGATCACAACAACTCGCTGAGTAATAATAAATCTCCTCTCTCTCTCTCTGTCTCTCTCTCGCCCTCCAGGTTTTTTTTGTCAATTAGTTTAAATCTGTACCCTCTGGTTATTGACGTCCTGGCCACTGAAACAACCACTCCCTGTCACTTTTATCAAAACCATTCATAATTTCAAACACTTTGGTTAAATCTCTTTGAACCTCCTCCTGCTCTAAGGGGACCAATCCCAGCTTCCCGTCCGCCTACCAGTCCAGTAAATCCCCTCTGTGCTCTCTGCCTGACATTCTTCCTAAGGTCTGTGTTCTATGTTCAAGGTGATATACAAATGGAAGCTTTTGTTGTTCATATTCACTGCTCCTTGAGATTGGCTCAGAGTAGAGACTGAATCTGGATGTTTCTTGGTCTGTGCAACTGTTCCCTTTTCCAAGGCCCAATGGAATAGAGAGTGGATTTCAACGTGCTGATTACAAGTATAGAATGGGAACAGCAAATACCAATTTTGGGATTCAAAGTCCTGCACTCGAAAGATGCCTGGAAAATGTCCGGCCTGAAGGTGGATCCAGGGAATTTCAGACATCCCAGGAGGTCGCTGGAAACAGAGTTAGACTCCTTGCCCATGCTGATGAGGGAGCTGGTGCCTGTTTTAAGCCCCCAGCAGGAATTGGCTTAGGCAATGAGTGGCACTCAAACCTGGGATTTTGCATTGGCCCAACAGAGGGTGCATTTCCCCCACCAGGAGCTCCCCATCCCAGCATCCTGAGAATTATCTTTGGGCTACTGCTAGCAAGACAGGAACTCCCAAATGCATGGTCAGAGAGGCAATGGTTACAGGTTCTTACCCAGAGATCACGAGAGACCTGAAGACTGAGCCTGACTCAGTCCTACTGGTTAGGCTGTGATGTCTGATCCATTCTGTTGTCCCATCCCAGAAACGGCTCTGAAGGAATTTCTGGCTCCATTTGTTCCATACAATTGGAGGTGAATGAAAAGATCCTGGGCGCGATTCTCCACTCCCACGCTGGTTGGGAGAATCGCCTGGGCCGCCAAAATTTCCGGGGACGCCGGTCCGACGCCCTCCCGCGATTCTCCCAAGCGGCGGGAACGGCCCGGTCGAGTTTCGCGGGCCGCAGGCGGGAGAATCGCCGGAGACACCCAAAATGGCGATTCTCCGGCACCCCCACTATTCTGAGGCCCGGATGGGCCGAGTGGCCAGGCCAAAACGGCGGGTTCCCCCCGGCGCCGTCCACACCTGGTCGCTGCAGTTGTGGGCGGTGCGTGAACACTGGGGGGGCGGCCTGCGGGGGGGGGGCGGGGGGCGAGGGGGGATCCTGCCCCGGGCGTAACCTTGAATGTGGGGTGGCCCGCGATCGGTGCCCACCGATCGTCGGGCCGTCCTCTCTGAAGGAGGACCTCCTTCCTTCCGCAGCCCCGCAAGATCCGTCCCCCATCTTCCTGCGGGGCGGACTTAGAGAGGACGGCAAACACGCATGCGCGGGTGACGCCCGTTATGCGGCGCCGGCCGCGTCATCTATGCGGCGCCACTTTTACGTGGGCGACAAGGCCTGGCGCGGGTAGATGACGCGGCCCCGATCCTGGCCCATTGTCAGGGCCTGAATCGGTCGGGACCGGGGCCGTTCCGCGCCGTCGTAAACCTCGACGGCGTTCACGACGGCGTGGCCACTTTGGTGTGGGGGTGGAGAATCCCGCCCCCTGTCAGTTTAAAAGGACTCATTGTAAACAGGGGAGTTGCCCCAGAAATGTGCTATAAATGTGTTGATATGTCTGTGTCCTCATGGAATCAATAACAGAGGCTCCGTTACAGGACAAAGTTTGAGACTTTACTTAACCTGTAAATACAATTTCAGTCACTGGCAACTTGTTTGTATTAACCTTTAGCAATCCTTTAATGTTTGGACAGCTTATTGACCTTTCACACAATGGTCCTGTGTGTCTCTAACATGTTCCTGGTTGTTCACATTCAAATGAAGATTAAACATTTATACTATCTTCGTAACCCCCTACAGCCCTCTGAGATCTCTGCAATCCTCCAATTCTGGTCACTGAAGCATCTCTGATTTCAATTGCTGCACCATTGGCCTTCAGCTGCCGGGGGGGGGGGGGGGGGGGGGGCGCTGAGCTCTGGAATTGCCTCCTTAAACCCCTCCACCCCTCTACCGAACTCTCCTTGTTTAAGGCTTTCCTCAAAACCTGCCTTGTTGATCTCGGTAACAGTCGCTCTTGTGAAGTATTACTACATTAAAGGTGCTATATAAATTCAAGTTGTTGCTGGTGATCCAGTTATTTGGACTGGGTGAAAGGGTAGAACTCGTGCATGATAAAGCACCCTGGCCGCTAGCCTTGGCTCGTTGTTTTGAAGGGAAAAGACGAGAGGATGTAAAAGTGACTGATTCACCTTTGTAATCTGCTGTTTAGTATTTTAAAGAATGGAATTTTCCACTGAAGAATATTTATTTTTAAGGCAAGTTCCATTTTTAAGAACGAAAACAAACAATTGATAGTTATCACGATGTGTGAGCATCTTTGAAACGTTCCAAAACCACTGTGAGAAAGTTCGACCGTGACCGTATCTGGTGTGTTTGTCCGGGAGGGAATTGGCGAGGCCAAATTCAGGAGAAGGGAAAATAGTGGAGTGAGAAGAGTGCGGAGTTGGGAGCGGCTGCAGTCTATGAGAATCTCAAGACCCCTGTGTTTGAAAAGGGTCAGTTGCCTCTGATTTTCCACAGACTTGTTGCTTGTAGCCTGGGCCGCAGCTGTTCCCAGCCCCTGCGGGGTACGGTGGCTGCTCTGTTCACAGTTTTCTACCAGAAAATGTCCCAACACCGAGAAACAGCTTGTCAGTTGGTGCCTGAATGTGTACTTATACAACTGGAAACATTGGTTTAATATAACTCAGAGTTAGATCACTAATTTATACATAGCAATGGATTATTAATAGACAATACATGAGTCTAAATAGCGTAGGGGTGCAAAGTAGTCTGGTGGGCCAGAGTCATCAAAAGCAGCAATGCAGCTGAACAGTCAAAGGAAAGTGTGGCGCTCGGTGCTTCATTTCTAGACGGATAGATCTCTCGTTGGGATTCGTTTCCCGCCGACAGCGCACTCCTGACCACGGGTTCCCGGCAGTATGGGATGGTTTCAATGAGAAATCCCGTTGACAAGCGTCAGGAAGATAGAATCTCCCGCCAGCGAACAGTGCGCGGGCGAGGAACACGCGGCTGAGGGAGCGGAGAATCCCGTCCGTTATGTTACTGGAAACTTGGTTAGATACACTTGGAGAACTGTGAACAGTCCTGGTCTCCGTATTATAAAGATAATATAGAGGCACTGGACAAGCTTCAAGAATGATTCACCACAACAGAGAGGCTCCAACTGTCGGGAAAGTTTCAATAGGTCGAGGCTATTTTCTCTTTTTAATAAAACCCCGATATGGCTGAAAGGTGAAATGTAGATGTCTTTAAAATGATAAAAGGGTTTGATGGGGTTTATAAATATAAGCTAGTCATTAATGATGCCATCAGGAATTCAGGAAAAACTTCTTTGCCCAGAGAGTGGGGTGAATGTGGTTGAATAACAAAGACACATTGCAAGGGGGAAGTTGGATAAAGACAAGGGAGAAAGGGAGAGGGACGAGAAGGGATTTGATGAAGAGCGCGTGGGTGGAGGCTCATGTGGAGCAGAAACAGCAGCACAGAGCAGTTGGGCCGAATGGCCTGTTGTTTGCTGTAAGTTTATGTCGGATGGAAGAGTTGTGCAGATCGGCGAGGTGTTTAGTTTGGAACGCTGGATAATGTCCCACCTCAAATGAGGAAGAAAGCGGAACAGCTGAAACTCTCTCTTTCTCCTGATAATTGTTCAGGAATACTGTGAGAATGTGAGTGGAGTCAGAACCCTGCTTCATCGTGATGCCTTCTGCAGTGGCAGAGTCCATTGCCTTGCTGTGGTGTGTGTTGTGTTATGCTGCTTCGGATAACACAGGCTGCTACTTAATGCAGTCTTAACTAAAGGATGCTCCAGACTCTGAAATGAGTTCAACGTGTTTATTGAACTATTAACACAGTTCTCAAATGAGTTCGACTCTCCGCTGATCTAACTGTAGTAACTCAGTCTAACTGTAGCAGCTTGCTCTAAGCCACGTGCTGGGGTATGATGCTGATCAACCCTGTCCAACTCTCTAGATGTCTGTCTGTGGAAAGAGGCAGGGTGTGAGTGCCTCATCCCCTTTATAGTGTTTATGTCATGCCCCCTTGTGGTGAGGCCACCTCTGAGTGTCCTAACTGCCCATTGGTTGTGTCCTATTCTCAGTGTTCATTGGTTGCATGTTTGCATATCATGACAGTGTGAAGTGAGGAAAATTGGATGAGATGTTGAGAGGACTGATATGCACAGTGCCTCACCTCCCTCTCACAAGGGTAAAAACCACCTCCCTGGGTTAGAGTCCCACAGGATATTTCTTGGTGTTGAGTGAAAAGACACCAGTAACATTGACGGGCACCCACACCGTTGCTGTCACAGATCTGAAACAGCTGCTTGACGGCCGATTACCATCACTTATTTCCGGAACACCAGACGTAGCACAAGGTTCAGGAATAACTCCTGACCTCATTCAGACCCTCATTCTCTTCACCAGCTTCTCCCTGTCTCTGACCCCCTCCCACACGGACCCCTCCTCACACTGTCCCCCTCCACACGCTGACCCCTCCCCACACTGACCCCCTCCCCTCACTGACCCCCTCCTCACACTGACCCCTCCCCACGCTGACCCCTCCCCACACCGACCCCTCCCCACGCTGACCCCTCCTCACACTGTCCCCCTCCCCACACTGACCCCCTCCCCACACTGACCCCTCCACACGCTGACCCCGCCCCACACTGACCCCCTCCCCACGCTGACCCCTCCCCACACCGACCCCTCCACACGCTGACCCCTCCCCACACTGACCCCTCCCCACGCTGACCCCTCCCCACACCGACCCCTCCCCACGCTGACCCCTCCTCACACTGTCCCCCTCCCCACACTGACCCCCTCCCCACACTGACCCCTCCACACGCTGACCCCGCCCCACACTGACCCCCTCCCCACGCTGACCCCTCCCCACACCGACCCCTCCACACGCTGACCCCTCCCCACACTGACCCCTCCCCACGCTGACCCCTCCCCACACTGACCCCCTCCCGACACTGACCTTCCCTGTCTCTGACCCCCTCCCCACACTGACCCCCTCCCCACGCTGACCCCTCCCAACACTGACCCCTCCCCACACTGACCCCTCCCCACACTGACCCCTCCCCACGCTGACCCCTCCCCACACCGACCCCTCCCCACACCGACCCCTCCCCACACTGACCCCTCCCCACGCTGACCCCTCCCCACACTGACCCCTCCCCACACTGACCCCTCCCCACGCTGACCCCTCCCCACACTGACCCCTCCCCACACTGACCCCTCCCCACACTGACCCCTCCCCACACTGACCCCCTCCCCTCACTGACCCCCTCTCCACCCAGACCCCCACCCCACACAGACCCCCTCTCCACACTGACCCCTCCCCACACTGACCCCTCCCCACACAGACCCCCTCCCCACACTGACCCCCCTCCCAACACTGACCCCCTCCCCACACTGACCCCTCCCCACACAGACCCCCTCCCCACACTGACGCCCCCTCCCCACACTGACCCCCTCCCCACACTGACCCCCTCCCCAAACTGACCCCCTTCCCCACACAGACCCCACCCCACACTGATCCCCTCCCCACACTGACCCCTCCCCACACTGACCCCTCCCCACGCTGACCCCTCCCCACACTGACCCCTCCCCACACTGACCCCTCCCCACACTGACCCCTCCCCACACTGACCCCCTCCCCTCACTGACCCCCTCTCCACCCAGACCCCCACCCCACACAGACCCCCTCTCCACACTGACCCCTCCCCACACTGACCCCTCCCCACACAGACCCCCTCTCCACACTGACCCCTCCCCACACTGACCCCTCCCCAAACTGACCCCCTCCCCACACTGACGCCCCCTCCCCACACTGACCCCCTCCCCACACTGACCCCCTCCCCAAACTGACCCCCTTCCCCACACAGACCCCACCCCACACTGATCCCTCCCCACACTGACCCCTCCCCACACTGACCCCCTCCCCACACTGACCCCCTTCCCCACACTGACCCCCTCCCCAAACTGACCCCCTCCCCACACTGACCCCCTTCCCCACACTGACCCCACCCCACACTGATCCCCTCCCCACACAGACCCCTCCCCACACTGACCCCCTTCCCCACACTGACCCCCTTCCCCACACTGATCCCCTCCCCACACTGACCCCTCCCTACACTGACGCCCCCTCCCCACACTGACGCCCCCTCCCCGCACTGACCCCCTCCCCGCACTGACCCCCTCCCTACACTGTCCCCCTCCCCACACTGACCCCCCCTCCCCACAGTGACCCCCCCTCCCCACAACGACGCCCCCTCCCCACACTGATCCCCTCCCCAAACTGACCCCCCCTCCCAACACTGACCCCCTCCCCAAACTGACCCCCTCCCCAAACTGACCCCCCTCCCAACACTGACCCCCTCCCCACACTGACCCCCTCCCCACACTGATCCCCTCCCCACACTGACCCCCTCCCCACACTGACCCCCTCCCCAAACTGACCCCCTCCCCACACTGACGCCCCCTCCCCACACTGACCCCCTCCCCACACTGACCCTCTTCCCCAAACTGACCCCCCTCCCAACACTGACCCCTCCCCACACTGACCCCTCCCCACACTGACCCCCTCCCCACACTGATCCTCTCCCCAAACTGACCCCCCTCCCAACACTGACCCCCTCCCCAAACTGACCCCCTCCCCACACTGACCCCCCTCCCCACACTGACCCCCCTCCCAACACTGACCCCCTCCCCAAACTGACCCCCTCCCCACACTGACGCCCCCTCCCCACACTGACCCCCTCCCCACACTGACCCCCTCCCCAAACTGACCCCCTTCCCCACACAGACCCCACCCCACACTGATCCCCTCCCCACACTGACCCCTCCCCACACTGACCCCTCCCCACGCTGACCCCTCCCCACACTGACCCCTCCCCACACTGACCCCTCCCCACACTGACCCCTCCCCACACTGACCCCCTCCCCTCACTGACCCCCTCTCCACCCAGACCCCCACCCCACACAGACCCCCTCTCCACACTGACCCCTCCCCACACTGACCCCTCCCCACACAGACCCCCTCTCCACACTGACCCCTTCCCACACTGACCCCTCCCCAAACTGACCCCCTCCCCACACTGACGCCCCCTCCCCACACTGACCCCCTCCCCACACTGACCCCCTCCCCAAACTGACCCCCTTCCCCACACAGACCCCACCCCACACTGACCCCCTTCCCCACACTGACCCCCTTCCCCACACTGATCCCCTCCCCACACTGACCCCTCCCTACACTGACGCCCCCTCCCCACACTGACCCCCCCTCCCCACACTGACCCCCCCTCCCCACACTGACCCCCCCTCCCCACACTGACGCCCCCTCCCCGCACTGACCCCCTCCCCGCACTGACCCCCTCCCTACACTGTCCCCCTCCCCACACTGACCCCCCCTCCCCACAGTGACCCCCCCTCCCCACAACGACGCCCCCTCCCCACACTGATCCCCTCCCCAAACTGACCCCCCCTCCCCACACTGATCCCCACCCCAAACTGACCCCCCCTCCCAACACTGACCCCCTCCCCAAACTGACCCCCTCCCCAAACTGACCCCCCTCCCAACACTGACCCCCTCCCCACACTGACCCCCTCCCCAAACTGACCCCCTCCCCAAACTGACCCCCTCCCCACACTGACGCCCCCTCCCCACACTGACCCCCTCCCCACACTGACCCCCTCCCCAAACTGACCCCTCCCCACACTGACCCCTCCCCACACTGACCCCTCCCCACACTGACCCCTCCCCAAACTGACCCCCTCCCCACACTGACGCCCCCTCCCCAAACTGACCCCCTCCCCACACTGACCCCCCTCCCCACACTGACCCCCCTCCCCACACTGACCCCCTCCCCACACAGACCCCCTCCCCACACAGACCCCCCCTCCCCACACTGACCCCCTCCCCCCACTGACCCCCTCCCCACACAGACCCCCTCCCCACACTGACCCCCCCTCCCACACTGACCCCCTCCCCCCACTGACCCCCTCCCCACACAGACCCCCTCCCCACACAGACCCCCTCCCCAAACTGACCCCCTCCCCACACTGACCCCCCCTCCCCACACTGACCCCCTCCCCACACTGACCCCCTCCCCACACAGACCCCCCCTCCCCACACTGACCCCCTCCCCACACTGACCCCTCCCCACACAGACCCCCTCCTCACACTGACCCCTCCCCACACTGACCCCTCCCCACGCTGACCCCTCCCCACACTGACCCCTTCCCCATACTGACCCCTTCCCCATACTGACCCCCTCCCCACACTGACCCCCTCCCCACACTGACCCCTTCCCCATACTGACCCCTTCCCCATACTGACCCCCTCCCCACACTGACCCCCTCCTCACACTGACCCCTCCCCACACTGACCCCTCCCCACGCTGACCCCTCCCCACACTGACCCCTTCCCCATACTGACCCCTTCCCCATACTGACCCCCTCCCCACACAGACCCCCTCCTCACACTGACCCCTCCCCACACAGACCCCCTCCTCACACTGACCCCTCCCCACACTGACCCCTCCCCACGCTGACCCCTCCCCACACTGACCCCTTCCCCATACTGACCCCTTCCCCATACTGACCCCTCCCCACACTGACCCCTTCCCCATACTGACCCCTTCCCCACACTGACCCCTTCCCCACACTGGCCCCCTCCCCACTCCCGTGGCACTGTGAGGCAGCAGTGTTAACCCGGGACCCTGGCACTGTGAGGCAGCAGTGTTAACGCGGGTCCCTGGCTCTGTGAGACAGCAGTGTTAACCCGGGACCCTGGCACTGTGAGACAGCAGTGTTAACGCGGGTCCCTGGCACTGTGAGACAGCAGTGTTAACCCGGGTCCCTGGCACTGTGAGACAGCAGTGTTAACCCGGGACCCTGGCACTGTGAGACAGCAGTGTTAACCCGGGTCCCTGACACTGTGAGACAGCAGTGTTAACCCGGGTCCCTGGCACTGTGAGGCAGCAGTGTTAACCCGGGACCCTGGCACTGTGAGGCAGCAGTGTTAACGCGGGTCCCTGGCTCTGTGAGACAGCAGTGTTAACCCGGGACCCTGGCACTGTGAGACAGCAGTGTTAACGCGGGTCCCTGGCACTGTGAGACAGCAGTGTTAACCCGGGTCCCTGGCACTGTGAGACAGCAGTGTTAACCCGGGACCCTGGCACTGTGAGACAGCAGTGTTAACCCGGGTCCCTGACACTGTGAGACAGCAGTGTTAACCCGGATCCCTGGCACTGTGAGACAGCAGTGTTAACCCGGGTCCCTGGCACTGTGAGACAGCAGTGTTAACCCGGGTCCCTGGCACTGTGAGACAGCAGTGTTAACCCAGGTCCCTGGCGCTGTGAGACAGCAGTGTTAACCCGGGTCCCTGGCACTGTGAGACAGCAGTGTTAACCCGGGTCCCTGGCACTGTGAGACAGCAGTGTTAACCCGGGTCCCTGGCACTGTGAGACAGCAGTGTTAACGCGGGTCCCTGGCACTGTGAGACAGCAGTGTTAACCCGGGTCCCTGGCACTGTGAGACAGCAGTGTTAACCCGGGTCCCTGGCGCTGTGAGACAGCAGTGTTAACCCGGGTCCCTGGCACTGTGAGACAGCAGCGTCAACCCGGGTCCCTGGCACTGTGAGACAGCAGTGTTAACCCGGGTCCCTGGCACTGTGAGGCAGCAGCGTTAACCCGGGTCCCTGGCACTGTGAGACAGCAGTGTTAACCCGGGTCCCTGGCACTGTGAGACAGCAGTGTTAACCCGGGTCCCTGGCACTGTGAGACAGCAGTGTTAACCCGGGTCCCTGGCACTGTGAGACAGCAGTGTTAACCCGGGTCCCTGGCACTGTGAGACAGCAGTGTTAACGCGGGTCCCTGGCACTGTGAGACAGCAGTGTTAACCCGGGTCCCTGGCACTGTGAGACAGCAGTGTTAACCCGGGTCCCTGGCACTGTGAGACAGCAGTGTTAACGCGGGTCCCTGGCACTGTGAGACAGCAGTGTTAACCCGGGTCCCTGGCACTGTGAGACAGCAGTGTTAACGCGGGTCCCTGGCACTGTGAGACAGCAGTGTTAACCCGGGTCCCTGGCACTGTGAGACAGCAGTGTTAACCCGGGTCCCTGGCACTGTGAGACAGCAGTGTTAACCCGGGTCCCTGGCACTGTGAGACAGCAGTGTTAACCCGGGTCCCTGGCACTGTGAGACAGCAGTGTTAACGCGGGACACTGGCACTGTGAGACAGCAGTGTTAACGCGGGTCCCTGGCACTGTGAGACAGCAGTGTTAACCCGGGTCCCTGGCACTTTGAGCCAGCAGTGTTAACCTGGGTCCCTGGCACTGTGAGACAGCAGTGTTAACCCGGGCCCCTGGTGCTGTGAGACAGCAGTGTTAACCCGGTTCCCTGTCACTGTGAGACAGCAGTGTTAACCCGGGTCCCTGGCACTGTGAGACAGCAGTGTTAACCCGGGTCCCTGGCACTGTGAGGCAGCAGTGTGAACCCGGGTCCCTGGCACTGTGAGACAGCAGTGTTAACCTGGGTCCCTGGCACTGTGAGACAGCAGTGTTAACCCGGTTCCCTGTCACTGTGAGACAGCAGTGTTAACCCGGGTCCCTGGCACTGTGAGACAGCAGTGTGAACCCGGGTCCCTGGCACTGTGAGACAGCAGTGTTAACGCGGGACACTGGCACTGTGAGACAGCAGTGTTAACGCGGGTCCCTGGCACTGTGAGACAGCAGTGTTAACCCGGGTCCCTGGCACTGTGAGCCAGCAGTGTTAACCTGGGTCCCTGGCACTGTGAGACAGCAGTGTTAACCCGGGCCCCTGGTGCTGTGAGACAGCAGTGTTAACCCGGTTCCCTGTCACTGTGAGACAGCAGTGTTAACCCGGGTCCCTGGCACTGTGAGACAGCAGTGTTAACCCGGGTCCCTGGCACTGTGAGGCAGCAGTGTGAACCCGGGTCCCTGGCACTGTGAGACAGCAGTGTTAACCTGGGTCCCTGGCACTGTGAGACAGCAGTGTTAACCCGGTTCCCTGTCACTGTGAGACAGCAGTGTTGACCCGGGTCCCTGGCACTGTGAGACAGCAGTGTTAACCCGGGTCCCTGGCACTGTGAGGCAGCAGTGTGAACCCGGGTCCCTGGCACTGTGAGACAGCTGTGTTAACCCGGGTCCCTGGCACTGTGAGGCAGCAGCGTTAACCCGGGTCCCTGGCACTGTGAGGCAGCAGCGTTAACCCGGGTCCCTGGCACTGTGAGACAGCAGTGTTAACCCGGGTCCCTGGCACTGTGAGACAGCAGTGTTAACCCGGGTCCCTGGCGCTGTGAGACAGCCGTGTTAACCCGGGTCCCTGGCACTGTGAGGCAGCAGCGTTAACCCGGGTCCCTGGCACTGTGAGGCAGCAGTGTTAACCCGGGTCCCCGGCACTGTGAGGCAGCAGCGTTAACCCGGGTCCCTGGCACTGTGAGACAGCAGTGTTAACCCGGGTCCCTGGCACTGTGAGACAGCAGTGTTAACCCGGGTCCCTGGCACTGTGAGGCAGCAGTGTTAACCCAGGTCCCTGGCACTGTGAGACAGCAGCGTTAACGCGGGTCCCTGGCACTGTGAGACAGCAGTGTTAACGCGGGACACTGGCACTGTGAGACAGCAGTGTTAACGCGGGACACTGGCACTGTGAGGCAGCAGTGTTAACCCGGGTCCCTGGCACTGTGAGACAGCAGTGGTAACCCGGGTCCCTGGCACTGTGAGGCAGCAGTGTTAACCCGTGTCCCTGGCACTGTGAGACAGCAGTGTTAACCAGTGTGCCACCCACAGACAGTTGAAAAAGCTGTTGTAGCCAGAATGCAGCAGTGGGTACAGGCTGGTTTTTATCCTGTGATGTGTTCAGCCACTCTGCAGCATGTTCAACGCTGGGCAGTTTGCCAACACCATCGCAAAGTGTGCTCTACTGCCTCACCTTGACCAGGGAATTTTCAAACATCGCGATCCATGCGCCTAATAACAATCCTTATTGAATTTTTAGCTCCTTTACTCTTAGATACAGCAACACCCTGAAATAAGAGCTATTGTGCAATTTGTCTTCCTAATTTCTCGCTGTATCTGCTTGTTACCTTTTTGATATCCAGACACACAGACACACACACCCACATTGACACACACCCTCAGACACACCCACGCCCACTCCTTGATTTGCACTCAGATGATTGACATAATTTAGAAATCAGGGAAAGAACACTAATTAATGGAAAGATTTAAGAATAAGTAATGTTTGTGGCATCATAGAGTTACACAGCCCTCAACAATGCTGCGACTAACAGGTATCTCTCTCTTCCTATCTCTCTCTCTCGCTCTCTCTCTCTCCGCAGCTGCCGTGGGGACCCGAGCCCAGGTTCCGGATTCTGCCCATGGCTGTGCCCAGGGAAGCTGCTATCCCGCCACAGGAGATCTGCTTGTGGGCCGGCAAAAAAAGCTGACAGCTTCATCTACCTGTGGTCTGAGGAGGCAACAGCCTTACTGCATCGTGAGTCACTTGCAGGTAAGTGTAAGAGCAACTTGAGGTGTGAGAGGGTCTGCGTGGGGATCTGCAATGGCGGTTAATAGGGATGCCAACCCTGGTTTGTTGATTTTAATATGTGGCATTTGATCACGTAACACCATTCCTGATATTTAATCGCAGAGTTGCTACATCACGGAAGGAATCGATTTATATCATAGATTATCATAGAATTTACAGTGCAGAAGGAGGCCATTCGGCCCATCGAGTCTGCACCGGCACTTGGAAAGAGCACCCTACCCAAGGTCAACACCTCCACCCTATCCCCATAACCCAGTAACACCACCCAACACTAAGGGCAATTTTGGACACTAAGGGCAATTTATCATGGCCAATCCACCTAACCTGCTCATCTTTGGGCTGTGGGAGGAAAGCGGAGCACCCGGAGGAAACCCACGCAGACACGAGGAGGACGTGCAGACTCCGCACAGACAGTGACCCAAGCCAGGAATCGAACCTGGGACCCTGGAGCTGTGAAGCAATTGTGCTATCCACAATGCTACCGTGCTGCCCAATTTGACTCATTGTGACTCCGAATGAGCAAATCACCTCATCCCGTTCTCCCACCTTCTCCCTGTAACTCTGCACATTCTTCCTTTTCAGAAAAAAACCTGCTTGCCTTTTGAAAGCTTCAATTTAAACCTTCCCCCACCACACTCTGGAGACAGTCCAAACCCGAACCACTCAGTGATGAGAAACTTCCTCCTCATGTCACTTTGTTTTGCTTCTTTCACTAATTATTTTAATGGTTTATTTCTATCAACCATGTCCAGATTTTGAATGCCTCGATCAAATCTCCTCTGAGTCTTTTGAAAAATAAACACAATGTTTAATCACCTGACGTTTGCCTGTGTTTCGAGTATCTCAGTATCATCGCCAATAAAATAGTTACCATTTCGTTTTCGAGTGAGATGAAAAACAACATTTAATAATCAAAGAAAGAAAGAAAACAAAAGAATAAAAGATTTGAGGCAGTGGTTCCCAAACTCTGATTGGGATTAGTGATCGGGGTTGTGAGCCCCCTGTTCTCTGAGACTGTGCCCCATACACAGGGCCAGCTGACACCCTGCTCTGCCCATTCCCTGCTCGCCTCTCGGTCTTGGGATTATTTTCCTTTTTCCCAAGTCCATTTGGAAATGTTGCCTGCAGGGCATTGGCTGTGCACAGAATCGGGCTTCGATGCATCAGAGCTGGCACATCGCCCAGTTGATCGCCACTGGATGGTTGACCTGTGCGTGGGGGTGGGAATGTGGAGATGGGCTGATTCAGTTTGTGTGTGTGTGTGTGTGATCCTGGAATGTGGAGACTGTCACTGAACCTAAATGTTCCACTCGGAGGAAGTCAAGGACGACAAGGCACGGAACTAAGGGGCGGAATTCTCCGCAATCGGCGCGATGTCCGCCGACCGGCGCCAAAAACGGCGCGAATCAGTCGGGCATCGCGCCGCCCCAAAGGTGCGGAATCCTCCGCATCTTGAGTGGCCGAGCCCTAACCTTGAGGGGCTAGGCCCGCGCCGGACTGATTTCCACCCTGCCAGCTGGCGGGAAAGGCATTTGGTGCCCCGCCAGCTGGCGCGGAAGTTACTTTGCCGTGCGGCGCATGCAAGGGAGCGTCAGCGGCCGCTCACGGCATCCCCGCGCATGCGCAGTGGAGGGGGTCTCTTCCGCCTCTGCCATGGTGGAGACCGTGGCGAAGGCGGAAGGAAAAGAGTGCCCCCACGGCACAGGCCCGCCCGCGGATCGGTGGGCCCCGATCGCGGGCCAGGCCCCCCCCCCCCGGGGCCAGATCGCCCCGTGTCCCCCCCCCCCTCAGGACCCCGGAGCCCCGCCCGCGCCACCTTGTCCCGCCGGTAAGAGAGGTGGTTTAATCCACGTCTGCGGGACAGGCATTCCAGCAGCGGGACTTCGGCAGTCGCCGGGGGGGGGCCCGCCAACCGGCGCGCCGAGATTCCCGCCCCCGCCGAATCCCCGGTGCCGGAGAATTCGGCAACCGGCGGGGGCGGGATTCACGCCAGCCCCCGGCGATTTTCCGACCCGGCGGGGGGTTCGGAGTTTCCCGCCCAAGGTAACTGGCAGAAGAAACAATGGAGCCGTGAGGAAAAACCTCTTTGCACGACGAGCAGTGAGGGCTTGCAATGCGCTGCCTGAGAAACGCTGGAGGCAAGTTCAATCGAGGCATTCGAAAGGGAATTGGATAATTATCTGAAAAGACAAAGAGGGCGATTCTCCGATATGGACGCCGTCGCGTTTAACGACGGCGCGAACAGGGCCCGGGCACGACCTGTTCTGGCCCCCACAGGGGGCCCCCACCGCACTGGAGCGGTTCACATCCTTACGCAGCACATGCGCAGTCGGGACAGCCCAATCCTGCGCATGCGCGGGGAACGTCTTACGCACGGTGGTCCCTCACCAACACGGAGCCGGTGTTCTGGGGCCGCGCGCGGAAGGAGGTAGGCCCAGGGGGGGGAGATGCCGGCCCGCCGATCGGTGGGCCCCGACCGCGGGCCAGACCCCATCGGAGGCCACCCCGGTGAAGGAGCCCCCCTCCCTCCCCCAGAGGCCCCCCCCCCCCCCCAGCGGTCCCGCAGAGCTCCCGCCGGCAGCAACCAGGGGTGGACGGCGCCGGCAGGAACCTGTCGTGTCGTAGCGGCCGCTCGGCCCATCCAGGCCGGAGAATCGCCGCTTGCCGGATCGCCGAGCGGCCCGGTGTGAATCGCGCGCTGCTCGTTTCTGGGGGGGTGGGAGAATCGCGTGTGGGGGTGGGGCGGCGTGGCGCGATTCGCGCGGCGCCCCGGCGATTCTCCCACCCGGCATGGGGGGGGGGGAGAATAGCGCCCAAAATGTGCGGGGAGAGGGACTTGGTGAATTGCTCCTTCAGAGGGCCAGCACAGACCCAATGGGCCAAATGGCTTCCTTCTGTGCTGTAACCATTCTATGATTCCAAGAGTGCATAAAATAATACTTTTACAAGCACTTCAAAAATCACAGGTTTTCATGTTATGTATTGTGGTCGGCTATATTAGGGGTATTGCGTACCTAGGTGGGATGTACCTTATACTGTAGTATGAGTGGTGGAACCTGCCTGCTGGTTCCGCCCAGCAGGCGGAGCATTAGAGTCTGTGTTTCACCCACAGCAGTCATTCTGTACTGGAGCTGCTGGGTAACTACTTGTTCATTAAAGCCTTCAATTGGATTACAATCTTCAGTAGTGATTGATCGTGCATCATGTATTAAATGTTGCTCTTACTAGTAATTATAAGCTTAGTATTGCAAAGCTGTTTTTCTTTCAAAGTAGGGTTTTACAGTTTGGAGAATAACACAACAAAATTACAAAATAATGTATGGCCACAAGCAAGGAGTAAAAATAAAACAGCTCAGCAGACATGAGTACAGAGAGAGACTGGGGAACAACATCATAACTGGACTGGCTTTAGGCATAACTCTGTATCTATAGAGCCCCAGCAGAGACAGAGGGAGAAACAGGTGAGGCCATGAAAACCATGGTATAATGCTCACTCTCCCTCACCGCATCAGCTCACAATTACTACGGGAAATCAGGATGAACTCTCGGAGCAGACCCCAACAGTGACTCGGATACTGGACAGAAACCCCAATATTTTAGTTTAATTTTGTAAGACTGGGAGGAGAGGATATCTCGTTCCAGGACTGATTCGACACTAAATAGGGATATGGTAAATTCAAACAAACTTTATTACTGCGCATGCGCGGGGAACGTCTTACGCACGGTGGTCCCTCGCCAACATGGGGCCGGTGTTCTGGGGCCGCGCGCGGAAGGAGGTAGGCCCGGGGGGGGGGGGGGGGGGGGGGGGGAGGTGCCGGCCCGACACAGTAATAAAATATCTTTAACATCACAGCAGAGAATAATTACCCCATAAACAATGCTAATCAATACCATGACACAATAACCCTTTCTTTATTTCCAATCAAACAACAAGGAAAAACAATCTCAGCTCTCAATCCACTTTATATACCATTAGCATTCAGGAATACGTGCTTTATAGAGGCATTCTTTGGGGAAAAGAGATCTTTAAAGAAAAGATCTCACTCCTGGCAGAACCATGCAGAAACTCTGGCTGTATTTCTTCAGAAGAGGTTCCTCAGCCTGTTTCAGCTCACCTTTCCAGCCACACTGCTAATCGGTCCACAGACAAACTTCCACAGTGTGTGTGGAACCCGTACCCCAGTGAGAGTCAGTGTGTGTGGGACCCGTACCCCAGTGAGAGTCAGTGTGTGTGGGACCCGTACCCCAGTGAGAGTCAGTGTGTGTGGGACCCGTACCCCAGTGAGAGTCACTGTGTGTGGGACCCGTACCCCAGTGAGAGTCAGTGTGTGTGGGACCCGTACCCCAGTGAGAGTCAGTGTATGTGGGACCCATACCCCAGTGAGAGTCAGTGTGTGTGGGACCCGTACCCCAGTGAGAGTCAGTGTGTGTGGGACCCGTACCCCAGTGAGAGTCAGTGTGTGTGGGACCCGTACCCCAGTGAGAGTCAGTGTGTGTGGGACCCGTACCCCAGTGAGAGTCAGTGTGTGTGGGACCCGTACCCCAGTGAGAGTCAGTGTGTGTGGGACCCGTACCCCAGTGAGAGTCAGTGTGTGTCGAACCCGTACCCCAGTGAGAGTCAGTGTGTGTGGGACCCGTACCCCAGTGACAGTCAGTGTGTGTGGGACCCGCACCCCAGGGAGAGTCAGTGTGTGTGGGACCCGTACCGCAGTGAGAGTCAGTGTGTGTGGGACCCGGAACCCCAGTAAGAGTCAGTGTGTATGGAACCCGTACCCCAGTGAGAGTCAGTGTGTGTGGGACCCATACCCCAGTGAGAGTCAGTGTGTGTGGGACCCATACCCCAGTGAGAGTCAGTGTGTGTGGGACCCATACCCCAGTGAGAGTCAGTGTGTGTGGGACCCGTACCCCAGTGAGAGTCAGTGTGTGTGGAACCCGTTCCCCAGTGATAGTCAGTATGTGTGGGACCCGCACCCCAGTGAGAGTCAGTGTGTGTGGGACCCGTACCCCAGTGAGAGTCAGTGTGTGTGGAACCCGTACCCCAGTGAGAGTCAGTGTGTGTGGGACCCGCACCCCAGTGAGAGTCAGTGTGTGTGGAACTGTACCCCAGTGAGAGTCAGTGTGTGTAGAACCCGTACCCCAGTGAGAGTCAGTGTGTGTGGGACCCGTACCCCAGTGAGAGTCAGTGTGTGTGGGACCCGTACCCCAGTGAGAGTCAGTGTGTGTGGAACCCGTACCCCAGTGAGAGTCAGTGTGTGTGGGACCCGTACCCCAGTGAGAGTCAGTGTGTGTGGAACCCATACCCCGGTGAGAGTCAGTGTGTGTGGGACCCGTACCCTGGTGAGAGTCAGTGAGTGTGGGACCCGTACCCCAGTGAGAGTCAGTGAGTGTGGGACCCGTACCCCAGTGAGAGTCAGTGTGTGTGGAACCCGTACCCCGGTGAGAGTCAGTGTGTGTGGAACCCGTACCCCAGTGAGAGTCAGTGTGTGTGGAACCCGTACCCCGGTGAGAGTCAGTGTGTGTGGAACCCGTACCCCGGTGAGAGTCAGTGTGTGTGGGACCCGTACCCCAGTGAGAGTCAGTGTGTGTGGGATCCATACCCCAGTGAGAGTCAGTGTGTGTGGGACCCGTACCCCAGTGAGAGTCAGTGTGTGTGGGACCCGTACCCCAGTGAGAGTCAGTGTGTGTGGAACCCGTACCCCAGTGAGAGTCAGTGTATGTGGGACCCATACCCCAGTGAGAGTCAGTGTGTGTGGAACCCGTACCCCAGTGAGAGTCAGTGTGTGTGGAACCCGTACCCCAGTGAGAGTCAGTGTGTGTGGGACCCGTACCCCAGTGAGAGTCAGTGTGTGTGGGACCCGTACCCCAGTGAGAGTCAGTGTGGGACCCGTACCCCAGTGAGAGTCAGTGTGTGTGGGACCCGTACCCCAGTGAGAGTCAGTGTGTGTGGGACCCGTACCCCAGTGAGAGTCAGTGTGTGTGGAACTGTACCCCAGTGAGAGTCAGTGTCTGTGGGACCCGTACCCCAGTGAGAGTCAGTGTGTGTGGGACCCGTACCCCAGTGAGAGTCAGTGTGTGTGGGACCCGTACCCCAGTGAGGGTCAGTGTGTGTGGGACCCGTACCCCAGTGAGAGTCAGTGTGTGTGGAACCCATACCCCAGTGAGAGTCAGTGTGTGTGGGACCCGTACCCCAGTGAGAGTCAGTGTGTGTGGGACCCGTACCCCAGTGAGAGTCAGTGTATGTGGGACCCGCACCCTAGTGAGAGTCAGTGTGTGTGGAACCCGTACCCCAGTGAGAGTCAGTGTGTGTGGGACCCGTACCCCAGTGAGAGTCAGTGTGTGTGGAACCCGTACCCCAGTGAGAGTCAGTGAGAGTGGGACCCGTACCCCAGTGAGAGTCAGTGTGTGTGGGACCCGTACCCCAGTGAGAGTCAGTGTGTGTGGGACCCGTACCCCAGTGAGAGTCAGTGTATGTGGGACCCGTACCCCATTGAGAGTCAGTGTGTGTGGAACCCGTACCCCAGTGAGAGTCAGTGTGTGTGGAACCCGTACCCCAGTGAGAGTCAGTGTGGGACCCGTACCCCAGTGAGAGTCAGTGTGGGACCCGTACCCCAGTGAGAGTCAGTGTGTGTGGAACTGTACCCCAGTGAGAGTCAGTGTCTGTGGGACCCGTACCCCAGTGAGAGTCAGTGTGTGTGGGACCCGTACCCCAGTGAGAGTCAGTGTGTGTGGGACCCGTACCCCAGTGAGAGTCAGTGTGTGGGACCCGTACCCTGGTGAGAGTCAGTGTGTGTGTGATCCGTACCCCAGTGAGAGTCAGTGTGTGTGGGACCCGTACCCCAGTGAGAGTCGGTGTGTGTGGGACCCGTACCCCAGTGAGAGTCCGTGTGTGTGACCCATACCCCAGTGAGAGTCAGTGTGTGTGGGACCCGTACCCCAGTGAGAGTCAGTGTGTGTGGAACCCGTACCCCAGTGAGAGTCAGTGTGTGTGGGACCCGTACCCCAGTGAGAGTCAGTGTGTGTGGAACCCGTACCCCAGTGAGAGTCAGTGTGGGACCCGTACCCCAGTGAGAGTCAGTGTGTGTGGGACCCGTACCCCAGTGAGAGTCAGTGTGTGTGGGACCCGTACCCCAGTGAGAGTCAGTGTGTGTGGAACTGTACCCCAGTGAGAGTCAGTTTCTGTGGGACCCATACCCCAGTGAGAGTCAGTGTGTGTGGGACCCGTACCCCAGTGAGACTCAGTGTGTGTGGGACCCGTACCCCAGTGAGGGTCAGTGTGTGTGGGACCCGTACCCCAGTGAGAGTCAGTGTGTGTGGAACCCGTACCCCAGTGAGAGTCAGTGTGTGTGGGACCCGTACCCCAGTGAGAGTCAGTGTGTGTGGAACCCGTACCCCAGTGAGAGTCAGTGTGTGTGGGATCCGTACCCCAGTGAGAGTCAGTGTGTGTGGAACCCGTACCCCAGTGAGAGTCAGTGTGTGTGGAACCCGTACCCCAGTGAGAGTCAGTGTGTGTGGGACCCATACCCCAGTGAGAGTCAGTGTGTGTGGAACCCGTACCCCAGTGAGAGTCAGTGTGTGTGGAACCCGTACCCCAGTGAGAGTCAGTGTGTGTGGGACCCGTACCCTGGTGAGAGTCAGTGTGTGTGTGATCCGTACCCCAGTGAGAGTCAGTGTGTGTGGGATCCGTACCCCAGTGAGAGTCGGTGTGTGTGGGACCCGTACCCCAGTGAGAGTCAGTGTGTGTGGGACCCGTACCCCAGTGAGAGTCCGTGTGTGTGGGACCCGTACCCCAGTGAGAGTCAGTGTGTGTGGGACCCGTACCCCAGTGAGGGTCAGTGTGTGTGGGACCCGTACCCCAGTGAGAGTCAGTGTTTGTGGGACCCGTACCCCAGTGAGAGGCAGTGTGTATGGAACCCGTACCCCAGTGAGAGTCAGTGTGTGTGGAACCCGTACCCCAGTGAGAGTCAGTGTGTGTGGGACCCGTACCCTGGTGAGAGTCAGTGTGTGTGTGATCCGTACCCCAGTGAGAGTCAGTGTGTGTGGGATCCGTACCCCAGTGAGAGTCGGTGTGTGTGGGACCCGTACCCCAGTGAGAGTCAGTGTGTGTGGGACCCGTACCCCAGTGAGAGTCAGTGTGGGACCCGTACCCCAGTGAGAGTCAGTGTGTGTGGAACTGTACCCCAGTGAGAGTCAGTGTCTGTGGGACCCGTACCGCAGTGAGAGTCAGTGTGTGTGGGACCCGTACCCCAGTGAGAGTCAGTGTGTGTGGGACCCGTACCCCAGTGAGAGTCAGTGTGTGGGACCCGTACCCTGGTGAGAGTCAGTGTGTGTGTGATCCGTACCCCAGTGAGAGTCAGTGTGTGTGGGACCCGTACCCCAGTGAGAGTCGGTGTGTGTGGGACCCGTACCCCAGTGAGAGTCCGTGTGTGTGACCCGTACCCCAGTGAGAGTCAGTGTGTGTGGGACCCGTACCCCAGTGAGAGTCAGTGTGTGTGGAACCCGTAACCCAGTGAGAGTCAGTATGTGTGGGACCCGTACCCCAGTGAGAGTCAGTGTGTGTGGAACCCGTACCCCAGTGAGAGTCAGTGTGGGACCCGTACCCCAGTGAGAGTCAGTGTGTGTGGGACCCGTACCCCAGTGAGAGTCAGTGTGTGTGGGACCCGTACCCCAGTGAGAGTCAGTGTGTGTGGAACTGTACCCCAGTGAGAGTCAGTTTCTGTGGGACCCATACCCCAGTGAGAGTCAGTGTGTGTGGGACCCGTACCCCAGTGGGACTCAGTGTGTGTGGGACCCGTACCCCAGTGAGAGTCAGTGTGTGTGGGACCCGTACCCCAGTGAGAGTCAGTGTATGTGGGACCCGTACCCCATTGAGAGTCAGTGTGTGTGGAACCCGTACCCCAGTGAGAGTCAGTGTGTGTGGAACCCGTACCCCAGTGAGAGTCAGTGTGGGACCCGTACCCCAGTGAGAGTCAGTGTGGGACCCGTACCCCAGTGAGAGTCAGTGTGTGTGGAACTGTACCCCAGTGAGAGTCAGTGTCTGTGGGACCCGTACCCCAGTGAGAGTCAGTGTGTGTGGGACCCGTACCCCAGTGAGAGTCAGTGTGTGTGGGACCCGTACCCCAGTGAGAGTCAGTGTGTGGGACCCGTACCCTGGTGAGAGTCAGTGTGTGTGTGATCCGTACCCCAGTGAGAGTCAGTGTGTGTGGGACCCGTACCCCAGTGAGAGTCGGTGTGTGTGGGACCCGTACCCCAGTGAGAGTCCGTGTGTGTGACCCGTACCCCAGTGAGAGTCAGTGTGTGTGGGACCCGTACCCCAGTGAGAGTCAGTGTGTGTGGAACCCGTACCCCAGTGAGAGTCAGTGTGTGTGGGACCCGTACCCCAGTGAGAGTCAGTGTGTGTGGAACCCGTACCCCAGTGAGAGTCAGTGTGGGACACGTACCCCAGTGAGAGTCAGTGTGTGTGGGACCCGTACCCCAGTGAGAGTCAGTGTGTGTGGGACCCGTACCCCAGTGAGAGTCAGTGTGTGTGGAACTGTACCCCAGTGAGAGTCAGTTTCTGTGGGACCCATACCCCAGTGAGAGTCAGTGTGTGTGGGACCCGTACCCCAGTGAGACTCAGTGTGTGTGGGACCCGTACCCCAGTGAGGGTCAGTGTGTGTGGGACCCGTACCCCAGTGAGAGTCAGTGTGTGTGGAACCCGTACCCCAGTGAGAGTCAGTGTGTGTGGGACCCGTACCCCAGTGAGAGTCAGTGTGTGTGGAACCCGTACCCCAGTGAGAGTCAGTGTGTGTGGGATCCGTACCCCAGTGAGAGTCAGTGTGTGTGGAACCCGTACCCCAGTGAGAGTCAGTGTGTGTGGAACCCGTACCCCAGTGAGAGTCAGTGTGTGTGGGACCCATACCCCAGTGAGAGTCAGTGTGTGTGGAACCCGTACCCCAGTGAGAGTCAGTGTGTGTGGAACCCGTACCCCAGTGAGAGTCAGTGTGTGTGGGACCCGTACCCTGGTGAGAGTCAGTGTGTGTGTGATCCGTACCCCAGTGAGAGTCAGTGTGTGTGGGATCCGTACCCCAGTGAGAGTCGGTGTGTGTGGGACCCGTACCCCAGTGAGAGTCAGTGTGTGTGGGACCCGTACCCCAGTGAGAGTCCGTGTGTGTGGGACCCGTACCCCAGTGAGAGTCAGTGTGTGTGGGACCCGTACCCCAGTGAGGGTCAGTGTGTGTGGGACCCGTACCCCAGTGAGAGTCAGTGTTTGTGGGACCCGTACCCCAGTGAGAGGCAGTGTGTATGGAACCCGTACCCCAGTGAGAGTCAGTGTGTGTGGAACCCGTACCCCAGTGAGAGTCAGTGTGTGTGGGACCCGTACCCTGGTGAGAGTCAGTGTGTGTGTGATCCGTACCCCAGTGAGAGTCAGTGTGTGTGGGATCCGTACCCCAGTGAGAGTCGGTGTGTGTGGGACCCGTACCCCAGTGAGAGTCAGTGTGTGTGGGACCCGTACCCCAGTGAGAGTCAGTGTGGGACCCGTACCCCAGTGAGAGTCAGTGTGTGTGGAACTGTACCCCAGTGAGAGTCAGTGTCTGTGGGACCCGTACCGCAGTGAGAGTCAGTGTGTGTGGGACCCGTACCCCAGTGAGAGTCAGTGTGTGTGGGACCCGTACCCCAGTGAGAGTCAGTGTGTGGGACCCGTACCCTGGTGAGAGTCAGTGTGTGTGTGATCCGTACCCCAGTGAGAGTCAGTGTGTGTGGGACCCGTACCCCAGTGAGAGTCGGTGTGTGTGGGACCCGTACCCCAGTGAGAGTCCGTGTGTGTGACCCGTACCCCAGTGAGAGTCAGTGTGTGTGGGACCCGTACCCCAGTGAGAGTCAGTGTGTGTGGAACCCGTAACCCAGTGAGAGTCAGTATGTGTGGGACCCGTACCCCAGTGAGAGTCAGTGTGTGTGGAACCCGTACCCCAGTGAGAGTCAGTGTGGGACCCGTACCCCAGTGAGAGTCAGTGTGTGTGGGACCCGTACCCCAGTGAGAGTCAGTGTGTGTGGGACCCGTACCCCAGTGAGAGTCAGTGTGTGTGGAACTGTACCCCAGTGAGAGTCAGTTTCTGTGGGACCCATACCCCAGTGAGAGTCAGTGTGTGTGGGACCCGTACCCCAGTGGGACTCAGTGTGTGTGGGACCCGTACCCCAGTGAGGGTCAGTGTGTGTGGGACCCGTACCCCAGTGAGAGTCAGTGTGTGTGGAACCCGTACCCCAGTGAGAGTCAGTGTGTGTGGGACCCGTACCCCAGTGAGAGTCAGTGTGTGTGGAACCCGTACCCCAGTGAGAGTCAGTGTGTGTGGGACCCATACCCCAGTGAGAGTCAGTGTGTGTGGAACCCGTACCCCAATGAGAGTCAGTGTGTGTGGAACCCGTACCCCAGTGAGAGTCAGTGTGTGTGGGACCCATACCCCAGTGAGAGTCAGTGTGTGTGGAACCCGTACCCCAGTGAGAGTCAGTGTGTGTGGAACCCGTACCCCAGTGAGAGTCAGTGTGTGTGGGACCCGTACCCTGGTGAGAGTCAGTGTGTGTGTGATCCGTACCCCAGTGAGAGTCAGTGTGTGTGGGATCCGTACCCCAGTGAGAGTCGGTGTGTGTGGGACCCGTACCCCAGTGAGAGTCAGTGTGTGTGGGACCCGTACCCCAGTGAGAGTCCGTGTGTGTGGGACCCGTACCCCAGTGAGAGTCAGTGTGTGTGGGACCCGTACCCCAGTGAGGGTCAGTGTGTGTGGGACCCGTACCCCAGTGAGAGTCAGTGTTTGTGGGACCCGTACCCCAGTGAGAGGCAGTGTGTATGGAACCCGTACCCCAGTGAGAGTCAGTGTGTGTGGAACCCGTACCCCAGTGAGAGTCAGTGTGTGTGGGACCCGTACCCTGGTGAGAGTCAGTGTGTGTGTGATCCGTACCCCAGTGAGAGTCAGTGTGTGTGGGATCCGTACCCCAGTGAGAGTCGGTGTGTGTGGGACCCGTACCCCAGTGAGAGTCAGTGTGTGTGGGACCCGTACCCCAGTGAGAGTCCGTGTGTGTGGGACCCGTACCCCAGTGAGAGTCAGTGTGTGTGGGACCCGTACCCCAGTGAGGGTCAGTGTGTGTGGGACCCGTACCCCAGTGAGAGTCAGTGTGTGTGGATCCCGTACCCCAGTGAGAGTCAGTGTGTGTGGGACCCGTACCCCAGTGAGAGTCAGTGTGTGTGGGACCCGTACCCCAGTGAGAGTCAGTGTATGTGGGACCCGTACCCCAGTGAGAGTCAGTGTGTGTGGAACCCGTACCCCAGTGAGAGTCAGTGTGTGTGGGACCCGTACCCCAGTGAGAGTCAGTGTATGTGGGACCCGTACCCTAGTGAGAGTCAGTGTGTGTGGAACCCGTACCCCAGTGAGAGTCAGTGTGTGTGGGACCCGTACCCCAGTGAGAGTCAGTGTGTGTGGAACCAGTACCCCAGTGAGAGTCAGTGTATGTGGGACCCGTACCCCAGTGAGAGTCAGTGTGTGTGGAACCCGTACCCCAGTGAGAGTCAGTGTGTGTGGGACCCGTACCCCAGTGAGAGTCAGTGTGTGTGGAACCCGTACCCCTGTGAGAGTCAGTGTGTGTGGAACTGTACCCCAGTGAGAGTCAGTGTCTGTGGGACCCGTACCCCAGTGAGAGTCAGTGTGTGTGGGACCCGTACCCCAGTGAGAGTCAGTGTGTGTGGGACCCGTACCCCAGTGAGGGTCAGTGTGTGTGGGACCCGTACCCCAGTGAGAGTCAGTGTGTGTGGAACCCGTACCCCAGTGAGAGTCAGTGTGTGTGGGACCCGTACCCCAGTGAGAGTCAGTGTGTGTGGGACCCGTACCCCAGTGAGAGTCAGTGTGTGTGGGACCCGTACCCCAGTGAGAGTCAGTGTGTGTGGGACCCGTACCCCAGTGAGAGTCAGTGTGTGTGGGGCCCGTACCACAGTGAGAGTCAGTGTGTGTGGAACCCATACCCCAGTGAGAGTCAGTGTGTGGGGGATCCATACCCCAGTGAGAGTCAGTGTGTGTGGGACACGTATCCCAGTGAGAGTCAGTGTGTGTGGGACCCATACCCCAGTGAGAGTCAGTGTGTGTGGGACCCGTACCCCAGTGAGAGTCAGTGTGTGTGGGACCCGTACCCCAGTGAGAGTCAGTGTGTGTGGAACCCGTACCCCAGTGAGAGTCAGTGTATGTGGGACCCGTACCCCATTGAGAGTCAGTGTGTGTGGAACCCGTACCCCAGTGAGAGTCAGTGTGTGTGGAACCCGTACCCCAGTGAGAGTCAGTGTGGGACCCGTACCCCAGTGAGAGTCAGTGTGGGACCCGTACCCCAGTGAGAGTCAGTGTGTGTGGAACTGTACCCCAGTGAGAGTCAGTGTCTGTGGGACCCGTACCCCAGTGAGAGTCAGTGTGTGTGGGACCCGTACCCCAGTGAGAGTCAGTGTGTGTGGGATCCGTACCCCAGTGAGAGTCGGTGTGTGTGGGACCCGTACCCCAGTGAGAGTCAGTGTGTGTGGGACCCGTACCCCAGTGAGAGTCCGTGTGTGTGGGACCCGTACCCCAGTGAGAGTCAGTGTGTGTGGGACCCGTACCCCAGTGAGGGTCAGTGTGTGTGGGACCCGTATCCCAGTGAGAGTCAGTGTGTGTGGAACCCGTACCCCAGTGAGAGTCAGTGTGTGTGGGACCCGTACCCCAGTGAGAGTCAGTGTGTGTGCGACCCGTACCCCAGTGAGAGTCAGTGTATGTGGGACCCCTACCCTAGTGAGAGTCAGTGTGTGTGGAACCCGTACCCCAGTGAGAGTCAGTGTGTGTGGGACCCGTACCCCAGTGAGAGTCAGTGTATGTGGGACCCGTACCCTAGTGAGAGTCAGTGTGTGTGGAACCCGTATCCCAGTGAGAGTCAGTGTGTGTGGGACCCGTACCCCAGTGAGAGTCAGTGTGTGTGGAACCCGTACCCCAGTGAGAGTCAGTGTGGGACCCGTACCCCAGTGAGAGTCAGTGTGTGTGGGACCCGTACCCCAGTGAGAGTCAGTGTGTGTGGGACCCGTACCCCAGTGAGAGTCAGTGTGTGTGGAACTGTACCCCAGTGAGAGTCAGTGTCTGTGGGACCCATACCCCAGTGAGAGTCAGTGTGTGTCGGACCCGTACCCCAGTGAGAGTCAGTGTGTGTGGGACCCGTACCCCAGTGAGGGTCAGTGTGTGTGGGACCCGTACCCCAGTGAGAGTCAGTGTGTTTGGAACCCGTACCCCAGTGAGAGTCAGTGTGTGTGGGACCCGTACCCCAGTGACAGTCAGTGTGTGTGGAACCCGTACCCCAGTGAGAGTCAGTGTGTGTGGGACCCGTACCCCAGTGAGAGTCAGTGTGTGTGGAACCCGTACCCCAGTGAGAGTCAGTGTGTGTGGAACCCGTACCCCAGTGAGAGTCAGTGTGTGGGACCCGTACCCCATTGAGAGTCAGTGTGTGTGGAACCCGTACCCCAGTGAGAGTCAGTGTGTGTGGAACCCGTACCCCAGTGAGAGTCAGTGTGGGACCCGTACCCCAGTGAGAGTCAGTGTGTGTGGAACCTGTACCCCAGTGAGAGTCAGTGTGTGTGGAACTGTACCCCAGTGAGAGTCAGTGTGTGTGGGACCCGTACCCCAGTGAGAGTCAGTGTGTGTGGTACCCGTACCCCAGTGAGAGTCAGTGTGTGTGGGACCCGTACCCCAGTGAGAGTCAGTGAGTGTGGGACCCGTACCCCAGTGAGAGTCAGTGAGTGAGGGACCCGTACCCCAGTGAGAGTCAGTGTGTGTGGAACCCGTACCCCAGTGAGAGTCAGTGTGTGTGGGACCCGTACCCCAGTGAGAGTCAGTGAGAGTGGGACCCGTACCCCAGTGAGAGTCAGTGAGTGAGGGACCCGTACCCCAGTGAGAGTCAGTGTGTGTGGAATCCGTACCCCAGTGAGAGTCAGTGTGTGTGGAACCCGTACCCCAGTGAGAGTCAGTGTGTGTGGGACCCGTACCACAGTGAGAGTCAGTGTGTGTGGGACCCGTACCACAGTGAGAGTCAGTGTGTGTGGGACCCGTACCCCAGTGAGAGTCAGTGTGTGTGGGACCCGTACCCCAGTGAGAGTCAGTGTGTGTGGAACCCGTACCCCAGTGAGAGTCAGTGTGTGTGGGACCCGTACCCCAGTGAGAGTCAGTGTGTGTGGGACCCGTACCCCAGTGAGAGTCCGTGTGTGTGGGACCCGTACCCCAGTGAGAGTCAGTGTGTGTGGGACCCGTACCCCAGTGAGGGTCAGTGTGTGTGGGACCCGTACCCCAGTGAGAGTCAGTGTTTGTGGGACCCGTACCCCAGTGAGAGGCAGTGTGTATGGAACCCGTACCCCAGTGAGAGTCAGTGTGTGTGGAACCCGTACCCCAGTGAGAGTCAGTGTGTGTGGGACCCGTACCCTGGTGAGAGTCAGTGTGTGTGTGATCCGTACCCCGGTGAGAGTCAGTGTGTGTGGGATCCGTACCCCAGTGAGAGTCGGTGTGTGTGGGACCCGTACCCCAGTGAGAGTCAGTGTGTGTGGGACCCGTACCCCAGTGAGAGTCCGTGTGTGTGGGACCCGTACCCCAATGAGAGTCAGTGTGTGTGGGACCCGTACCCCAGTGAGGGTCAGTGTGTGTGGGACCCGTACCCCAGTGAGAGTCAGTGTGTGTGGATCCCGTACCCCAGTGAGAGTCAGTGTGTGTGGGACCCGTACCCCAGTGAGAGTCAGTGTGTGTGGGACCCGTACCCCAGTGAGAGTCAGTGTATGTGGGACCCGTACCCTAGCGAGAGTCAGTGTGTGTGGAACCCGTACCCCAGTGAGAGTCAGTGTGTGTGGGACCCGTACCCCAGTGAGAGTCAGTGTATGTGGGACCCGTACCCTAGTGAGAGTCAGTGTGTGTGGAACCCGTACCCCAGTGAGAGTCAGTGTGTGTGGGACCCGTACCCCAGTGAGAGTCAGTGTGTGTGGAACCAGTACCCCAGTGAGAGTCAGTGTATGTGGGACCCGTACCCCAGTGAGAGTCAGTGTGTGTGGAACCCGTACCCCAGTGAGAGTCAGTGTGTGTGGGACCCGTACCCCAGTGAGAGTCAGTGTGTGTGGAACCCGTACCCCTGTGAGAGTCAGTGTGTGTGGAACTGTACCCCAGTGAGAGTCAGTGTCTGTGGGACCCGTACCCCAGTGAGAGTCAGTGTGTGTGGGACCCGTACCCCAGTGAGAGTCAGTGTGTGTGGGACCCGTACCCCAGTGAGGGTCAGTGTGTGTGGGACCCGTACCCCAGTGAGAGTCAGTGTGTGTGGAACCCGTACCCCAGTGAGAGTCAGTGTGTGTGGGACCCGTACCCCAGTGAGAGTCAGTGTGTGTGGGACCCGTACCCCAGTGAGAGTCAGTGTGTGTGGGACCCGTACCCCAGTGAGAGTCAGTGTGTGTGGGACCCGTACCCCAGTGAGAGTCAGTGTGTGTGGGGCCCGTACCACAGTGAGAGTCAGTGTGTGTGGAACCCATACCCCAGTGAGAGTCAGTGTGTGGGGGATCCATACCCCAGTGAGAGTCAGTGTGTGTGGGACACGTATCCCAGTGAGAGTCAGTGTGTGTGGGACCCATACCCCAGTGAGAGTCAGTGTGTGTGGGACCCGTACCCCAGTGAGAGTCAGTGTGTGTGGGACCCGTACCCCAGTGAGAGTCAGTGTGTGTGGAACCCGTACCCCAGTGAGAGTCAGTGTATGTGGGACCCGTACCCCATTGAGAGTCAGTGTGTGTGGAACCCGTACCCCAGTGAGAGTCAGTGTGTGTGGAACCCGTACCCCAGTGAGAGTCAGTGTGGGACCCGTACCCCAGTGAGAGTCAGTGTGGGACCCGTACCCCAGTGAGAGTCAGTGTGTGTGGAACTGTACCCCAGTGAGAGTCAGTGTCTGTGGGACCCGTACCCCAGTGAGAGTCAGTGTGTGTGGGACCCGTACCCCAGTGAGAGTCAGTGTGTGTGGGATCCGTACCCCAGTGAGAGTCGGTGTGTGTGGGACCCGTACCCCAGTGAGAGTCAGTGTGTGTGGGACCCGTACCCCAGTGAGAGTCCGTGTGTGTGGGACCCGTACCCCAGTGAGAGTCAGTGTGTGTGGGACCCGTACCCCAGTGAGGGTCAGTGTGTGTGGGACCCGTATCCCAGTGAGAGTCAGTGTGTGTGGAACCCGTACCCCAGTGAGAGTCAGTGTGTGTGGGACCCGTACCCCAGTGAGAGTCAGTGTGTGTGGGACCCGTACCCCAGTGAGAGTCAGTGTATGTGGGACCCCTACCCTAGTGAGAGTCAGTGTGTGTGGAACCCGTACCCCAGTGAGAGTCAGTGTGTGTGGGACCCGTACCCCAGTGAGAGTCAGTGTATGTGGGACCCGTACCCTAGTGAGAGTCAGTGTGTGTGGAACCCGTATCCCAGTGAGAGTCAGTGTGTGTGGGACCCGTACCCCAGTGAGAGTCAGTGTGTGTGGAACCCGTACCCCAGTGAGAGTCAGTGTGGGACCCGTACCCCAGTGAGAGTCAGTGTGTGTGGGACCCGTACCCCAGTGAGAGTCAGTGTGTGTGGGACCCGTACCCCAGTGAGAGTCAGTGTGTGTGGAACTGTACCCCAGTGAGAGTCAGTGTCTGTGGGACCCATACCCCAGTGAGAGTCAGTGTGTGTGGGACCCGTACCCCAGTGAGAGTCAGTGTGTGTGGGACCCGTACCCCAGTGAGGGTCAGTGTGTGTGGGACCCGTACCCCAGTGAGAGTCAGTGTGTGTGGAACCCGTACCCCAGTGAGAGTCAGTGTGTGTGGGACCCGTACCCCAGTGAGAGTCAGTGTGTGTGGAACCCGTACCCCAGTGAGAGTCAGTGTGTGTGGGACCCGTACCCCAGTGAGAGTCAGTGTGTGTGGAACCCGTACCCCAGTGAGAGTCAGTGTGTGTGGAACCCGTACCCCAGTGAGAGTCAGTGTGTGGGACCCGTACCCCATTGAGAGTCAGTGTGTGTGGAACCCGTACCCCAGTGAGAGTCAGTGTGTGTGGAACCCGTACCCCAGTGAGAGTCAGTGTGGGACCCGTACCCCAGTGAGAGTCAGTGTGTGTGGAACCTGTACCCCAGTGAGAGTCAGTGTGTGTGGAACTGTACCCCAGTGAGAGTCAGTGTGTGTGGGACCCGTACCCCAGTGAGAGTCAGTGTGTGTGGTACCCGTACCCCAGTGAGCGTCAGTGTGTGTGGGACCCGTACCCCAGTGAGAGTCAGTGAGTGTGGGACCCGTACCCCAGTGAGAGTCAGTGAGTGAGGGACCCGTACCCCAGTGAGAGTCAGTGTGTGTGGAACCCGTACCCCAGTGAGAGTCAGTGTGTGTGGGACCCGTACCCCAGTGAGAGTCAGTGAGAGTGGGACCCGTACCCCAGTGAGAGTCAGTGAGTGAGGGACCCGTACCCCAGTGAGAGTCAGTGTGTGTGGAATCCGTACCCCAGTGAGAGTCAGTGTGTGTGGAACCCGTACCCCAGTGAGAGTCAGTGTGTGTGGGACCCGTACCACAGTGAGAGTCAGTGTGTGTGGGACCCGTACCCTAGTGAGAGTCAGTGTGTGTGGAACCCGTATCCCAGTGAGAGTCAGTGTGTGTGGGACCCGTACCCCAGTGAGAGTCAGTGTGTGTGGAACCCGTACCCCAGTGAGAGTCAGTGTGGGACCCGTACCCCAGTGAGAGTCAGTGTGTGTGGGACCCGTACCCCAGTGAGAGTCAGTGTGTGTGGGACCCGTACCCCAGTGAGAGTCAGTGTGTGTGGAACTGTACCCCAGTGAGAGTCAGTGTCTGTGGGACCCATACCCCAGTGAGAGTCAGTGTGTGTGGGACCCGTACCCCAGTGAGAGTCAGTGTGTGTGGGACCCGTACCCCAGTGAGGGTCAGTGTGTGTGGGACCCGTACCCCAGTGAGAGTCAGTGTGTGTGGAACCCGTACCCCAGTGAGAGTCAGTGTGTGTGGGACCCGTACCCCAGTGAGAGTCAGTGTGTGTGGAACCCGTACCCCAGTGAGAGTCAGTGTGTGTGGGACCCGTACCCCAGTGAGAGTCAGTGTGTGTGGAACCCGTACCCCAGTGAGAGTCAGTGTGTGTGGAACCCGTACCCCAGTGAGAGTCAGTGTGTGGGACCCGTACCCCATTGAGAGTCAGTGTGTGTGGAACCCGTACCCCAGTGAGAGTCAGTGTGTGTGGAACCCGTACCCCAGTGAGAGTCAGTGTGGGACCCGTACCCCAGTGAGAGTCAGTGTGTGTGGAACCTGTACCCCAGTGAGAGTCAGTGTGTGTGGAACTGTACCCCAGTGAGAGTCAGTGTGTGTGGTACCCGTACCCCAGTGAGAGTCAGTGTGTGTGGGACCCGTACCCCAGTGAGAGTCAGTGAGTGTGGGACCCGTACCCCAGTGAGAGTCAGTGAGTGAGGGACCCGTACCCCAGTGAGAGTCAGTGTGTGTGGAACCCGTACCCCAGTGAGAGTCAGTGTGTGTGGGACCCGTACCCCAGTGAGAGTCAGTGAGAGTGGGACCCGTACCCCAGTGAGAGTCAGTGAGTGAGGGACCCGTACCCCAGTGAGAGTCAGTGTGTGTGGAATCCGTACCCCAGTGAGAGTCAGTGTGTGTGGAACCCGTACCCCAGTGAGAGTCAGTGTGTGTGGGACCCGTACCACAGTGAGAGTCAGTGTGTGTGGGACCCGTACCACAGTGAGAGTCAGTGTGTGTGGGACCCGTACCCCAGTGAGAGTCAGTGTGTGTGGGACCCGTACCCCAGTGAGAGTCAGTGTGTGTGGAACCCGTACCCCAGTGAGAGTCAGTGTGTGTGGGACCCGTACCCCAGTGAGAGTCAGTGTGTGTGGGACCCGTACCCCAGTGAGAGTCAGTGTGTGTGGGACCCGTACCCCAGTGAGAGTCAGTGTGTGTGGGACCCGTACCCCAGTGAGAGTCAGTGTGTGTGGGACCCGTACCCCAGTGAGAGTCAGTGTGTGTGGGACCCGTACCACAGTGAGAGTCCGTGTGTGTGGGACCCGTACCCCAGTGAGAGTCAGTGTGTGTGGGACCCGTACCCCAGTGAGAGTCAGTGTGTGTGGGACCCGTACCACAGTGAGAGTCAGTGTGTGTGGGACCCGTACCCCAGTGAGAGTCAGTGTGTGTGGGACCCGTACCGCAGTGAGAGTCAGTGTGTGTGGGACCCGTACCCCAGTGAGAATCAGTGTGTGTGGGACCCGTACCCCAGTGAGAGTCTGTGTGTGTGGGACCCGTACCCCAGTGAGAGTCAGTGTGTGTGGGACCCGTACCCCAGTGAGAGTCAGTGTGTGTGGGACACGTACCCCAGTGAGAGTCAGTGTGTGTGGGACCCGTACCCCAGTGAGAGTCAGTGTGTGTGGGACACGTACCCCAGTGAGAGTCCGTGTGTGTGGGACCCGTACCCCAGTGAGAGTCAGTGTGTGTGGGACCCGTACCCCAGTGAGAGTCAGTGTGTGTGGGACCCGTACCCCAGTGAGAGTCAGTGTGTGTGGGACCCGTACCCCAGTGAGAGTCAGTGTGTGTGGGACCCGTACCCCAGTGAGAGTCAGTGTGTGTGGGACCCGCACCCCAGTGAGAGTCAGTGTGTGTGGGACCCGCACCCCAGTGAGAGTCAGTGTGTGTGGGACCCGTACCCCAGTGAGAATCAGTGTGTGTGGGACCCGTACCCCAGTGAGGGTCAGTGTGTGTGGGACCCGCACCCCAGTGAGAGTCAGTGTGTGTGGAACCCGTCACCCAGTGAGAGTCAGTGTGTGTGGGACCCGTACCCCAGTGAGAGTCAGTGTGTGTGGGACCCGTACCCCGGTGAGAGTCAGTGTGTGTGGAACCCGTACCCCAGTGAGAGTCAGTGTGTGTGGGACCCGTACCCCAGTGAGAGTCAGTGTGTGTGGGACCCGTACCCCAGTGAGAATCAGCATCTCCAGGCGGTTTGGAAAATGGTTTCTTTGTATACAATGGGGTTGAAATAATCACGGACAGTAATGGAAAACCGATGACTGCTCTGTCATGGGGTGTGATGTAAATATATAAAAATATTATATATAATTGCTTATTGTCAGAAGTCAGCTTCAATGAAGTTACTGTGGAAAGCCCCTAGTCGCCACATTCCCGCGCCTGTTCGGGGAGGCTGGTACGGGAATTGAACCCGCGCTGCTGGCCTTGTTCTGCATTACAAGCCAGCTGTTTTGCCCACTGTGCTAAACCGGCCCTGCATGCTGGTTCAGGCAATAATCGTCCTTGTCCAGTGCTCAACTAGGGAATTGATCTGACTGATTTTTTTTGGTTGATTTTGAACAGGATGAGAAAAAATGTTTCACCTGCGATTCTCGTAAGGCCTATGATCGACTCCGCAATCCAGACAGCCACAGGGTGGAAAACCTGATTACAACCTTTGCACAGTATCGTAAGAAAGCCTGGTGGCAATCAGAGAATGGTAAGTCATTTGAACCTTGTGGTGTGGCGATGGCGAGGGCTGAATGTGGTACTGGCCCCTCACCCTGACTCAGTCTCTGTTGGCAGTGCCGCTAACTCAGAATCAGTGACAGGGGGCGCGATTCTCCACCCCCACGCCGAAGTGCCCACGCCCTCGTGAACGCCGTCGAGGTTCACGGCGGCGCGGAACGGCCCCGGTCCCGACCGATTCAGGCCCTGACAATGGGCCAGTATTGGGGCCGCGTCATCTACCCGCGCCAGGCCTTGTCGCCCGCGTAAAGGCGGCGCCGATTAGATGACGCAGCCGGCGCCGCATAACGGACGTCATCCGCGCATGCGCGGTTGCCGTCCTGTCCAAATCCGCCCCACAGGAAGATGGCGGACGGATCTTGCGGGGCCGCGGAAGGAAGGAGGTCCTCCTTCAGAGAGGACGGCCCGACGATCGGTGGGCACCGATCGCGGGCCACCCCACATTCCAGGTGAAGCCCGGTGCAGGATCCCCCCTCGCCCCCCCCACAGGGCCCCCCCCCCCACCGTTCTTGCACCGCCCACGACTGCAGCGACCAGGTGTGGACGGCGCTGGGGGGAACCCGCCGTTTTGGCCTGGCCACTCGGCCCATCCGGGCCTCAGAATCGCGGGGGTGCCGGAGAATCGCCATTTTGGGTATCTCCGGCGATTCTCCGGCCTGTGGCCCGCGAAACTCGACCGGCCTGTTCCCACCGCTTGGGAGAATCGCGGGAGAGCGTCGGACCGGCGTCCCCGGAAATTTTGGCGGCCCAGGCGATTCTCCCAACCGGCGTGGGAGTGGAGAATCGCACCCAGTGTGTTTGGGTTTCACTCTTGACTCTCTGGAAAGTGTGGCTATCGGAATGCAGGATCGGTGCTGTTATTGATTGTGACTCTCTGGAAAGTGTGGCTATCGGAATGCACGATCGGTGCTGTTATTGATTGTATCGCTCTTTCAAAAGGGGAGCGGTCAGTTCTCTCCATCCTTCAGTCCAATATTCCACCTTCGCCAGAAACAGATTAATTTAAAAAGGTTCTCTATCTAACCCAATCCCAGAGTCTCTCCCCCCGTTGTCTCGCTGTGTGAGACTGCAGACACTTCATTCACTTAGTTCTACTCTTTCCAGTTGCAGCAAGAGAACCTTCAGGAATCTCCTGTTTTCTCGCTGTTATCTGGACCCCCATGATTGTGTCCTTGCCATCTTCCCTTTGTTGATTTGGGGCAGCAGGCCAGCACAGTGGTTAGCACTGTTGTTTTACAGCTCCAGGGTCCCAGGTTCGATTCCGGCTTGGGTCACTGTCTGTGCGGAGTCTGCACGTCCTCCCCGTGTCTGCGTGGGTTTCCTCCGGGTGCTCCGGTTTCCTCCCACAGTCCAAAGATGTGCAGGTTGGGTGGATTGGCCATGATAAATTGCCCTTAGTGTCCAAAAAGGTTATGTGGGGTTACTGGGTTATGGGGATAGGGTGAAGGCGTGGCTTTAGTAGGGTGCTCTTTCGAAGGGCTGGTGCAGACTCGATGGGCTGAATGGCCTCCTTCTGCTCTGTAAATTCTGTGATTTCCTTCTTTCTTATTGTTCATGGGGTCAGATTCCACATGTCCACTGACAACACCCAACTTTAACTCACTCTCACCTGTCCCAATCTCTGCTGCCTCTGTTTAATCAGGCAGGCCAAATTGTCTGACGTACAGTATTCCGTGAGCAGGAATTTCCCGCAGTTGAGTATTGGGAAGACCAATGCCATTTATTTTCACCACTCACTTCACTTTCCCTCGACTCCATCCCTCGGATGGCCTCTGTCTCAGCTGAACCAGACTGTTCCCAAATACTGTGTATCCAATTGGACTCTGAGCCGAATTAATATCCTCTTCATTACAGATGAGTAATATTGCTTCTCCCCCTCCTACCTCAGCTCATTTACTGCTTATCCTGAGTCTAACCCTATCCCTAACTCTCATCCATACCTTTCAACCTCTACGGCCAATTCATCCAATTCTCTTCTGCCTGGCCTTCCACTTTGCACCTTCTGTAATTTTCACCTTATCCAATCGTAGCAAAGTTCTCTTCATCCATCACCCCTGGCTCCTGGTCCCCCAAAATCCCAGATTACTGTTTAACTCCCTCCAGGGGCTCACCCCTTCCTATCTGTGTAACCTCCAACCTCCTCCAGCCTTAAGGGTGCCCTGACCTTGACCTCTGCTGGCATCCTGTACCCCCAACTCCTCGCTCTACCCCACAACTGGATATGGTGCCTTCAACTAAATGATTGGTCGGCCGAGACAACCCTTGCTGCCTGGGAATTCACAAACTGAACAGTGTGTTGTGTGGGTCAGCATCTGGTAAAGGTCCCATCCCCCAGGAAGTGGAGGGAGAAGGGAGTGAGAGAGAACCGCCAACAGGACGTGCGTCTCTTCACTCCTCCGGCTAATGGGTGAGCACAGATGTTTGTGTGTTGGGCCCAGTTTCCAAGGCTGTGACAGAACAGTAAGGTCAGTGTGTGAGGAAGTTGCTTCTTCCAGAAACAAACGCGTTTGGCCAATCTCCTCTTCCTGTTTCTCTCTCTGGAATGTGAGAGTTGGCCAGAAAGTGTCCCGGCCAGAATGGGTAGGCCATTGCCACATAACAGAAGAAAAATCTATCTGCTGGGTTTGGGCAGAGATCTCTGCTACTGGGTCACAGAGAACGAGTCCGCTGTTCACAGCAATGAATTCTCATAATAGATATCCTCCCCTCTCCTCACTGTTGCTCCCAAACACCAGTTAGTCTCAGGGAAGTTCTGTGCTGTTATTTTCCAGCTCTTCCCTATGGAATACTCGCGGTGGAGCAGTGTAGTGGAATACTAGTACCGCCCCGAGCCAAGGATTTGTCTGAATGTCTCTCCATCTGCGTGAGTTTCCTCCGGGTGCTCCGGTTTCCTCCGTTTAATACAGACACGGGGAGTCCAAGGCGAGTTGCAGAGACATTTTTACCCCCCCCCCCCCCCCCCCCCACCCCCCCCCCCCCCCCCCCCCCCCCCCCCCCCCCCCGCCGCTTAGCTCGCACTCCCAATGAACACAGGGAAACAATCACCTCAATTGGATGTGTCAGATGCAGCTTATTACTCCCACAGTTCATGGATGTGCAGGGTAGGCGAACTGGCCATACTAAATTGCTCTTAGTGTCCAGGGGTGTGCAGGTAAGGTTACGATGATAGGGTATGGGAGTGGGCCCCGCTAGGGTGCTCTTTCGGAGTCGGTGCAGACTTGATGGGCCGAATGGGCTCCTTCTGCACTGTATGGATTCTATAACTCACATACACACCAAAAATACACAGACACACACACAGTCACCAATAAATACATACAGTGCAGAACTCCCTCCGTACTGACTCTCGGACACTGCAGCACTCCCTCAGTACTGACCCTCTGACAGTGCGGCACTCCCTCAGTACTGACCCTCTGACAGTGCAGAACTCCCTCAGAACTGTCCCTCTGACAGTGCAGCACTCTCTCAGTACTGACCCTCTGACAGTGCAGCACTCCCCCAGTACTGACCCTCTGATCGTGCAGCACTCCCTCAGTACTGATCCCCTGACAGTGCAGCACTCCCTCAGTACTGACCCTCAGACAGTGCAGCACTCCCTCAGCACTGACCCTCTGACAGTGCTGCACTCCCCCAGTACTGACCCTCTGATCGTGCAGCGCTCCCTCAGTACTGACCCTCTGACAGTGCAGCACTCCCTCAGTACTGACCCTCTGACAGTGCGGCACTCCCTCAGTACTGACCCTCTGACAGTGCGGCACTCCCTCAGCACTGACCCTCTGATCGTGCAGCGCTCCCTCAGCACTGACCCACTGACAGTGCAGCACTCCCTCAGTACTGACCCTCTGACAGTGCAGCACTCCCTCAGTACTGACCCTGACAGTGCGGCACTCCCTCCGTACTGACCCTCTGACAGTGCAGCACTCCCTCAGTACTGACCCTCTGACAGTGCGGCACTCCCTCAGTACTGACCCCTCTGATCGTGCAGCGCTCCCTCAGTACTGACCCTCTGACAGTGCGGCACTCCCTCAGTACCGACCCTCTGACAGTGCGGCACTCCCTCAGTACTGACCCTCTGACAGTGCAGCACTCCCTCAGTACTGACCCTCTGACAGTGCAGCACTCCCTCAGTACTGACCCTCTGACAGTGCGGGCACTCCCTCAGTACTGACCCTCTGACAGTGCGGCACTCCCTCAGTACTGACCCTCTGACAGTGCAGCACTCCCTCAGTACAGACCCTCTGACAGTGCAGCACTCCCTCAGTACTGCCCTAGATTATGAGCACTGTAAGAAGTTTTACAACACCAGGTTAAAGTCCAACAGGTTTGTTTCGATGTCACTAGCTTTCGGAGCGCTGCTCCTTCCTCAGGTTCACTTTTCCACATGATAGATTATGAGCTCAACCTTGTCGTGGTGAACGAGCTACCTGGTGAGGCTGCGCTGTTGGATTGACACGGACACCGGGCTGTGTCGTGTCCGTGTGAATAAGTATGTTCAGCACATCTGACAGATCCAGTGGAAATAAAGTGAGCTCATTGCCTCGTTCACTCCTCTGTGACGTGTGTTTGTGGAGAGCAATTCTGGGTTATTTTTGAACGCATGTTCCTGATACGTCAATGGAAAATTGTGTGGAAGCTGTGCTGTGCACACTCTGTGTTCTGTCGCAGCGGGACGGGCCTGGCTTGGAGAGGTGGGGGTGGCTGGGGGAAGGGGGCCTGTGTCACAGGAAGTTCAGATTGAGGATTGTTGAGGGTCGGGTGGCAGCAGTATGCGAGCGATTCAATCACAGTCTTGTTTCAGCTCGATTCCTTCATGCAGCCAGTCTAGGTGTGGTCTGTGTTATGATGCAGCAGGGAGTGCCAAATGGAGGGGCCTCGCAGGGCTGACTTGTGACACGTGGGCCCATTCGCTGAAAGGAATGATTGTCTTGTTTTCATCGTGGCTCCTCCTCCCCCTCTCCCTTCCCTCCTCCCTGCACACGCCCCACCATTCCCTCTCCCATTGTTTCTCTCGTCCTCCCCTCCTTGTTGCAATCCTGCTCCCCCCACCCCTCCACTCACCTCCCTCCTTTCCCACTGCATCCCAGAACTGCAACCTCACTCTTTCTGATTCAGACCCCAGGGGTGACCAGGCTGCTGGGTGGGGGAGGGGACGGGGAGTGGGTGGAGAAGGCGAGGGGAGAGAGAGCAGGGAGGAGGAGGGGGAGGGGTCTGATGTGGGGAAGGGGGAGAGAGAGTGGGGGTGGAGGAGGGGGAGGGGGGTGACGGGGGGAGGGGACGGGGAGTGGGTGGAGAAGACGAGGGGAGAGAGAGCGGGGAGGGCGGTGATGTGGGGAAGGGGAGAGAGAGTGGGGGTGGGGGAGGGTGAGGGGGTGACGGGGGAGGGGATGGGGTGTGGGTGGCGAAGGTGAGGGGAGAGCGAACGGGGAGGGGGGTAAAAGGGGGAGGGGGAGAGAGAGCGGGGGGAAGGTTTGGAAGGGGAGCGAATGGATAAGGTGAGGGCAGAGCGAGCAGGGAGGGGGGTGACGGAGGGAGGAGGGGAGTGGAGAGGGGGTGGTGTGGGGGGGGGGGGGTGGGGAGGGGGGAGGGGGGTGGGGGTGGGTGAGGGCTGAGCGAGTAGGGAGGGGGCGATGGAGGGAGGAGGGGAGGGGGAGTGGGTGGAGAAGACGAGGGGAGAGAGAGCGGGGAGGGCGGTGATGTGGGAAGGGAGAGAGAGTGGGGGTGGGGGAGGGTGAGGGGGTGACGGGGGAGGGGATGGGGTGTGGGTGGCGAAGGTGAGGGGAGAGCGAACGGGGAGGGGGGTAAAAGGGGGAGGGGGAGAGAGAGCGGGGGAAGGTTTGGAAGGGGAGCGAATGGATAAGGTGAGGGCAGAGCGAGCAGGGAGGGGGGTGACGGAGGGAGGAGGAGAGTGGAGAGGGGGTGGTGTGGGGGGGGGGGGTGGGGTGGGGAGGGGGGAGGGGGGTGGGGGTGGGTGAGGGCTGAGCGAGTAGGGAGGGGGCGATGGAGGGAGGAGGGGAGGGGGAGTGGCGTGGGGGAGGGGGGGAAGGTGAGGGCAGAGCGAGCAGGGAGGGGGTGATGGAGGGAGGAGGAGAGTGGAGAGGGGGTGAGTGGGTGGGGTGGGGAAGGGGGAGGGGGAGTGGGTGAGGGCAGAGCGAGCAGGGAGGGGGGTGACGGAGGGAGGAGGGGAGTGGAGAGGGGGTGGCGTGGTGGGGGGGGGGTGGGGTGGGGAGGGGGGAGGGGGGTGGGCGGTGGGTGAGGCAGAGCGAGCAGGGAGGGGGGTGACCAGTGGGGGGGGTGAACGTGATGCTTTGCTACCTCAGCTCAGGACTTAGATATGTAAGTGAGCTGCGGGATTCCCGACCGGGTGAGTCGCCGGGAGCCGGGAGCCGGGAGCCGGGAGCCGGGAGCCAGGAGCAGGGAGCAGGGAGCAGGATGTGAAAATAACAACAGAAATGGCGTTCGGCCCAGCCAATTCCATCTTGATGTTTACCTCCACACAAACAAGCCGATCCCACTTTCCTGCCCTGCCCCATTTCCCTCCAGCCCCTTTTCCCTCACCCCGCGCTGTTCAATCCCATCCTCACACAGTCTCTGCCTCAACGTCTGCGGCCTCACAGCTGCATTGTGAAAATGTTTCCCTGGCCTCCACTCTGAATCTCTGACGTTTAATCCTGTGCCTGTGGCCTCCTGTATAATAATAATAATCATTGTCACAAGTAGGCTCACATTAACACTGCGATGAAGTTACTGTGAAAAGCCCCTGGTCGCCACATTCCGGCACCTGTTCAGGTACACAGAGGGAGAATTCAGAATGTCCGATTCACCTAACAGCACGTCTTTCGAGACTTGTGGGAGGAAACCGGAGCACCCGGAGGAAACCCACGCAGACACGGGGAGAACGTGCAGACTCCGCACAGACAGTGACCCAAACGTGAATCGAACCTGGGACCCTGGCGCTGTGAAGCAATAGTGCTAACCACTGTGCTACCACGCTTGCTCCTGACCCTTGATCACTGAAATTGTCTGTATCTATCCACTGTATGTAACTGTTTCCGCTGCCTATCTGGTTCAATGATGTGGAGATGCCGGCGATGGACTGGGGTGAGCACAGTAAGAAGTCTTAACAACACCAGGTTAAAGTCCAACAGGTTTGTTTCGATGTCACTAGCTTTCGGAGCACTGCTCCTTCCTCAGGTGAACGAAGAGGTGGGTTCCAGAAACATATATATAGTCAAAGTCAGTGATGCAATACGATACTTTGAATGCGAGTCTTTGCAGGTAATTAAGTCTTTACAGGTCCAGATGGAGCAACTGGAGAGAGAGATAATCCCAGGTTAAAGAGGTGTGAATTGTCTCAAGCCAGGACAGTTGGTAGGATTTCGCAGGCCAGATGGTGGGGGATGAATGTAATGCGACATGAATCCCAGGTCCCGGTTGAGGCCGCACTCATGTGTGCGGAACTTGGCTATCGGTTTCTGTTCGGCGATTCTACGTTGTCGCGCGTCCTGAAGGCCGCCTTGGAGAACGCTTACCCGGAGATCAGAGGCTGAATGCCCTTGACTGCTGAAGTGTTCCCCGACTGGAAGGGAACATTCCTGCCTGGCGATTGTCGCGTGATAGAATCATAGAATCATAGAAGTTTACAGCATGGAAACAGGCCCTTCGGCCCAACCAGTCCATGCCGCCCAGTTTTTACCATTAAGCTAGTCCCAGTTGCCCGCACTTGGCCCATAACCCTCTATACCCATCTTACCCATGTAACTATCTAAATGCTTTTTGAAAGACACAATTGTACCCGCCTCTACTACTACCTCTGGCAGCCCATTCCAGACACTCACTACCCTCTGAGTGAAGAAATTGCCCCTCTGGGCCCTTCTGAATCTCTCCCCTCTCACCTTAAACCTATGCCCTCTAGTTTTAGACTCCCCTACCTTTGGGAAAAGATGTTGACTATCTACCTTATCTATGCCCCTCATTATTTTATAGACCTCTATAAGATCACCCCTAAGCCTCCTACGCTCCAGGGGAAAAAGTCCCAGTCTATCCAGCCTCTCCTTATAACTCAAACCATCAAGTCCCGGCAACATCCTAGTAAATCTTTTCTGCACTCTTTCTAGTTTAATAATATCCTTTCTATAATAGGGTGACCAGAACTGCACACAGTATTCCAAGTGTGGCCGTACCAATGTCTTGTACAACTTCAACAAGACGTCCCAACTCCTGTATTCAATGTTCTGACCAATGAAACCAAGCATGCCGAATGCCTTCTTCACCACCCTGTCCACCTGCGACTCCACCTTCAAGGAGCTATGAACCTGTACTCCTAGATCTCTTTGTTCTATAACTCTCCCCAACGCCATACCATTAACTGAGTAGGTCCTGGCCTGATTCGATCTGCCAAAATGCATCACCTCACATTTATCTAAATTAAACTCCATCTGCCATTCGTCGGCCCACTGGCCTAATTGATCAAGATCCCGTTGCAATCCTAGATAACCTTCTTCACTATCCACTGTGCCACCAATCTTGGTGTCATCTGCAAACTTACTAACCATGCCTCCTAAATTCTCATCCAAATCATTAATATAAATCACAAATAACAGTGGACCCAGCACCGATCCCTGAGGCACACCACTGGTCACAGGCCTCCAGTTTGAAAAACAACCCTCTACAACCACCCTCTGCCTTCTGTCGTCCAGCCAATTTTGAATCCAATTGGCAACCTCACCCTGGATCCCGTGAGCTTTAACCTTCTGCAACAACCTACCATGCGGTACCTTGTCAAAGGCTTTGCTAAAGTCCATGTAGACAACATCTACTGCACTGCCCTCATCTACCTTCTTGGTCACTCCCTCAAAAAACTCAATCAAATTTGTGAGACATGATTTTCCACGCACAAAGCCATGCTGACTGCCCCGAATCAGTCCTTGCCTCTCTAAATGCTTGTAGATCCTGTCTCTCAGAATACCTTCTAGCAACTTACCTACTACAGACGTTAGGCTCACCGGTCTGTAGTTCCCAGGCTTTTCCCTGCTGCCCTTCTTAAACAAGGGCACAACATTCGCCACTCTCCAATCTTCAGGCACCTCACCTGAGGCTGCCGATGATTCAAATATCTCGGTTAGGGGACCCGCAATTTCCTCCCTAGCCTCCCACAACATCCTGGGATACATTTCATCTGGTCCCGGGGATTTATCTACCTTGATGCGCTTTAAGACTTCCAGCACCTCCTCCTCTGTAATATGCACACTTCTCAAGACATCACTATTTATTTCCCTTAGTTTCCTAACATCCATGCCTTTCTCCACCGTGAATACCGATGAGAAATATTCATTCAGGATCTCACCCAACTCTTGTGGCTCTGCACATAGATGTCCTTGTTGATCCTTAAGAGGCCCGACTCTGTCCCGAGTTACTCTTTTCCCCTTTATGTATCTGTAGAATCTCTTTGGATTCTCCCTTGCATTATTTGCCAAAGCAATTTCATGTCCGTGATGTCCGTTCATCCGTTGTCGCAGTGTCTGCATGGTCTCGCCAATGTACCACGCTTCGGGATATCCCTCACTGCGTCATTGTGACCATTCCCAATTAGCTTTCCTGTATCCCTCTGAGCCAGGTTGGCAATCGGATCTGTATTAAGTGGTATTTTCCGTTATGGATCCCACTGGGGATTGAATCGAGGTGTCTCAAGCCTGTTGCTCATCTGACGCTCCAGGCCACGGTCAGTTCAGCTTCCCAGTTTAGACTGGTTCTGTTCAACAATCCTGGTGTGTAACAAGCCGTGTGTCCCGGACCGTCACCCACTCCTCGCTGAGACTGATAGATTTGTCTTTCCTGCAGGTGTGTCCAATGTCCGCTTACGTCTGGACCTGGAGGCAGAATTCCATTTCACCCACCTCATCATGACATTCAAGGTAGGCGTACCGGGGGGATAACTGTGCTTTGAAGTGGGTGCAGCGAGACGCTCCTTTATGTTAAAGCACCACTGCCCGTTCAAGAAGGAGACCCACCACTAAACTTCTCGAGAGGATAGTAGGGCCTAGGCAGAAAACGTGAACCTGTAGCATGAGGAGGGAGAAATAACGCAGGGTTCCTGCTGCCGTGTAACTCCCACCCCATCACCATGTTCTCCAGTGGAAAGGGCAAATTTCCTGTGCAGGAATGCAGGAATGTGCTATTCTTTTGGCAAAGTGGGGGTTTCATAAGAACATAACACGGTTTTATCATAGATTATCATAGAATTTACAGAGCAGAAGGAGGCCATTCGGCCCATCGAGCCTGCACCAGCTCTTGGAAAGAGCACCCTACCCAAGGTCAACACCTCCACCCTATCCCCATAACCCAGTAACCCCACCCAACACGAAGGGCAATTTTGGACACTAAGGGCAATTTATCATGGCCAATCCACCTAACCTGCACATCTTTGGACTGCTATTTTCAAACTGGTGGGGAAAAATTGTAAGGGTGGGGCCCATCTGTAACTTGGGTTTTTAAAAGATCGGAGCGCCCTTTTAAAAAAATTAAAGAATTAAACAAGAATCCCCCCCCCACACACACACACACAACCGCTCCACGCTGCAGATCTCCGCGCCTCACTACCATCATGGAGCCCCCTCCAAAGGAAATGTCCCCGGGCATCAGGAATTGCTTTTTAGAGCAGTACATTGTGGAACCAACCGCGAATGAGCTATTTTAGATTTGATTTGGATCGTGTGGTTAAGGATTCCCCAGGGGGAATGACCACAATATGGTAGAATACCAGATACAGTTGGAGAGTGATCGTCACAGGCCCATAACCAGTGTGTTCAGCTTAGACAAGGACAATTATAATGGTGTGAGGGAGGAGTTGTCAATGGTTAACTGGGTAAAGATACAGGGCAGTAGACGAGCATGTGGCAGATATTCAAACAGCTGGTCCGTAATGCTCAGCAGGAGTTTATCCCAATCACAAAGAGGGATTCCACGAGAAAGAGGCAAAATCCACGGCTTACAAAGGAGGTGAAGGATAATGTGAGATTGAAAAGCAGGACGTACGAAGTGGCGAAGGATAGTGAGAGACCAGAGGACTGGGAGGATTTTAGGATCAAGCAGCAAAAGACTAAAAAGCTCAGAGGAAGGGAGAAAGTGAATTTTGAGAGAAAGTTGCATGCAGTATAAAAACAAACAGTAAGAGTTTCTCTGGATATAAAAATAGGAAGCGAGCGGCAATGGTAAATGTGAGGCCTCTACTGAGCGAGGCTGGTGAATTAACAAAAGCAAACAAAGAAATGGCAGATATGTTAAACACAGTTTTTGCATCAGTCTCCACCATAGAAGACATTGCAAATATCCCTAAGATATCAGATGTGCTGATTTCAAATAACCTGGTCGAACTTTCAACAATCCCGATCAGAAGGGATAGAGTATTCCAGAAACCCATGGGGCTAAAGGCAGACAAGGCGCCAGGACGCAATGAACTGCACACTAGTGTTTTAATGGAAGTGGCTGCAGAGATAGTGGGCCCACAGTTTGAAATTTTGTGTAACTCACTAAATTCTGGAATGGTACTGGAGATTGGAAAACAGCCAATGTGACTCCCTTGTTCAAAAAGGGCGAATGACAGAAGGCAGGGAACTATAGGCCAGTTAATTTAATATCTATTACTGGCAAGGTGCTGGAGTCAATAAATCAAAGAGGAAATAGCCAATCATTTATAAAGCTAAATATAATCAAACCTAGTCAATGGTTTACTGAAAGGCAAATTTGCTCAAATTCTTTTGAGGTTGTATCAGGGAGAGTAGATGGAGAGGAACCTCTAGATGTAGTATATTTAGATTTCCAAACGAGATTTGACAAGGTGTCGCATAAGAGTGTGGTGCATAAAATAAAAACCTATGGAATTGGAGGAAGTCATAGAATCATAGAATTTACAGTGCAGAAGGAGGCCATTTGGCCCATCAAGTCTGCACCAGCTCTTGGAAAGAGCACCCTACTTAAGCCAACCTATCCCCGTAACCCAACCTAACCATTTGGACACTAAGGGGCAATTTATCATGGCCAATCCACCTAACCCGCACATCTTTGTGACTGTGGGAGGAAACCGGAGCCCCCGGAGGAAACCCACGCACACACGGGGAGAATGTGCAGACTCCGCACAGATAGTGACCCGAGGCTGGAATTGAACTTGGGATCCTGGAGCGGTGAGGCAGCAGTGCTAACCACTGTGCTACTGTGCCGCCCATGTGTTAGCATGGATTGATAACTGGCTGTCACATAAAAAACAGAGAGTTGGAATAAATGGGTCCTTTCAGAGTGGAAAGATGTAACTAGTGCAGTACCGCAGGGATCAGATCTTGGCTCGCAATTGTTCACTATTTACATTGATGACCTGGAGGAAGGAATAGAATGAAAGGTTTCCAAATTTGCCAATGATATGAAAATGGGTGACTGGGCGAAAACCTGGCAAATGGAGTTTAATGGGGGGAAGTGCGAGGTCACGCACTTCGGTAGGAAGAATCAAAAGGCAGATTATTATTTAAATAGAGAGAGACTGCAGGTGAGTGAGGTACAGAGGGATCTGGAAGTTCGAGTGCATGAATCATAAAAAGCTAGCAGGCAGGTTCAACAAGTAGTCAAGGTGGCAAACGGCATTTTGGCCCTTATTGCAAAGGGATTGGGGTTTAAAAATCGGGAGGTTTTGTTGCAATTGTACAGGGTGTTGGTGAGGTCTCACCGGGAATACTGCGTACAGTTTTGGTCCCCTTATCTAAAAGAGGATATAGTGACATTGGAGGCAGTTCCGAAGGAGATTCACCAGGATAATCCCTGGGATGAGAGGGTTGTCCTATCAAGAGGGACTATATAGCCTGGGTCTGTATTCCTTGGAGTTTAGAAGAGTGAGGGGTGACCTTATTCGGACATATAAGACCCTGAGGAGGCCTCACAGGGTAGAGGGTGAGATGTTTTCACTGGTGAGAGAGTCTCGAACAAGGGGACATAGCCACAGGATAAAGGGCCGGTCATTTAAAACTGAGATGCGTAGAAACTCCTTCCCGCAGAGGGTGGTGAATCTCTGGAACTCTCTGCCCCGGAGGGTGGTGGAGGCCGGATCATTAGAAGTATTTAACATGGAGGTGGATAAATATCCGATAGATGGAGGGGCTCTGGGGAAATGGCAGAGAAAAGGAGCTGAGTCCGGCACAGGTCAGCCATGATCGTACTGGATGGCGGGTCAGACTCGAAGGGCCTGGGGCCTACTCCTGCTTCCATTTTGTGTGTGTCGTGTGTACTGTCTGAGCGTGACACCCCCGCCACCCTCCCCACCCCCCTCCCCTCTGGGGCTGTGCACTTCTGGTGGTTCCACTCTCCAGGGAACCATGGCAACCTGTTGAGATTTGCGTCGGCATGGGGACCATTGAGCTTCCTAAATGACATTCAAATGTATTCAAATGGGGATCGCAATATTCAATGTAGGGATACCCATTATTCACTGGTGGGGAATGAGGACAATGAACTGGGAAAATCCCACCAATGTAAAAGCTGTGTTGGAACTCCTGCAAGATTCTCCGCGCCCCCCCTGCTGCCTTGTCCCCCCGTCCCCCCCAGAAACAGGGTTTGGAAATCCCAGAGCACTATGAATGCTCACTGAATCCCGTGTGGAGAATGGCACTTGGATGAGTTAACAGTGGCACCAATAACAAAGAAGGGGAGGAACTTGGATGGAAAGACTGTGTAATTGGTATTGTCTCTCCACAGACCTTCAGACCGTCTGCCATGTTGATTGAGCGCTCTGCCGATTTTGGTCGCACGTGGCAAGTCTATCGCTACTTCAGTTATGATTGTGCCACAGACTTCCCGTATGTCTCTCGAGGACCCCTGAGAAAGGTGGATGAGGTTATCTGTGAATCCCGCTACTCCGACATTGAGCCTTCGACTGAGGGAGAAGTGAGTGCGACAAAAACAATCGCTTGTTGAGAAATGGACCTACCTATCTGCATTCAGGACATGAACCCAGGGCAGTGTGGAGGGTGTGCTGCATTGTTATTATTTGAGGCAAAGTTTTCCACGGACGGGGGGGGGGGGATGGTACCCTCGGGCGGCACGGTAGCACAGTGGTTAGCACGGTTGCTTCACAGCGCCAGGGTCCCAGGTTCGATTCCCGGTTTGGATCACTGTCTGTGCGGAGTCTGCACGTTCTCCCCGTGTCTGCGTGGGTTTCCTCCGGGTGCTCCGGTTTCCTCCCACAAGTCCCGAAAGACGTGCTGTTAGGTGAATTGGACATTCTGAATTCTCCCTCTGTGTACCCGAACAGGCACCCGAGTGTGGCGACGAGGGGCTTTTCACAGTAACTTCATTGCAGTGTTAATGTCAGCCTACTTGTGACAATATTAAAGATTATTCTGGGGTAGGATTCTCCGACCCCCTGCCGAGTTGGAGAATCGCCGGGGGCTGGCGTGAATCCCGCCCCCGCCGGTTGCCGAATTCTCCGGCACCGGATATTCGGCGGGGGTGGGAATTGCGCCGCGCCGATTGGCGGGCCTCCCCCCCCGGCGATTCTCCGGCCCGCGATGGGCCGAAGTCCCGCTGCTGGAATGCCTGTCCCGCCGGCAAGAATCAAACCACCTCTCTTACCGGCGGCACAAGGCGGCGCGGGCGGGCTCCGGGGTCCTGGGGGGGCGCGGGGCGATCTGGCCCCGGGGGGTGGCCTGGCCGGCGATCGGGGCCCACCGATCCGCGGGCGGGCCTGTGCCGTGGGGGCACTCTTTTCCTTCCGCCTTCACCATGGTCTCCACTATGGCGGGGGTGGAAGAGACCCCCTCCACTGCGCATGCGCGGGGATGCCGTGAGCGGCCGCTGATGCTCCCGCGCATGCGCCGCCCGGAGATGTCATTTCTGCGCCAGCTGGCGGGGCACCAAAGGCCTTTCCCGCCAGCTGGCAGGGCGAAAATCAGTCCGGCGCGGACCTAGCCCCTCAAGGTGAGGACTCGGCCCCTCACGATGCGGAGAATTCCGCACCTTTGGGGCGGCGTGATGCCGGACTGATTCGCGCCGTTTTTGGCGCCGGTCGGCGGACATCGCACCGATTGCGGAGAATCCCGCCCCTGATCTCTCATTCTAACAACATAATTGGGGGAAGGACATGACAGGTATATGATTCATGAAGAGAGGGCTCGATTTGGAGGTGAGTACAGGGAGAGGACTCCATGCAGAGAGGGCCCAGGAGGAGGTCAGATCTCAGCAGGGGGGAAGAGAGAGACCGCGCCTGGGCAAATCAATTTTGACCCAACCCGTTTCATTTTTCTTGATCGCGACAGTTTACATTCTGATTAAAGCTGTTGTCGTGTTTTCCAGGTGATCTACAGAGTTCTGGACCCAGCGATTCCCATCGAAGACCCCTACAGTCCTCGGATCCAGAGTAAGTTCTGTGCTACAGCCCTTGTCAGCTTCGAGGTGAAGCACAGCTCACCCCAAAACAGCAGTAACTGAATCATTGCTTTGGTGGGTGCTGAGGGCGTGAAAGGAGAAAGTAGTTTCAGAACTTTGTTTTCTTTGTCGGAATGTTTGTCCATTCACACCAAACGTCATCCTCTATTTGGTAGCTGGGGTAGAGTAGCATTGACGTAGGTCGTGAGTAAAGATGAATCGAGGAATCTGTCCATGATTGAGATCCATTTGTCTGGCAGAGGAATACTGTCGCGGAATGCTCGACAGGCTGAATGGCCGAGTCCTCTTCACGGGGCCCTCGATGTAACAGGGGTGCACTCCCCAACTGGGAGTGACACAAGGTGAATAATTCCAAACCCGTTGACACAACCAGATTCCCGTCAATGGTTTGGAGTTCTTCCCTGTCCTTTGCCTGCTATTCCCAGCTGGGATACAGTTTCCACCGTTAGTACCTTACGCAAGGATCACCCTTTATCAACAACTTGCATTTATGTCCTCCCTGTAACAGAGTAAAACATCTCCAGCTACTTCACAGGATCATTATCAGACAGAATTGGACACAGTCACACAAGGAGATGTTGGGGCATGTTACTGAAAGCTTGCTCAATAAGGTAGATTTGAGGGAGTGACATGAAGGAGGAGAGAGAGAGATGTAGAGAAGTGGAGAGATTCCGGGAGGGAATTCCGGGCTTTTGACTCAGGCAGCTGAAGACACTGCTGCCTCTGTTGGACTGATGGCAGTCGGGGATGTGGAAGAAATCAGAAGTGGACGAATGGAGAGACCTCAGTCGATTGTTCAGCTGGAGGAGGTTACAGAGATAGGGAGGGGTGATGGCATGGAGGGATTTGAACATAGGGGTGAGAGTTTCAAAATCGTGGCTTTCCCGGATGGAAGGGCAATGTAGGCAACTCCCTCGGGACACTGGATGGGTACAGTCAAGGTGAGGCTAATTATTGAAGGATATCAAGTATGTGCAAGTTTGGGCAGCACGGTAGCCTTGTGGATAGCACAATTGCTTCACAGCTCCAGGGTCCCAGGTTCGATTCCAGATTGGGTCACTGTCTGTGCGGAGTCTGCACGTCCTCCCCGTGTCTGCGTGGGTTTCCTCCGGGTGCTCCGGTTTCCTCCCACAGTCCAAAGATGTGCAGGTTAGGTGGATTGGCCATGATAAATTGCCCTTAGTGTCCAAAATTGCCCTTAGTGTTGGGTGGGGTTACTGGGTTATGGGGATAGGGTGGCGGTGTTGACCTTGGGTAGGGTGCTCTTTCCAAGAGCCGGTGCAGACTCGATGGGCCGAATGGCCTCCTTCTGCACTGTAAATTCTATGATAATCTATGATGTGGAGGCATCACAGCTCAATGTGACCAAGTCCTTACTGGTCCCTCTAGATGTGTATTACCCATCATTTCACTGTCCTAATTTTCCCTCTCCCATTTCGGCTTTAGTTGGTTGATCCATGCCATGTTTGATGGTGGAGGAAGAGAATGGTGATCTCCACTCATTTCCCTATTGGCCACCAGATCCATCTGACCAGCTTGAGCCAAGTTAAATCATGCCCACCTGAAAATCAAGCCCCCCTCAGTCACCCAGTCTTACTTCGACACTCCTCAAATGTTCCCACAGTTTCTGTTCCGTCCACACCACACTCAGCACTCTCTGACTGACTGCGCACATTTTATTTGGAATCAGGGATTCTGCTGAAGAATCTTGATGGTTCTGAATTCTCTGCCCTGGGTTTTCACTCCAAAGTAACCAATCCTAGACTTTTCAGCCTTATCTTATGTATCTCAAAAACTTTAAGTCAACTATCCGTTTGGCTGCCCTCTCACATTGCCTCCTGCATTTCATAGCCTTCTGTGTTTAGCTTTATCGTGGATATTAACCAGCCATCCAGTATCCTGAGAGCGATACTAAATATGGGTAAAACCAACAGGGGGGGATAATCGTTATCATAAATCAACTTTTGACAGGTTTTTCCATTTAATAGTAATGACTGCGCTTGGGAAAACAAGTGTTCGTAAATTTTGGGATTTATTTGTCAGGCAATGTTAGTCCATGTTTTTGTTTTATTAATTCATGGGATGTAGGGGCGCTGAGCTGGGTCAGCATATATTGCCCATCGCTAAGAGCATTAAAGAGTCAATCCACATTGCTGTGGGTCTGGAGTCACATGTAGGCCAGACCGGGTAAGGACGGCAGATTTCCTTCCCTAAGGGACATTAGTGACCCAGATGGGGTTTCACGACAATCGGCAATGGTTTCATGGTCAACATTCGACTTTTAGTTCCAGAAATTTATTGAATTCAAATTTGCCCATCTGCGCTGTGTTCAAAATGGTCACGTGTTGTCCATCTCCCGTACACACAGCTTGAGACCATCCTGGGTTTGTCATTCTTGGCAAATTGCCAATGAATGTGTCCATGTACACTGACTGTACACTCACTCGCTTCACTCAAAAATAAGAGTGTAGGGCGACACGGTGGCGCAGTGGTTAGCACTGCTGCCTCACTCCGCTGAGGACCCGGGTTTGATCCCGGCCCCGGGTCACTGTCCGTGTGGAGTTTGCACATTCTCCCCGTGTCTGCGTGGGTCTCACCCCCACAACCCAAAGATGTGCTGGGTAGGTGGATTGGACACACTAAATTGCCCCTTAATTAGAAACAAAATAATTGGATACTCTAAATTTATTATAAAACAAGAGTGGAAGAGATGAATGATGGAGAAAATTTCTCTGACCACCAGTGTGGCTGACTGGTTCCTGTAGGGTCCACAACTGAAGCTATTGGCTGCGTGGTTCCAATCTTTAATAAATTAGAGACAGAGGGCTTGATTCTCCGCCGACTGACGTGAAATTGGGAAACGCGATTGAGCGAAGAATCGGTTTTGATGCCGAAATCGTGGCAGGCACCGGATTGACACCAAATCACAATTCTCCGGTGCCTTGACAGCGGCGTCAATGCGTTCCACACGCACATACAGCCTGGCATGTCAATAGCGGGCCTGACCCGGTATTCTCCGGGGCCTCCGCAATTCCCCGGGGCCTCCGCGATCCTCCGGGGCCTCCGCGATCCTCCGGGGCCTCCGCGATTCGCCGGGGCCTCCGCGATTCTCCGGGGCCTCCGCGATCCTCCAGGGCCTCCGCGATTCTCCGGGGCCTCCGCGATCCTCTGGGGCCTCCGCGATCCTCCGGGGCCCCCGCGATCCTCCGGGGCCCCCGCGATTCTCCGGGGCCTCCGCGATCCTCCGGGGCCTCCGCGATTCTCCGGGGCCTCCGCGATTCTCCGGGGCCTCCGCGATCCTCCGGGGCCTCCGCGATCCTCCGGGGCCTCCGCGATTCTCCGGGGCCTCCGCGATTCTCCGGGGCCTCCGCGATTCTCCGGGTCCTCCGCGATTCTCCGCGATCCTCCGGGGCCTCCGCGATTCTCCGGGATTCTCCGGGGCCTCCGCGATCCTCCGCCTCCGTCGGGGTGAATTCCCGACGCGAGGTTCACTTGAGCCTTAAGAAATCGTGAAACAGGCGCGGTGGCTGCTGCGGGAGAGAGAGGGGGGACGGAAAGTGTCCAACATCGCCACAGTGTGCCGCTGGCCGGGGGGGGGGGGGGGGGGGGGGGGGCGCCTGCCAGGGCCGGGGGGAGTACTGGGGGGTGGGGACAGTAGTGGCCAGGAGGTGGGCTGTGGGGTCGGGCTGGACGGACGCGGAACACCATTGCCGCAGCCGGCAAGGCAGCCACGCAGCTGCGCACACCGCTGACAGCCCACTGGGAACTTAGAGCCACGGGTCGTATAGGTCCCCCCTCCCCCTCCATCCCCTCCCGGCCACCCCCTCTGGGTGCCCTCTGGCCCCAGCCGACCCATCAGCTGGGATGAGTGTGTGTGGGGAGTGTAATGGGTGTGTGAGGCTGGGGTGAGTGTGTGTGGGGAGTGTAATGTGTGTGTGTGGCTGGGGTGAGTGTGTGTGGGGAGTGTAATGTGTGTGTGCGGCTGGGATGAGTGTGTGTGGGGAGTGTAATGTGTGTGTGTGGCTGGGATGAGTGTGTGTGGGGAGTGTAATGTGTGTGTGCGGCTGGGATGAGTGTGTGTGGGGAGTGTAATGGGTGTGTGAGGCTGGGGTGAGTGTGTGTGGGGAGTGTAATGTGTGTGTGTGGCTGGGGTGAGTGTGTGTGGGGAGTGTAATGTGTGTGTGCGGCTGGGATGAGTGTGTGTGGGGAGTGTAATGTGTGTGTGTGGCTGGGATGAGTGTGTGTGGGGAGTGTAATGTGTGTGTGCGGCTGGGATGAGTGTGTGTGGGGAGTGTAATGGGTGTGTGAGGCTGGGATGAGTGTGTGTGGGGAGTGTAATGTGTGTGTGCAGCTGGGATGAGTGTGTGTGGGGAGTGTAATGTGTGTGTGCGGCAGGGATGAGTGTGTGCGGGGAGTGTAATGTGTGTGTGTGGCTGGGATGAGTGTGTGTGGGGAGTGTCATGTGTGTGTGCAGCTGGGATGAGTGTGTGTGTTGGGAGTGTAATGTGTGTGTGCGGCTGGGATGAGTGTGTCTGGGGAGTGTAATGGGTGTGTGAGGCTGGGATGAGTGTGTGTGGGGAGTGTAATGTGTGTGTGCGGCTGGGATGAGTGTGTGTGGGGAGTGTAATGTGTGTGCGGCTGGGATGAGTGTGTGGGGGGAGTGTAATGTGTGTGCGGCTGGGATGAGTGTGTGTGGGGAGTGTAATGTGTGTGTGCGGCTGGGATGAATGTGTGTGGGGAGTGTAATGTGTGTGTGCGGCTGGGATGAGTGTGTGTGCGGAGTGTAATGTGTGTGTGCGGCTGGGATGAGTGTGTGTGGGGAGTGTAATGTGTGTGTGCGGCTGGGATGAGTGTGTGTGGGGAGTGTAATGTGTGTGTGCGGCTGGGGTGAGTGTGTGTGGGGAGTGTAATGTGTCTGTGCAGCTGGGATGAGTGTGTGTGCGGAGTGTAATGTGTGTGTGCGGCTGGGATGAGTGTGTGTGCGGAGTGTAATGTGTGTGTGCGGCTGGGATGAGTGTGTGTGGGGAGTGTCATGTGTGTGTGCAGCTGGGATGAGTGTGTGTGTTGGGAGTGTAATGTGTGTGTGCGGCTGGGATGAGTGTGTGTGGGGAGTGTAATGTGTGTGTGCGGCTGGGATGAGTGTGTGTGGGGAGTGTAATGTGTGTGTGTGGCTGGGGTGAGTGTGTGTGGGGAGTGTAATGTGTGTGTGCGGCTGGGATGAGTGTGTGTGGGGAGTGTAATGTGTGTGTGCGGCTGGGATGAGTGTGTGTGGGGAGTGTAATGTGTGTGCGCGGCTGGGATGAGTGTGTGTGGGGAGTGTAATGTGTGTGCGCGGCTGGGATGAGTGTGAGTGGGGAGTGTAATGTGTGTGTGCGGCTGGGATGAGTGTGTGTGGGGAGTGTAATGTGTGTGTGCGGCTGGGATGAGTGTGTGTGGGGAGTGTAATGTGTGTGTGTGGCTGGGATGTGTGTGTGTGGGGAGTGTAATGTGTGTGTGCGGCTGGGATGAGTGTGTGTGGGGAGTGTAATGTGTGTGTGCGGCTGGGATGAGTGTGAGTGGGGAGTGTAATGTGTGTGTGCGGCTGGGATGAGTGTGTGTGGGGAGTGTAATGTGTGTGTGCGGCTGGGATGAGTGTGTGTGGGGAGTGTAATGTGTGTGTGCGGCTGGGATGAGTGTGAGTGGGGAGTGTAATGTGTGTGTGCGGCTGGGATGAGTGTGTGTGGGGAGTGTAATGTGTGTGTGCGGCTGGGATGTGTGTGTGTGGGGAGTGTAATGTGTGTGTGCGGCTGGGATGAGTGTGTGTGGGGAGTGTAATGTGTGTGTGCGGCTGGGATGTGTGTGTGTGGGGAGTGTAATGTGTGTGTGCGGCTGGGATGAGTGTGTGTGGGGAGTGTAATGTGTGTGTGCGGCTGGGATGAGTGTGTGTGAGGAGTGTAATGTGTGGGTGCGGCTGGGATGAGTGTGTGTGGGGAGTGTAATGTGTGTGTGCGGCTGGGTTGAGTGTGTGTGGGGGTGTGATGTGTGTGTGCGGCTGGGATGAGTGTGTGTGGGGAGTGGAATGTGTGTGTGTGGATGGGATGTGTGTGTGTGGGGAGTGTAATGTGTGTGTGCGGATGGGATGTGTGTGTGTGGGGAGTGTGTGTGGGGGTGTGTGTGGGGGTGTGTGTGGGGGTGTGTGTGGGGGTGTGATGTGTGTGTGCGGCTGTCAGTGGAATGGATTGTGTTCCGTGTGGGCGCTGGTGCTGCCCCTCCACAGTCACTGAATCGCTCCAGTTGTGTCGCCAGTTTTGCTGTCGTGGAACTCCACGAATCCTGCCCCAGCGTCTCAGGGACAGAGAATTCTGCCAAGAGTTTTCTTTCTTAAAATTAGTAGAATCAGAAGTAATGTGATACAACCTATAAGGAAGCCATTCTGCCCATCATGTCTGTGCTGGTTCTTGTATCAAAATGCCAGCGACTCAGATCTCTCACAGCTTTTCTCTTGCTTTCTTGAAGATTTATTGAAGATTACCAACCTGCGTGTGAATTTCACCAAGTTACACACCCTGGGAGATAACCTGCTTGATTCACGCCACGAGATAAAGGAGAAATATTACTATGCCGTGTATGAATTAGTGGTTCGAGGAAACTGTTTCTGCTATGGACACGCCAGTGAATGTGGCCCCATTGAAGGCATCCGAGGAGATATCGAAGGAATGGTACAGTGACTTCTTCACAAATATTCATCCGAGATCCTTAAAAGACAGATTGAGACAATAAAAATTCTCGAGTCACATATAAACCCTTGGTGAAGCACCCAGGTAGCCCCCAGCAAGAGTCAGATTGGAGGCAGCGAAATAAATGCAGAGAACTGAGCAGCTTCCAGCAACAGTGATGTCTGTTTACATATCACCTTTTATCACAGCTAAATGGCACAAGGCACTTCATCGGAGCAATTAACAGACAGAACTTCACATTGAGCCTCGTTAGGTATGTTAGGACGGAAGTTAGACCTTGGTCAGAAAGCTGGGTTTCAAGGAGCATCTTGGAGAAGCTGAGATTTAAAAAGGGAAATTTCTATCCCCGGGAACTGAAGGCAGGGCTGTCCAAGGTGGGTGGGGAGTTGGCAGAAACTCTTTAAAGGCTGGGGTTTGGTTAGAAAAATGAAAGAAATTCTAGATTTTATCACAAGGTGGTAATGTAAAAAAAATAGAGATGATAGTGAGCAAATTTGAAACTTTAAAAAGTCTCAGTTAAAGTGCAGTGTGCGTGACATAGAGGTTCCTGAAGTTATGGGGCGGTCATTCTGATCTATTAGGCTGCTTTTTGGTGTCAGGAAATACTGAGGGTTTAATTTCAGATAAATAAGATGGTTTATTGTTATTGATAAATAGCTGGGCACTAATTGTTATGTGAATATGTATCCTGGAGTTTCATATTCACTGTCGCATTGCAGTCACGGGGTGAGTAATGGGTGGCGCGGTAGCACATTGGCTAGCACTGTTGCTTCACAGCGCCAGGGTCCCAGGTTCGATTCCGGCTTGGGTCACTGTCTGTGCGGAGTCTGCACGTTCTCCCAGTGTGTGCGTGGGTTTCCTCCGGGTGCTCCGGTTTCCTCCCACAAGTCCCGAAAGACGTGCTGTTAGGTGAATTGGACATTCTGAATTCTCCCTCTGTGTACCCGAACAGGCGCTGGAATGTGGCGACTAGGGGCTTTGCACAGTAACTTCATTGCAGCGTTAATGTAAGCCTACTTGTGACAATAAATTATTGTAATGTATCAGTCACATGGAGACCAGCTCCACACTCGATGACACTACAGCATTTTGAGTCTCCAGTCTGATCATTTCTTGTGTTGTAAAGAGGAAGGTGGTGGGGGCGATTGTCCAAAATGGACCCAAGTGTTCGCGCCATGGTGAACGTCGCAGCGTTTCACGACGGCGCGAAACTGGCCCGGGGATGACCAATTCTGACCCCCACGGGGGCCAGCACGGCGCTGGAGCGGTTCACGCCGCTCCAGCGTTCCTTCCCGGCGCCAAATGGGCGCCGCGCCAACCTGCGCATGCGCGGGGGACTTCCTCAGCGCGCCGGCCCCGACTCAACACGGTGTCAGGGTTCACGGGCCGGCCGCGCAACAAAGTACGCGGGGGGGGAGGCCGGCACGCTGATCGGTGAGCCCCGATCGCGGGCCAGACCCCATCGGAGGCCCTCCCCGGTGAAGGAGCGCTTTCCCCCGCCCCACAGGCCGCCCCCCGACCGTTCGCGCAGAGCGGATACGACAGAGTCCCGGCGGCGCCGTTCACTCCTGGTCGCTGCCGACGGGACGGCGTCGTATCCGCTCGGCCCGCCGATTCCAGCGGCCGGCGCCGTGCCAAACGCGCCGAATCTCCACACCTCGGAGAATCGGGCGCCGGCGACGGGGCAGCGTGACACGGTCGTGGCAATTCTCCGGCACAGCGCGGGGCTCGGAGAATCGTGCCCGTTAAATGTGAATTTTTGCGCCTTGTGGGTTTGCTGTAAAATTCAGTAAGTCAGGGAGCCTGACCAGATCGTCCCGAGCCCAGGCAGTGAGGAGGTGTGTCACGTGGATGTTCCCAAGCCCAGGCAGTGAGGTGTGTCAAGTGGATGTTCCCAAGCCCAGGCAGTGAGGAGGTGTATCACGTGGATGTTCCCAAGCCCAGGCAGTGAGGTGTGTCAAGTGGATGTTCCCAAGCCCAGGCAGTGAGGTGTGTCAAGTGGATGTTCCCAAGCCCAGGCAGTGAGGTGTATCACGTGGATGTTCCCAAGCCCAGGCAGTGAGGAGGTGTATCACGTGGATGTTCCCATGCCCAGGCAGTGAGGAGGTGTCATGTGGATGGTCCCATGCCCAGGCAGTGAGGAGGTGTGTCACGTGGATGTTCCCAAGCCCAGGCAGTGAGGTGTGTCAAGTGGATGTTCCCAAGCCCAGGCAGTGAGGTGTATCACGTGGATGTTCCCAAGCCCAGGCAGTGAGGAGGTGTATCACGTGGATGTTCCCATGCCCAGGCAGTGAGGAGGTGTCATGTGGATGGTCCCATGCCCAGGCAGTGAGGAGGTGTGTCAAGTGGATGTTCCCAAGCCCAGGCAGTGAGGAGGTGTGTCAAGTGGATGTTCCCAAGCCCAGGCAGTGAGGAGGTGTGTCACGTGGATGTTCCCATGCCCAGGCAGTGAGGAGGTGTGTCAAGTGGATGTTCCCAAGCCCAGGCAGTGAGGTGGTGTGTCAAGTGGATTTTCCCAAGCCCAGGCAGTGAGGAGGTGTGTCACGTGGATGTTCCCAAGCCCAGGCAGTGAGGTGTATCACGTGGATGTTCCCAAGCCCAGGCAGTGAGGAGGTGTGTCAAGTGGATGTTCCCAAGCCCAGGCAGTGAGGTGTATCACGTGGATGTTCCCAAGCCCAGGCAGTGAGGAGGTGTGTCAAGTGGATGGTCCCATGCCCAGGCAGTGAGGTGTATCAAGTGGATGGTCCCATGCCCAGGCAGTGAGGAGGTGTATCACGTGGATGTTGCCAAGCCCAGGCAGTGAGGTGTGTCAAGTGGATGTTCCCAAGCCCAGGCAGTGAGGTGTATCACGTGGATGTTCCCAAGCCCAGGCAGTGAGGAGGTGTATCACGTGGATGTTCCCAAGCCCAGGCAGTGAGGTGTGTCATGTGGATGTTCCCAAGCCCAGGCAGTGAGGTGTGTCAAGTGGATGTTCCCAAGCCCAGGCAGTGAGGAGGTGTGTCACGTGGATGTTCCCAAGCCCAGGCAGTGAGGTGTGTCATGTGGATGTTCCCAAGCCCAGGCAGTGAGGTGTGTCAAGTGGATGTTCCCAAGCCCAGGCAGTGAGGTGTATCACGTGGATGGTCCCAAGCCCAGGCAGTGAGGTGTGTCACGTGGATGTTCCCATGCCCAGGCAGTGAGGAGGTGTGTCAAGTGGATGTTCCCAAGCCCAGGCAGTGAGGTGTGTCACGTGGATGTTCCCAAGCCCAGGCAGTGAGGTGTGTCATGTGGATGTTCCCAAGCCCAGGCAGTGAGGTGTGTCAAGTGGATGTTCCCAAGCCCAGGCAGTGAGGTGTATCACGTGGATGGTCCCATGCCCAGGCAGTGAGGTGTATCACGTGGATGTTCCCAAGCCCAGGCAGTGAGGAGGTGTATCACGTGGATGTTCCCAAGCCCAGGCAGTGAGGTGTATCACGTGGATGTTCCCAAGCCCAGGCAGTGAGGAGGTGTGTCAAGTGGATGTTCCCAAGCCCAGGCAGTGAGGAGGTGTGTCACGTGGATGTTCCCAAGCCCAGGCAGTGAGGAGGTGTGTCAAGTGGATGTTCCCAAGCCCAGGCAGTGAGGAGGTGTGTCACGTGGATGTTCCCAAGCCCAGGCAGTGAGGTGTATCACGTGGATGTTCCCAAGCCCAGGCAGTGAGGAGGTGTGTCAAGTGGATGTTCCCAAGCCCAGGCAGTGAGGAGGTGTGTCACGTGGATGTTCCCAAGCCCAGGCAGTGAGGAGGTGTGTCACGTGGATGTTCCCAAGCCCAGGCAGTGAGGTGTATCACGTGGATGTTCCCAAGCCCAGGCAGTGAGGAGGTGTGTCAAGTGGATGGTCCCATGCCCAGGCAGTGAGGTGTATCAAGTGGATGGTCCCATGCCCAGGCAGTGAGGAGGTGTATCACGTGGATGTTCCCAAGCCCAGGCAGTGAGGAGGTGTGTCACGTGGATGTTCCCAAGCCCAGGCAGTGAGGAGGTGTGTCACGTGGATGTTCCCAAGCCCAGGCAGTGAGGAGGTGTGTCAAGTGGATGTTCCCAAGCCCAGGCAGTGAGGTGTGTCACGTGGATGTTCCCAAGCCCAGGCAGTGAGGTGTATCACGTGGATGTTCCCAAGCCCAGGCAGTGAGGTGTGTGAAGTGGATGTTCCCAAGCCCAGGCAGTGAGGAGGTGTGTCAAGTGGATGTTCCCAAGCCCAGGCAGTGAGGAGGTGTGTCACGTGGATGTTCCCATGCCCAGGCAGTGAGGAGGTGTGTCAAGTGGATGTTCCCAAGCCCAGGCAGTGAGGTGGTGTGTCAAGTGGATGTTCCCAAGCCCAGGCAGTGAGGAGGTGTGTCACGTGGATGTTCCCAAGCCCAGGCAGTGAGGTGTATCACGTGGATGTTCCCAAGCCCAGGCAGTGAGGAGGTGTGTCACGTGGATGTTCCCAAGCCCAGGCAGTGAGGTGTGTCACGTGGATGTTCCCAAGCCCAGGCAGTGAGGTGTGTCAAGTGGATGTTCCCAAGCCCAGGCAGTGAGGTGTATCACGTGGATGTTCCCAAGCCCAGGCAGTGAGGAGGTGTATCACGTGGATGTTCCCATGCCCAGGCAGTGAGGAGGTGTCATGTGGATGGTCCCATGCCCAGGCAGTGAGGAGGTGTGTCACGTGGATGTTCCCAAGCCCAGGCAGTGAGGTGTATCACGTGGATGGTCCCATGCCCAGGCAGTGAGGTGTATCACGTGGATGTTCCCAAGCCCAGGCAGTGAGGAGGTGTATCAAGTGGATGGTCCCAAGCCCAGGCAGTGAGGTGTATCACGTGGATGTTCCCATGCCCAGGCAGTGAGGAGGTGTATCACGTGGATGTTCCCAAGCCCAGGCAGTGAGGTGTGTGAAGTGGATGTTCCCAAGCCCAGGCAGTGAGGAGGTGTGTCAAGTGGATGTTCCCAAGCCCAGGCAGTGAGGAGGTGTGTCACGTGGATGTTCCCAAGCCCAGGCAGTGAGGAGGTGTGTCAAGTGGATGTTCCCAAGCCCAGGCAGTGAGGAGGTGTGTCACGTGGATGTTCCCATGCCCAGGCAGTGAGGAGGTGTGTCAAGTGGATGTTCCCAAGCCCAGGCAGTGAGGTGGTGTGTCAAGTGGATTTTCCCAAGCCCAGGCAGTGAGGAGGTGTGTCACGTGGATGTTCCCAAGCCCAGGCAGTGAGGTGTGTCACGTGGATGTTCCCAAGCCCAGGCAGTGAGGTGTGTCAAGTGGATGTTCCCAAGCCCAGGCAGTGAGGTGTATCAAGTGGATGGTCCCATGCCCAGGCAGTGAGGAGGTGTGTCAAGTGGATGGTCCCATGCCCAGGCAGTGAGGTGTATCAAGTGGATGGTCCCATGCCCAGGCAGTGAGGAGGTGTATCACGTGGATGTTCCCAAGCCCAGGCAGTGAGGTGTATCAAGTGGATGTTCCCAAGCCCAGGCAGTGAGGAGGTGTGTCACGTGGATGTTGCCAAGCCCAGGCAGTGAGGTGTGTCAAGTGGATGTTCCCAAGCCCAGGCAGTGAGGTGTATCACGTGGATGTTCCCAAGCCCAGGCAGTGAGGAGGTGTATCACGTGGATGTTCCCATGCCCAGGCAGTGAGGAGGTGTGTCAAGTGGATGTTCCCAAGCCCAGGCAGTGAGGTGTGTCACGTGGATGTTCCCAAGCCCAGGCAGTGAGGTGTGTCATGTGGATGTTCCCAAGCCCAGGCAGTGAGGTGTGTCAAGTGGATGTTCCCAAGCCCAGGCAGTGAGGTGTATCACGTGGATGTTCCCAAGCCCAGGCAGTGAGGTGTGTCATGTGGATGTTCCCAAGCCCAGGCAGTGAGGTGTGTCAAGTGGATGTTCCCAAGCCCAGGCAGTGAGGTGTATCACGTGGATGTTCCCAAGCCCAGGCAGTGAGGAGGTGTATCACGTGGATGTTCCCATGCCCAGGCAGTGAGGTGTATCACGTGGATGTTCCCAAGCCCAGGCAGTGAGGAGGTGTGTCACGTGGATGGTCCCATGCCCAGGCAGTGAGGTGTATCACGTGGATGTTCCCAAGCCCAGGCAGTGAGGAGGTGTATCAAGTGGATGGTCCCAAGCCCAGGCAGTGAGGTGTATCACGTGGATGTTCCCATGCCCAGGCAGTGAGGAGGTGTATCACGTGGATGTTCCCAAGCCCAGGCAGTGAGGTGTATCACGTGGATGTTCCCAAGCCCAGGCAGTGAGGTGTGTGAAGTGGATGTTCCCAAGCCCAGGCAGTGAGGAGGTGTGTCAAGTGGATGTTCCCAAGCCCAGGCAGTGAGGAGGTGTGTCACGTGGATGTTCCCATGCCCAGGCAGTGAGGAGGTGTGTCAAGTGGATGGTCCCAAGCCCAGGCAGTGAGGTGTGTCAAGTGGATGTTCCCATGCCCAGGCAGTGAGGAGGTGTGTCACGTGGATGTTCCCATGCCCAGGCAGTGAGGTGTGTCACGTGGATGGTCCCAAGCCCAGGCAGTGAGGAGGTGTGTCAAGTGGATGTTCCCATGCCCAGGCAGTGAGGAGGTGTGTCACGTGGATGTTCCCAAGCCCAGGCAGTGAGGTGTGTCACGTGGATGTTCCCAAGCCCAGGCAGTGAGGTGTGTCACGTGGATGGTCCCAAGCCCAGGCAGTGAGGTGTGTCACGTGGATGTTCCCAAGCCCAGGCAGTGAGGTGTGTCATGTGGATGGTCCCAAGCCCAGGCAGTGAGGAGGTGTGTCAAGTGGATGGTCCCAAGCCCAGGCAGTGAGGAGGTGTGTCACGTGGATGTTCCCAAGCCCAGGCAGTGAGGTGTGTCACGTGGATGGTCCCAAGCCCAGGCAGTGAGGTGTATCACGTGGATGTTCCCAAGCCCAGGCTGTGAGTAGGTGTGTCACGTGGATGTTCCCAAGCCCAGGCAGTGAGGTGTGTCACGTGGATGTTCCCAAGCCCAGGCAGTGAGGAGGTGTATCACGTGGATGTTCCCATGCCCAGGCAGTGAGGTGTATCACGTGGATGTTCCCAAGCCCAGGCAGTGAGGAGGTGTGTCACGTGGATGTTCCCATGCCCAGGCAGTGAGGTGTATCACGTGGATGTTCCCATGCCCAGGCAGTGAGGAGGTGTGTCACGTGGATGTTCCCAAGCCCAGGCAGTGAGGAGGTGTATCACGTGGATGTTCCCAAGCCCAGGCAGTGAGGTGTATCATGTGGATGTTCCCAAGCCCAGGCAGTGAGGTGTGTCACGTGGATGTTCCCAAGCCCAGGCAGTGAGGTGTATCACGTGGATGTTCCCAAGCCCAGGCAGTGAGGAGGTGTGTCACGTGGATGTTCCCAAGCCCAGGCAGTGAGGTGTATCATGTGGATGTTCCCAAGCCCAGGCAGTGAGGTGTATCACGTGGATGTTCCCAAGCCCAGGCAGTGAGGTGTGTCAAGTGGATGTTCCCAAGCCCAGGCAGTGAGGTGTATCACGTGGATGGTCCCATGCCCAGGCAGTGAGGTGTGTCAAGTGGATGTTCCCAAGCCCAGGCAGTGAGGTGTGTCACGTGGATGTTCCCAAGCCCAGGCAGTGAGGTGTGTCAAGTGGATGTTCCCATGCCCAGGCAGTGAGGTGTATCAAGTGGATGTTCCCATGCCCAGGCAGTGAGGTGTATCACGTGGATGTTCCCATGCCCAGGCAGTGAGGTGTGTTACGTGGATGGTCCCATGCCCAGGCAGTGAGGTGTATCATGTGGATGGTCCCATGCCCAGGCAGTGAGGTGTGTCATGTGGATGTTCCCAAGCCCAGGCAGTGAGGTGTGTCAAGTGGATGTTCCCGAGCCCAGGCAGTGAGGAGGTGTGTCAAGTGGATGTTCCCAAGCCCAGGCAGTGAGGTGTGTCAAGTGGATGACCCTGGAATTTACACTGTATTTGTTTGTTTGCCACCATGTGTCAGGTCCATGGTCGATGCGTGTGCAATCACAATACAGATGGGCTAAACTGTGAGAAGTGTGACAGCTTCTACAACGAGCTGCCCTGGAGACCAGCTGAGGGTCGCAACACCAACGCGTGTAAACGTAAGTGTCGGCAGATATTTCAGATCCAGGTGTTGACGGGGAATTGGATTGGTCCAATTGAAAATGTATTGGAAAACCTTCAGGATGTCCTACTTCCCCTGGCCTTAAAAGATGGGGCTGCAGAGTTATAATCTTCCAAAATTCCTTGGATTCTCGAATGGTCCCAACGGATTGGAAAATAGCTGATGTAACAGCTTTATTCGAGAAAGGAGGGAGACAGAAAGGAACCATGCCGGTTAGCCTAACATCTGTCACAGGGAAAATGCTGGAAACCATGATTAGGGAGGTCAAAGCAAGATACTTCAAAAATCAGCAGATCCGGCAGAGTCAATATGACTTTGTTGTAGCAGGTTTGGGCGTCTGTCTGTGGCCTCCGGATAGGTGTCATCAACCACGACTGCAGTTGATAACCCCTTTCACCAAGGAGCCAACCCCCCCGTGGGGAGATCTCGACCATGTCAGGAACCATCGAGTGTGCTCGGATGAAGGCGTTGTGCACACTGTCCGGGTATCGGCCACAGACGTGCATGATGCGCATCTGATGGTGACGTATCAGCTGCATGTTTAGCAAGTGGAACCCCTTTTAGGTTGTGTAGAGTGGCCTGTCATCTGCAGGAGCTCGTAGGGTGACGTGCTTCCCGTTGATCCCCCTGGACCTGGGGCATCCTGGCGATGGCGATGAACCCCGCTGCCCGGGCATCCTGGTGGGCTCGGTCCTCCTGGAAATGGATGTATTGAGCAGACCGGGCATACAGGGCGAGTGTGACAGCACGGATGCAGCTGTGCACCGTGCTCTGTGAGATCGCGGACAGGTCCCCATTCGGTGCCTAAAGGACCCCGTGGTGTAAAAGTTCAAGGTGACCGTCACCTTGATGCCTACCAGGAGCGGGTGTCCTTCCCAATTCCCCCACGGTGCCAGGTGTGCCATGGTCCTCTAAATAAGTCTTCAACTTAGGCCGTGAATTCCAAATGCCCACGCTCTCTGGGGGAAAACATTTTCCTCATGTTCCCTGTAATCCTTCTACCTTAATCATCTTAGCTCTGTGCACCTGGGTAACTGGCCTCTCAGCGAGGGGCAAAAGTATTTCCTGTCTACTCTGCCTGGGCCCCTCATAATCTTGTACACCTCGATTATGTCACCCCTCAGCATCCTCTGTTCTAAGGAAAACAACCCTAACCTGTCCAATCTATCTTCATAGCTGCAATTTTCAAGCCCTGGCTACATTCTTGTGACTCTCCCCTGTACTTACTCCAGAGCAGTTATGTCCCTCCTGTAATGTGGTGACCAGAACTGTACACAAAACCCCAGCTGTGGCCTAACCAGTGTTTATCCAGTTCCATCGTTACATCCCTGCTTTTGTATTCGATACCTCGCCCCATAAAGGAAAGCATTCCAGATGCCTTGTGCCCACCTTGTCCACCTGTGCTGCCCCCTTCAGGGACCTGTGGACATGCTCTCCGAGGTCTCCCACGTCCTGTACCCCTCTCAATAGCCTCCCGTTTATTGAGTATTCCCTTGCTGTGTTTTCCATCCCGAAATGTATTACCTCACACTTTTCTGGATTGAATTCCATTTCCCACTCCTCTGCCCTCGCAACCAAACCATTGATATCACTCTGGGGGCAGCAACTATCCTCGTCACTGTCAGCTACAAGGCCAATTGCCAATTTTGGTGCCATCTGCAAATTTCCCAATCATGCCACCCGCTTTTGAGTCTAAATCATTAATATAAACAACAAACAGCGAGGCCCCAACACTGACCCCGTCAAACACCACTGGAAGCCAGTTTCCATTCACAAAAACATCCATCGACCATTACTCCCTGTTTCCTGTCACTCAGCCAATTCTGGATCCAACTCACCATGAAATCTTTTTCTATGCTGTTTTCCATGTTATTAAATGCCTAACTGAGGCACCCAGGGGTACTGCCAGGGCATGTCACAGGCTGACATTGTTCCCATGATGGGGATCAGGCCTGGGGTGCCCTGTGCGGGTATGGAGGGTGTGGGGGTTGAGGACCCCCTTATAGGCGAGTCGGGGCTTGTGAGCGGCGGTGTGCTTTGGGCTTCGCATTGAGGGGGTCGAGAGGGCGGGCGTCCCAATCTCATCCTGCCCTGAGGAGTTCCAGCGAGCGGAGCTCAGTGTAGGAAACGGGACTAAGTGCGGCCTCGGTCTCGCGCTCCCCGCTGAGCCCCCCAATCTACCCGAATGGCCATCCAATCGCGAGTTACGGGACTCTGTTCCCATCCGAGTACATCACGGCGATGACATCTGAAACTGCTACATTTATCACACCCCTTGCTCTTGCCCCTCAGATTTTTACCTTGCAGTTTCCTCATTTATCGCAGGTATCGGAGCAGCTGATGCTTTTCTGCTGCTGAATTCTTTGTAATCGCCGCAGATAAACATCACTTATCTTCTACCAACCCATATTCCTTCCCTTTCTGAAGATTAGTCAGGACTATTCCCACACGATGCTCACTAATCCATTGGTTCCCCCACAAACTACCTTCCAATATCCATTCACTGGTGAACCATTTCAAAATGGTGTGGTTTTTGATAAACCACATTATTATCTTACTTGAAATCAAAGGTAGTGCTTCACATAATTAAAACTGCACACTAATATCACACAGACCAATCACTCCAGAGATTCTGCCATGTTTGCTGCAAATCCCTAATTAACCCTTTCTGACAGCCTCAGGCAGTCACCAAGATCAGGCGTTACCTGATGTGAGCAAATATAACGCCTGCAAAGTTGGCACTCCCGCTGTCCCCCCCCCCCCCCCCCCCCACTCTTATTGTAACTGACCCCTGTCCAGGCCGGTTATTTTTTACCGGACCTGGCGTGGTGGGAGTAGGGGGAAGGTTAAAATCAGGAAACCATCAAGTTATTAAGTTTGCCCCATTGTGGAAATGTTCTCTTCCTACACCGCTTAAGTAGGGGGCTCTTTCAGTGGGTCAGTGCAGACTCGATGGGCCAAATGGTCTCCTTCTGCACTGTAAATTCTATGAAGATTTGTCATGGAAGTGTCCCTTTCAGAAATGTTTTTGTCTTATCACATGGCTTCAGTGATGTCATTTGTGTGGGTGGAGCTGGGCTGTGGCTCTGGGTTTTACTTTCGTTTTGAGTTTTGGACTGGTTTGAACTGCACAGGTTGAAAGAAGCGTCTATCTTCATTTTAAAAGCCTGGTCCAAACTGCTTGGTAACTTAAAAGAGAGAATTGCTCTCTGGAAGGAAGTCAAACCTGCTGTTTGAAAAGGGGACAGAGTATCAATAACAAGTCTTATACCAGTGAGAATGCCATGTGCTGGGCCACGCCTTTGAAAAGGGGTTTCTGGTTTTATTTGGATTTTGTTATTGAATTGGAACAGTTAAGGGGGAATTCATTAAGGGCTACACATAGATCACTGTAGGTGTGTGGGGTCTTTATGTTCGTAACTGATAAAAATTCTTGCTGTGTGTTTATACAAATGTTAACTAAATTCTTAGAATAAAGCTTGTTTTTTTGATTAAAAGCGCCCAAGAAGTCTGTTGAATAACACCTGACAGGCAGGCTCTTGTGCTCATCCCAGCCAAATTCAACACAAAAAGTTATAGGTCAGGTGGACTCCATAATATACTTTGGAGTTTTTAAATCCTGGCCCATAACTGATTAAAGTCTGTTTTTTTAACAAATGTATACAGGGTTTTTCAGATTTCTGAGATATGTAATGAGGTGCAATTTCCTAATCTTTAGCGAACCTTCTTTATTTACAGGGTGTAATTGTAACAATCACTCTGGGAGATGTCACTTCGATATGGCAGTGTACTTAGCCACGGGAAACATGAGTGGAGGTGTCTGCGATGACTGTCACCACAACACGATGGGCAGAAACTGCGAGATGTGCAAACCCTTTTATTACCAGGACCCATCCAGAGACATTCGGGACCCCAGAGTCTGTGTTTGTGAGTATTGAAGGGGCTTAACAGTGGAGGAAGGGAAGAATATCACCGAGATCTGACAGGTTTAAATCAGGCACAGAAGAATATTGTAGCTCCAGGGGTCAAAGTGAGCAGTGATCCATCCAATTGCTTTTATTTTAACATTCAGACTTCAAAGTCACTGACTCAAGTCAGAACCTGGCAGGGAAGGCAGTGGGGCTGATTAGTGGCAGCAGGTAATCCAACAGTCATTGGCAGGCGGGAAGCTATGGAAAGAGTCCATAGCAATGGCAGAATGAACTCCTCTTCGCTCAACAATGGGAATCAGGGGGAAAACTCTCCGCTGGTTGGAGTCATACCCGGCACAAAGGGAGATGGTTGTGGTGGTTGGAGGTCAATCATTTCAGTCCCAGGACATCACTGCAGGAGTTCCTCAGGGTAGTGTCCTCGGCCCCAACCACCTTCAGCTGCTTCATCAATGACCTCCCTCCAACACGAGGTCAGAAGTGGGGATGTTTGCGGGTGACTGCACAATGTTCAGCACCATTGGCGACTCCTCAGATAATGAAGCAGTCCCCGTCCAAATGCAGCAAGACCCGGACAATATCCAGGGTTGGGGCTGACAAGTGGCAAGTTACATTCACGCCACACAAGTGCCAGGCAATGACCATCTCTTAACGAGAGAGGATCTAACCACTGCTTCTTGACATTCAATGGCATTACCATCGCTGAATCCCCCACAATCAACATCCTGGGGGTTACCATTGATCAGAAACTGGACTGGACCCAGCCACGTTAATACAGTGGCTACCAGGGCAGGTCAGAGGCTGGGAATAACTGACGAGTTATTAACAGCAAGTAACTAACCTCTGACCCCTAGAAAGCCACCATGTACAAGGCACAAGTCAGGAGTGTAATGGAATACTCTCCACTTGCCTGGATGAGCGCAGCTCCAACAACACTCAAGAAGCTCGACACCATCCAGGACAAAGCAGCCCCGCTTGATTGGCTCCATCTACCACCGTAAACACCAGCACGCAGTGAGAGCAGAGCGAACCATCTACATGATGGTTTAAGGAGGCAGGATATGAGTTACAGTTCCCCACTGCAGAATTCCCAGCCGTGACCTGCTCCTGTAGCCACAGTATTTATTTGGCTGGTCCAGTTCCGTTTCTGGTCAATGGTAGCCACGCCCCCTCCCACCCAGGATGTTGATAGTTGGGGATTCAGCGATGGTGATTGAATGGCAACTCAGAAAGCTGATTTCCAAACCTGCGACATCTACCAGCTTGAATAACAAGGGCAGCAGACACCACCTGCAAGTTCCTCATCGTGTACAATCCTGATTTGTGGCTTAGCGGTATTGTCGCTGGACGAGTACAGACACCTGGATAATGCTCTGGGGACCTGGGTTCCAATCCCACCAGGGCAGATGGTGGAATTTGAATTCAGTTAAAAATCTAGAATTAAAAGTCTAATGATGACCATGAAACCATTGTCGATTGTCGTAAAAACCCATCTGGTTCACTAATGTCCTTTAGGGAATTAAATCTGCCGTCCTTACCCGGTCTGGCCTGCATGTGACTCCAGACCCACATGAATGTGGTTGATTCTTAACTGCCCTCTGGGATGACCCAGCGAGCCGCTCAGTTCCAGGGCAATTAGTGCTGGGAAACAAATGCTGGAGAGAAGATGACAGGAATAATGAGTGTGACACTGAGCCCAGCTGCAGATTGCAGACTGCAAGAGGAATGGGAGACTGAGGGAGTTGAGGCCGTCCACAGTTTTGAGGTTCTGGCACAGAACGAATTAGAGGAGGGGATGGTGAGAATGTGTCCGGATTTTAACAGGATGTCAGGATGGGCAAGAGAAAAACCAACAACTGGAAAGCTGGAGAGACAAGAGAAGAACATTTATTTGGTAGCTGGGAACATCATTGCAGCAAATAAACACAGAAGGAGGTGATCAGGAGGACAGAAGAGAGAGAAAACATTGGAGAGGGTAGAATGAGAGAGGGAAAGTTTGTGCTTCCTGATGGAGACTCCAGGCCCTGCAGCTGGCTCGATGAGTTTGTCTCCTCGGGAAAGGTTAAAATCCTTCCAAAGTGAAGTTGTCCAATCTCCTGTTGATGAACTGAGTGAATGAAAAGCACATCCTTGGCCTGCCCAACCTTCACAGCTGCCAGTGGAATTTTCCAATAACAAGCAAGAAAAACTATTTTTGTCATCGTTGGGTAATTATCTTCAGTTACCAGCCAACCAAAAGCGGCCCTAACATTCGTCAGCAACTGCTAAAGGAATAGTCCTGGGAGATTGGGTGGAACCAATATATATATTAGCAATAACCTCCGCCTCTTGGGACCTTGTTCACGTATATCTCTGACTAATGGTTTGGAAATCACTGTTAGTGTAAAGTCTCAGGCAAGCGACCAGTTGGAAGCAAAGTCTGTCTCAAAATGTGGTTTTATTCAGGTTGATATACACGCCCCCTACTCCCCAAAGGGTCTCCCACACCCAGCCCACACCTGGCCGGGGGATTTATATCCCAGCAGTCCTGCCCCCTCATCTGGAGAGGTGTTGACAGTGGTATGGTCACTGGACGATTAAACCAGAGACCCAGAGTAACGCTCTGGGGACGCAGGTTCAAATCCCACCATTGCAGATGGTGAAATTTGAATTCAATTTTAAAAATCTGAAATTAAAAGTCTTAATGACGACCATGAAACCATTGCCAATTGTCGTAAAAACCCATCTGCTTCACTAATGTCCTTTAGAGAAGGAAATCTGACGTCCTTACCCGGTCTGGCCTACATGTGGCTCCAGACCCACAGCAATGTGATTGACTCTTAACTGCCCCCTCAAGGGGCAATTAGGGATGGGCAATAAATGCTGGCCCAGCCGGCGACGCCCACATCCTGTGAACAAAATTTTTTTTTAAATCCTATTGCAGATCCTTGAACCTCCTGTCGGGTTACAACAGCCAGTTAACTGGCATCAGCCTAAACTAATGGGAATCGGAGAAGATTTATATTTTCATGTGTGTGCTTTCTCCTCTAAATATAGCTGCACTCTTTGATAGGAATGGGAGGAGGCCATTCAGCCCCTCAAGCCCGTTGTATCATTTGATGACACCATGGATGCTCTGTGGCCAGGCTCCTTCTACTTGTGTTTTCCCAAATTCCTTCTGCATTCAGAATATGCTGAGCCCAGGTAGAATTCTGACAACCGACTTTCTCCAGATTTATCCTCACTTCAGAGGACAATTCAGCACACAAGGAAGTCCCGCCCCTGCATCTTGGCTCCCTTTCAATTTATCCAATTTCCTTTTGAAAATTACCATTGAATCTGCTTCCACTGCCAGTGCGTTCCAGATTATTCCAGCTCAAAAGGTTGGGTGTAGCGTTGGAGCAGGATTCATAGGCTGAGAAAAGTCTGCCAGGAAGACTCCTTCACTCGCAGAGAGAGCCAGTAATATAGAGACTCAGGTTGAATGCGCAGCGTCATTCTGTCCGTCTCCGAGACTGGAACTCCCATAGTTTCTGACTTGCTGATTGCACGTCAAATTTCCACAAAGGCAAATAGTTTGTCCAGTGACCCATAAGAAGCCAATGAAACATGGCCTTCTCGCCGTGTGTCAACCACCTCAGGACGGGAGTTGGCCACTGCAAAGCCCTCTGCAGAAGTGGGGATACAACCAGACTCTGACTTCAGAGCCAACCCAAACAATGGATTTTCTAGAATGCTTTCTGCTGCCAAATCCGTGCAGCCCCGAAGACCTGAAGGTCTTCAACTCTTCGGCCTGAGCTCCATGTAACAGGGCAAGGCAAAGTGTGGCAAGACCACAAGGAGAAAACTGCTTCAAATAATTCTCCTTATCTCCCTCCTGATTTTTTGCTATTCCCCTGGTTACCAACTCTCTGGCCACTGAGAGGGGCTTCTCGCTGTTTGTCAAAACATTTTCATGAACATCTCCGTTAAATCTCCCCTTAACCTTTTCTGCACTAAGGTGATTAGAATCCCTACAGTGCAGAAGGAGGCCAATCGGCCCATCGAGTCTGCACCGACTCTCTGAAAGAGTACTCTGCGTGGGCCCACTCCCCATACCCCTGTAACCCCACCTAATCGTCACCTTCCTGGACACTAAGGGGCAATTTAGCATGGCCAATCTATGGGAGGAAACCGGAGCACCCGGAGGAAACCCACGCACACACGGGGAGAACGTGCAGACTCCACACAGCCAGTGTCCCAAGACGGGAATTGAACCTGGGACCCTGGAGCTGTGAAGCAGCAGTGCTAACCACTGTGCTACCGTGCTGCCCCAGCTTCTCCAGTCTTTCCATAAAACAAGTTGCTGATCGCTGGGACCATTCAGACAACCCTTCTCCGCAACCTCTCCAAGGATGGATTAGCAAATATCAAAGGAGTTCGACCCGTATTCAGGCCTCTGAGAATAGGGCTAATTGCATTCTGTTGATATTTGTGATGAAAATGAGAACAAATGCAAACCAAATGGTTATTATTTGGAGTTGGGGGTTAGGGCGGGATGGGAGATTAAATCCACTTCTCCAATCTTGTGGTATTGTGCTGGGTTCAGAATGTTTTTCGACCACATGGGATTTTGGGGCAGTTTGAGAATTTGAAATCAACTTAAAAAATTTGTGAACTGTGGTGAATGTATTCACCTAATGCATGAGCTGTCTGTATAATGTGACCTATTGCCTGGAAGTGATGATACGAGCTACTTCCAGGTACTAAACTGGAATCCCAGTGGGCTCCGCCTCCGCCCTCACCGGGGCCATATATAGACCGGCCACCTGTGGGTGGCACTCATTTGTACAGCCGACTCTGGCAGGCGAGTTCCTGGATAATAAAGCCTAATGTTCACTCGTTTTCACGGTCTCACAGTGAATTGACAGTATAGCATGAACATAAAGCTGGCCTCAGGAAAAGTATCCCTGAAGCTGTTGGATTGTTGTAAAACCCCAACCTGTTCACTTTGGGGAAGGAGCTCTGATTTCCTTGCCCGGTCTGGACCTGTGTGTGACTCCAGTTAACGTCTAACCCTCAGAAATGGCCCGTTTGTTTCAAAACCACTGCTGGTGATTCGAGGAGAAGGTGCATTACCTGTTCAAAGTAACAAAAGGTTGTATAATAAACAGCGGTCTTCCAGAATAAATGGAAAATGCACGGCTGAGTGGTCAGCCTCAGTAAGGGTAGGTGCGTTTAGTCTTTCAGGAGGGATCTGCTATCAGTGCTGGGCCCAGGAGTGAAGTTGAATCATTTCATGGTGCAGTGTTGGAGAAGGACCTGTCTCTTCTCATGAATGTTTTGGTTTTCCAGTATTCTCTAGGGGGAATGGGCAGCAGGGATTTTGAATTTGCCAACGCAGTTCAAAGCTTGCTGAAGTTCAGGTTTGGAATGAAGGTAGAGATGCTGATGATGTCTTTGTCCTGCAGCGTGTGACTGTGATCCTGATGGCTCGCTGAATGGTGGGATCTGCGACAGTCGAGATGACCTGAACCTGGGAATGATCGCTGGGCAGTGTCGCTGCAAGGACCACGTGGAGGGGCCCCGATGTGACAAGTGTAAAGCTGGCTACTTTGGACTGAGTGCTGAGAACCTACAGGGCTGTCAACGTGAGTCCCTTTGTTATGGGCCAGGGCTTAGAGAACCCCAAAGTGTATCATGGAGTTCACCTGACCCACAACTTTTACTAGATTGTGGTATGGGGAGCACACGGCCCACTCTACAGGTGTGGGACAGCAGAAATGGAAAAGCATTTCTTAAAGCAAAACAATGTTTATTCTATGAACTCAAGTTAACCTTTTTAAAACCTACAGTGAACATCTTAGCAACCATTAATTCAAATACAACCCCCAAATAATACAACACTAAGGAATCCTTCAAGCTTTCCTTTTAACATCCATAAGACTTAAAACACCTTTTACCAGAAGCACATGAGGTTAAAGTCACTACTGAGAGCAGTTATTAGTTTTAAATCACCAAAGGATCGATTTAGTCTTTAGATTACAGAGAGAGAGACTAATACCCCTTCTGGCTGTGACTGCAGCTATCCAGCTCTGAAATCGAAACTAAAACACACCCTGCAGCAAACAGCCTAAAATGAAAGTAAAAAGCTCACAGACAGCCCAGCTCCACCCACACTCTGACATCACTGACAAACACCCATTTCTTAAGGTACTTTCCCATGACACCTTCAACTAACTTCACTCTGTCCCAGGGTGAATCGTCAAACCTGTTCCATCATGGCTGAATCAGATATAACCCATTGCCTGACCCCAGACTTATAGCTTGCATTCCTGTAGCACCTTTCACATCCTCAGGACATCACAAGGCATTTTACAGCCAATGGAATATTTTTAAAGCATAATTGTTGGTGTAACGTAGGGAGTGGGGTCGATAATTTACACAGCAGTGGGATAAATGGCCAGGTCATCTGTTTTTATGGGGGATTAGTTGAATTCTGGGTTGATAACCACAGCTACGCCTTGTTTAGTACAGCCCTACATTACGAAACACGGTGTGCTAAAACACGCGCTGAATGACAATCACTTCCCATTAAAAGTGCACGGAATAAAAAACCACCTGGAGTCTGCCTCCAACTTCACTGGCTTAAAGATCTTCTGACTAATTTGTTACTAATTAATGAATTAATAATCTTTATTACTGTCACAAGTAGGCTTACATTAACACTGCAATGAAGTTACTGTGAAAAG